>NW_027510272.1:4417500-5017500 GCF_048772815.1 Callospermophilus lateralis
CTCAGGGGAAAATAAATCAAATATATATTTGAGGTACCATCCCTTTAAAAAAAATCCCATCAGTATCTAATTCATCCACAGGAAAGTTGATGTCTTAAAATTCTATATTTGTCTCTGCTCTAGTTCTCAGTTTAACAGAGCAGGTAAAAGGGAAAAGAAGATTTTAAAATTTTTGTTGCCTAAAAGCAACTTTGATTTTAATTTCTCAGTCCAAATATATTCAGAAATAGCAACCCTTCATTTACTCTTCTGGATATTAAAAAGAAAGAAAGAAAGAAAGAAAGAAAGAAAGAAAGAAAGAAAGAAAGAAAGAAAGAAAGAAAGAAAAAGTCCAAGTGCACTCCCATTCATTTGAAGTAGTCACAGGTAAATTATATTCTATTATTAATAAAATGTAGATACAGGGTAGGGAAGTGGCTGGAAAGAATATGCAGCAGCACTCCCTCCAGCTGCTTGAATGTTGTTTGTAGGAGAAAGCATATTCCTGCACTAACCCCCAAAGTGTGAAACATCCAACATCCGCTACGTGGGCATTGCAACAAATGTCTTTGCCAAATATGAGACAGGCTCATTCTTCACTGTGGATATGGAACTTTCAAGAAAAACTACCACCAACAACTAAAATAAGTTTTCTTTGGCCAATTCTGCCTCTAGGGGAATTTGTTGTGTTTTCTAGTTCTTACTATCATGTTCTTCTGAAAACCACAAATGAGTTCAGCTTGTACCCCAGGTGGGAAATTAGAGAGAGGGAACCTGTGTAAGTTGAAGTTTGTCACAGTAGGCAGAACAGTTGCTTGGCAGCCCGGGCCCAACTCAGGGTGCACTGCTTCACAGCTACACTGTAAAGTGTTAAAAATCCTCCCACCCACCCCAGAATATATATATATATATATATGTATATTAAAAAAAATCCCCTGTCCATCTCTCAGTACACAAAAGGACCTCATCACACTGCAAAAATAGCAGTACCCACTTTGGTCAATTAAAACAAACAAACGAAAAAAAAAAAAAAGCATACATTATTATTTTTTTTTAAATCTGTGTACTTACCTATAATAACCAATACAGCTAAAAGCACTACCTACATAGGCAAAACTTGGTATTGCATAATTCGTATAAATTTGAAACCCCTCCCCCCCAAATATTAATTGGAAGATGAAAAACATGAAAGGTTAATAGAAAAAACACCAAAATACTGAAAATATTGCTGGTCGATTACAATTTTTAAGCAGCAACTATACACAGCCATGATATGCTTTATAAATGTGAGATAAAGGTATAACTGTCTAAAAAATCCATGATGTCACACATTTTTCTTCGTCTGGAGTGCAAAATATTTTGTCATAAAAATGGTAAAGATTTAAAATGATAATAAATGCAGCAAAACAAGTGTAGTGATGTCACTTTTTGTGTTTTTTTTGTTTTTTTATGTTTTTTTGTTTTTTAGATTTCAAGGCAAGGCACGTAATGTGGACATTATATCTTCGTGCAAATTAGGATTACTGGAAAGAGTATTTTTAATTAAAATTTTAAGAGATGTAGAGGCAAAATGTGTCTGCCCATGCACACTACGGATCTGTCAATACAAGAAATTTGTTGAACAAGGCTAATGTCTGAAAGCACCATGCAAGTTTTCAGCACCCTGATTACATTTATTTTCTCAAGAGTGCGTTTTTATATCCTACACCCTGGCGTTCCCAGTTTGTAAACTGTAAGCTTTACCCTTGTGACATGGATTTGCCTGCCTCTTTGTCTCTATAATGCAGATTTTATAGAACCTTTTGTACACCCTATGGGTTCTTGATGCAACCAGTAATTTTAAATAAATAAATTCTACCTCCACGGAGGCTGCAGCTAAACCAACATAAGTGCTGTGTTTTCATTCTTTTTTTTTTTTTTCCTCAAGCACACGATTTGTCTTGATTTAATGCCTTTTTAAATGCCCTCAAAAACTGAGGGGAAAATAAATTCATTCAAAATTATTTTAAATTCTTTTTAATCCCCTCAATTTAGAGTCCAAGGGCTGAAGGACTTATAATCATGATTCCCCTTTAGATATAAATTTATAAATTGCACTTGCCTCTGTTAAGTGTTTCTTTTGTGGGGAAAATATTATATTAATTTTTACTGTTGCATGCTGAGATAACACTTCACCTACATAGAGGCATTTCTTCCATAGAGCCTTTGTGTTCAAACTGTTTTTTTTCCTTTTTTTTTTTTTTTTTTTTTTTTTTTAAGATTTCAAACTGGGTTACACACTGGAAAAGGCTGGGTTAAGGGCCAAAATTTAATAAATCTGTACTGGTAACTAAAGGCTACAGAGATTTTATATATTTTTTTTTAACTTTTAGAAATCAGAGTGCTTATAAAACGGCTGGCTCAAGGCTCTGTCACCCAGCACCTCTGACGCCGCCTCCTAGCCTTCGTTGGTGAGATAACCAGGAATAGTGATTCCATGCGTAAACAACAAGAATACTAAACCAATAAAACTAGCTTATCATGCAAATATTAAGGCATCTAGAAAGTCAGTTAAAATATATTGTCATAGAGACAGAACATCTATTTCCCAGCGGACTTCATGTAACAAAGGCTACGTTGCAGGGGCTGCGATCTACCATCAGTGAAATATCATCGACCCTTTTAATGTCATTATAGTTTCAACCTTAAGGGAATTAGTGATTGTAAGTGCTGCAATTGCTGGTCTATCATCTTCTTTCTTCAGTTTCTTTCCTTTCTCCCTTTGTTTTGTTTTGTCCAGTCTTCCTCTTTTCCTTTTTTTTTTTTTTTAATTTCTTAAAACTATTGTTGTATTTCTTTTTCCCTCAGTTGCTTGTTTCTGCTTGAAGGAAAGGTTCTCCAATTATGTTCAAACCATAATTTTGGACATTTGCCGGTAGGATGGGTGTCCTATTTGACACTTGGAAAGGAACCAAGCTAGCCCAGGTACCAGGACTGTTGAGAGGAGAAGGGTAGTAGGGAAGGAAGAAAAAACAGAAAGACAATGTTAAAATCTGCAGTGATATTAGAAATACAAATTCCAGATGCATCAAATTAGTTCTATAACTTTATTCAAAATTAATGAGATAATGAGTCTAACATGAGATAAATATGCCAATTACACATACTGTAGCTACTTATACTATATGATCTATTTTTTTTCATGAAAAGTAAGACTAACTGTGAGTCAGAAAAACCTGGAGTAGGATACACACAATCATCGAACTGATAAAGTATATTCTTCCTAAAATATTTGATCCATTTGGACATAAATAGAATGATTTTTTTTTGTCCGAGAAAAAAAAAAACAGCAGTCCACAGTAATACCAATATACTGTAGTTTGCCAGTTATATGACACTATCTTGTTTCACCTTTATTTCATAAGCAATTCAGTAGAAAGATGGGTTTCAATATTTTACCTACCTATTGTGTTGAAAAAAAAAAGAAAAGTGTAATGGAAAAGATTTTTTTTCTCCCTCACAAGAGGAAAATACTTTTTCCAGGCTGTCTTATACGTAATGTGTAATTGGAAATGCTTGATTACCAAACATATCTTCATTGGAAATTGTTAGTAAAGATCAAATAGATGAAAAAATGGAACAGAGGTTTTGTTCTCTGCAGAGCATACACTGTGAGAAATCATCGTAGGAGGCCACAAGGACCTCTATGCCTGTGCCTCCTAGGTCTAGAGCTCTCCAGTGGTTTCCTTATCCTCCTCTGTCAAAACTTATTAAGAGATACAACCAAAGTTTTCCTTTCCATTTATGCCCTGCCTTCAACATCACCACCTCTGAGCTGCTCTGAACTGGAGGAGTGGGAAGGGTGGGGGTAGGGTGAGGTGGAGTGGTCTATTGAAAGGATAAAGGGATGAGATTTCTGTCTCTCTTCACATCACCTCAGTTTTGACCTATGTTGGGGTTGTGAAAAAAAAATTACAAAACAGTTCTCTAGTTGCTACCAGCTTAATCTCTCACAAAAAAAGTGTCATCACATGTGGGAAAATAACATCAGATGTGCATACCACAGGTTTGGGGCACACCTAATCTGATGTATTGCTTGTTTCAATATCCAGCTTGGAACAACTGTCAGCTAAGTAACAGCTGCGTAAAAAATGATGAACCAAGAAAACATCAGACAGACAATTGCATACCCAGCTAAATCAGAGCCTGGCATTGAGACAAAATTTAAATTTCATTTAGTATCCTTTGCTTTACTTTTGCAACCATAAGGTAAGATATATGCTGTTACATAGCTTTTGATCTAGATATACTCATTTGTTCATAGTTGAATTCCAAAGATACAAAAGGCTTTATGGAACATGAAGGAACAAATTTGGATTGAAATAACACTTGACATACAACTTTTTTACTCTGCTGATATCTCTATGCAATATGTGACATATCACTACATGTCTAGGTAGATAATTCTGAGATACTTCAACAGAAAAAAAAAAATCACAATGATCTTTTTAAATCAGGGATTTTATGATCAGTTGTCAAATTCCATGACCGCAAAGTCCATCTCTTTTTTGCTAATCATTTAGTGTAGGACCAAGAACGCAGTAGATGTTCAATGACTTTTAAAATAAACAAATCAATCATTTCAAATCACATCCAATAAACATATTTTAGAGGTGTTGCCTAAGATTGTATATACTCATCAGTACATTCTGATTTGGTCCATATTCGGAGAAAATAGATATCTGATTTAATACTTGCAGGAATAATCACATTCAAGCTACAAAGGTATGTCCTCATTATCTAAAGAAAATTGTAATCTTAAAGAATAAGAATATTTTTCACTGAAGTCTTTTTAAGAGATGTAACCGTTTTCATTTCTCTCTTTCCACACACATTTTCAACAACGATCACTGCAGTTTGCACCATTGATTGAGAACAGCGTTACATAATGCATTCTGAAGCTCATTTTCCCCTCCACTGTGCTTCTACTGCACTTTGTACATAGTCCTATTACAGCTTATATTACTTCATTTCATAATGATCTGTTATCTGCAACATCTTACTGGCTGAAAGGTGAACTCCATAGAGAAAATGACCTAGTCTTATCTATCCTTATAGAGCCTGGCCATAGCCAATGCAAACTATTTCTTAACAAAATGAATTACAAAATAAACAAACATCCAATATTTTTAACCTGAAGTAAGAGGGCTATGTAAAAAGAAAAAAAACCTAGCTTAATAGATAATCCTTGGCAGCAAAATCAACAAGAATTCCAAAATAAGCGAGCTCCAAAAATTCATTTTGAGACTGCACGCTTTAGGAATATAAAGTAAATTTTAATGATTGAAAATCAGTGTGAGCTGGGCCTGGTAGTGCAAGCTTGTAATCGCAGCGGCTCAGGAGGCTGAGGCAGGAGGATCACGAGTTCAAAGCCAGCCTCAGCAACTTAGCCAAGTCCTAATCACTAGTGAGACCCTGTATCAAAATAAAAATAAAACAAGGCTGGAGATGTAGTTCAGTGGTTAAGCACCACTGGGTTCAATTCCAGAAAGAAAGAGAGAAAGAAAGAGAGAGAGAAAGAAAGAAAAAGAGAGAGAGAAAGAAAGAGAGAGAGAGAGAGAGAGAAAGAAAGAAAGAAAGAAAGAAAGAAAGAAAGAAAGAAAGAAAGAAAGAAAGACAGACTGTGGTTTCTTAAAGGACAAGTCTACCAACTAATGGCAGAAAAGACAAGAATTCAGGGTCTATCTTGCAATTGATTTTTTACTCAGTTCTTTAGAAGAGACATATATTAATATTCTTTAGAAAATCCTCAATAAAAATAAATTGTTGGTAATCACAGGACTCTTGCTGTAGAATGTCTAACAAATTTAATTTAAATGTTTATTTAAACCTTCTAAACCTCCCATCCTACATTATGACCATATCAAAATTGCAGTGTGTAATATATTTGTCAATACTGTTTATGAACCTTTAGGGGGAAATAAATCTCAAACATTAACACTGTGCAGACCCCATATATGAGTTTTACAAGCCTCTTATTGCCAATCTGTAGGTTAAGTTCAGAACTATAAGGCACAGACATTTTTTAGAGCTTTTTCGGCAGTCCCATTGAAAAAAGGCCTGGTAAGACTAATTCAAAGCCCAGGATAACAATGCAAAGAAAAATATTTTATTTACCAAAATAATCTAGATCATTTAATTTCAAAAGCACAATGCCTAAAATTGCATATTCAAGTAAAAATGTAGCAGTGCTTCTTACAAATTTGATGCTGTCTCTATGTACAAATTAATGCAAATAGTCATATGTATGAATAAAATAAACACACATATTCTTACACAAATTAGTTACTTGTAAGTTATATGTAATTTATGGTGAAATGAGAATTATATGAAAAATCATATGTTCAATTCAACAATCTGTCATCTACCTAGCTACCTAGTAAGAGTCATGAGAATCTAACTCTGAAAGGAGGTTGAATGCAGCTACTTCATTGTTATGTCTTCAAGCTTGCATTTACTTTATTATCATTAATTTTCAAAAGTCAAATCATCTTTCTTTGGGCAAAGTAAAGATGAACACATTTGAAAGTTGAGAGAACATCTTTAAATATAATATATACTGGCCATGATCACTAAAAAAAGAAAAAGAAGAAGGAAGTGGAGGAGGAAAAGGAAGGGAGAAAGAGAAGAAGAAGCGGGGAGAAGAAAGTGTAAGTACTATGTGAAAAGTCAGGCATTACAAAAAAAAAAAAAGCACAAAGTATTTTAATACAAAGTGCAACTCGCCCTACTGATTTCTACTCTCTCTATATGAGATACTTCATTATAAACAAAATATATAGAAGCTAAATCAAAATTCAAAAATAAAATATCTCATTGAGAATATTTTCACATAATTTTGAACAAATGTATGATATAGCTCCTCCACAGAGAGGGAAGAGGAAACAAATTATTTTGATCTTGAGAATATTAGTGGTGGGAGATAGCCCTGCTTCTTTTATACTGATAAGACTACCCCCGGAGCAATGTGCTTCTTGGCATCACTCTTCAAGAGAAACGGACTCAATGGTGTTGCTTTATTAAAGTAACAGTTTAAGGGCAACAGGGAAGACAGGACAGTGGAATCAGAAAGAAATTCAGACTTCCTCTGTAAGATTCACATGGATAAAATGAGCACAAAGGGGGAAATTTTCCCAGGACAACCATGCTGAAGACCACTAAGAGCAAGGTGACATCTTTGGTGTTTTACATATGCTATGTCACTTCCCTCTATCAATGAACTCTTGAAATGACAACAATTTTCCCCATTTCACTAAGGAAACTGAGGCAAGTTGTTCAGTCTCCACTAGTCCTCAGATATAATAAATCAATTCTGTCTGATTCCCATGGCCATTTCACTATAATATATTGCCTTCTTAGAAAGTCAGATGTTGCTAGGAATGAGCACTTGCCTAGCATGTTTGAGGCCCTGAATCAGATGTTGATCCAACATTAGAAAGAGCTTTTAACAATTTTCTGAAGGCAAAATATATTTACTTCAGTAAACAATGAGCTTCCAAGACTCCACACAAGCTGAATCATAACCTCGATAATACTGAAGAAGAGAGATTTGTGCACTGAATATGTGGTTGGGCAGGTGCCGCAGTCTGGCTGGGCACAAATCACGAGCCACTCAAGCAGGAACAAACTTTATTTCCAAACTCCACCAGCACACTCCCGGGAAACTCTCCAGAACGCCACCCACGTGGCTCCTCCATGAACACACCACACACCAACCGGAACTCCCACCACACAACGCGAACTCTTCAGGAATCCCCGCGAGAGCTCAACCAGAACTCAACGGGAACTCCAACTCCTCGAGAACTCAAAAGTCATCATCTTAATGGCTTGCTGGCATCACCTCTCAACCACTACTTCAGGCAAAAATGCCATGCGTAATCCCGACTTGGCTGTGGCCCTCAACAGGCAGGATGGCAAAGCACTCTGAAATTCTATGAACCTGTTTCCTTTAGAAACAAATGGTAACACTATAATCAGGACTAAAAGAGAAGAAGGTACCCACTTCTCCCTTTAAAAATGATACACTATTTACATATTTTTTAGCCTAGGAAAATTGGATAAAATAGTTGTTCTTTGCATCTAAGGAATCCATGATCTTTTATCTTTCAATGAAAGAGAGAAAATTGTTCTCTGCAGCCAAACCAACATTTGATGGTTATGGGTTTTTGTTGTTGTTGTTGTTGTTGTTTAATGTGTCCTGTGACTGAGTCTTTGAGGCCCAAAAGGATTGGTCTATTAGCTTTAAACACTCTAACCCATGAAGAACCACAGAGTACCAAATAAACATATTAAGTCCTTGAGTTGAATCAGGAACCAAAGTGAAAAATTTCATCTTTTCTATTAGTTTTGGGTGATTAAAACAAAAAGAGCTACTTGAAACTGGCAAAATTCATTTATTACTAGTACATGTTTATTTGATAATGAATTGGACATTCCATTTGTTAGACAACTTATAAAATGTCAGAGTATCCAATACATTAGTACTTTTCAGAAGAATAGCAGTATTATCCGTTCGGGTTTTGTATACTACATTTACTTCAAAAACAATAAGTGCTCTTTCAAGAAGCTTAAGAAATACTAAAAAATGAAGCACCAAGAATTGAAAATATTCATATAACCTCAACTGTACCAACAGCCATGTTATTTATAAATAGTGATAAAATAAAAATGGTCTGGAAAGCATGAGGAATGTATAAAATAGGTATCTTAACAGAATTTGCCTTTAGTTCTTTTGTACCAGTTTCAGATAATCTCCAAGACTGAAGGGTTGTTTTTTTTTTGTTGTTGTTTTTTGTTTTTTTTTTTTTTTTTTTAGTTCTTTTCCTAAACACTCTAATTCTTGACACAATATTAATATACAGGTTTTAGTACCTCTCGCAAAATAATTTTCCCTATTGATTGCTAAAGGCATGTCTGGAAAAATCAGGTATGGTGTGTTAGGTAAATATTCATTAAGTTAAAAATCATGTTTTCCTTGATTGTATATGTGTGCATTTGCTGTGGCTGCTTGCTTTAATATAATATAAAGGCAAATCATGTCTTTGTGAAAAAAATGCTCACTCAGACCAGTGGAAGAAATAAATGGGTAGCATTTAAGTTGAACCTATTAATGTTACTTTAGAACAAAGATAATAAATATAATAAATATACCAGTGGCTAGCACTTAGATACTGGTTATTATTTGCCAGGCTCTGTTTTATGTGATTGAGATTGACCTACTTAAAGCTTTTAATCCCCACAGAAAACCTAGGAGAAAGTGTCTTTATCTGTTATTTTAGAGATGAGGAAACTGAGCTAAGAAGTTAAGCATCTCGCCCAGCTTATATTGCCACTGTGTTGTGTAAACCAGGATTTTCCCTCTAGCAGTGTGGACTTAGGATCTATGCTTTTAACCTATACATTTCACTTCAGCTGCGTCTTTTGTGAAATACACTTTCTTTTAAAGAAAAAAAGAAAAAAAAAGAAAAACTGGATAATAGTTTATATTACAACTGATTTTTTTAAGAGTCAATAAACAAAGGTCCATATTACTTAGACACACTGAAATTTCCATAGAAGTATAACTCTTGCCCAAACTTCAGCATAAATAACTGTATTTTATCCATCTAATCCCTGTTGCTTTTCAGTTGAAAGAAATATGTATCTTTCTTTTATGGATGTACAAATATGTATGTCAATAATTTGCTTTCAATTCCTTTTCAGACCAGGCCAGACTGAAAGCAAAAATTACAAGGGCTTATATAGATCTTAGGTTCCTTTAATTTATTTTTCCCATTTTTAAGGATCATTATTGCCATCTGAATGATCCTATTTGCATGCAAGATGATTTCTAATGATTATTACTATTTGTAATAATCTGTATCAGAAAGCTCCCTGGCTAGCTTTTACCTGATCTGCAAAGTACTCTTGTAGGCTCTCTGGGAAACACAAAATATCATAAACTGCAGGTGGCTCATGGAATTATTCTAACTACAAGCAATAGCACTTTCATAGTAATGAAAGAGAAATGTATTTGTTTCTTAACTAAGTAGGTAAATAGCCTTCTTTATTGCTACTCCTTGGGGACCAACAGTTTTGAAAATAACATCAAAACAGTAAGCCATCAAACCTCATTAGTTTATATTCAATTATTTCAGATGTTTTTTGGTACTGGGGCATGCTAAATTGAGGGTTAACTTTACCATGCTTGAGTGCTAGCATGTTCTAAGTAAAATAATGGAACATTCCAGTGAAATATTTAATCTAATGAAGAGGACAAGGTAAGAAAAGCCCTCACATATGGGACCATTACAACTAAGTATTAAATTACTATACTTTTTCAGTAAAAAGCTCTACATAATCCTAAAAGATCCTTCAACAAGGCAATCTATACCCTTAAAAGTAACAAAAGTCTATTTCCTTAGAATGTTTAATTTAAACAATAATAAGAAAAAGTTCTTTCCCTCAATAGGGCAAATTAAGTAGATTTTTTAAAAAATTATCTTTTCCCTTTTTTAGAGCTGAAAGTGAAAGGTGGAGAATTAATATGAAGACAACTAATAAATATGATACAGCACACACATGCACACATATACAGCAACTTATGAAGCTGGGAAAGTCAGGCTTACAGTAGTAATTTTATCTCCTCCTACAGATATGCGACAGTGGAGAAGCCCACATGTTGATTTCCAGCCTCCTTTTCTAGTCTGTATTCCTCTCCACCCCTAGGCTCCTTTTCAAAGCTATTGTTATAAGTGCTACTTGCTCCTCTTATTTGCATATGTGATTCTTCAACAGCAGACAAAATTCTCTACAAAAATGGTGCTTCAACATAGTGCCTTTCACTACAGAAAATCATCCAAGGCATACTAAGTTAAATGGAAATATAAGTTTTATGCAAAAGCAAAAAGTGATTATTTCACAAATGATTTTTATTTCAAAGCAAAAATCAGCATTACTTGCCCAATTTCACGTCTAAGGGATAGAACTTATTGGTATCAGAATTCTGAAATAAAGTTACCAAGGATTAAGAAACTGAATGCTTTTTGATAGTGTGCCTTTTACTCTGTTCATATGTGCAGAGATCGTCCTTGTAAAACAAAGTGAACAAGCCTAACTTTCGACAATTTCTGACTATTCCACCTTTGTGTTTTTCAATTTCTCAAACCTCAATGGGCTTTTGCCTTTTCTTTTATAATTCATGGTGTTTATTATATTTATTCACTCATGAGCTTTGTTATTTAAATACCACTAAAAATTCACAATACACCTACTCACAGCTCTAGTAAACACGAGGTTCAAAAAAGGTAAACTAATAAATGGTGCATTGGCTGTTGAAGGAGCTCATTCCTCAGGGACCAAGAGTGAGAATACAGCACTTTATGTAAAACATCTTCACGTAAGGTAGGTGTTTGATAGACTTCCTTTTGTTGCAAAGGGTTAATCAGAAAGGTTTACATTTGGGAGTGCTGTGAATCATGCTCCTCCCTCTCCAGGAGCGCTGCCAAAAATCATCTGACAGGAAACGTACGATTAAGTTTGTCCTACCTAAGCGAACAAAGAGTGCTCTGAACAGGCCACCGGTTTACTGCAAAGCGGGAACTTTTCTAATCCTGCTGGAATCTGCAGTGCTGCTCAGAAAATATCACGGAAAAAGTTGTTTTCTTTCCTCTAACATCTTGTCTCTGGATCATCTCATTTTGGTCACACTGCCGATCCTGCTGCTTCTCCCATAAAGGTTAACTTAAAGCTCCAAACATAATCATGTGGAAAATGGACATTATTGATTCCTATGGCCCATTGTTCCCCCATCCTAAGTCCCTGAAGTTCAAGTTCAATCTGGAATTACATCATGTCTGGTTTCTCCTGGTTAGCAGACGGCTTGAGACGTGACCACAGCTACAGAAAAAACAAACAGCCTTCTTCACGCTTCGGCTCCCCTATCGATTCAAACGTAAACTTTTTTTCTTTCTCTCAAGTATGCTTCAAGTATGGAGCATGGTTAATTTAGAGATTAAGTTCCAAATTAGATTATCTAATGGCATCTTAATGGATTGCTGACCCATTTCCTGTGGGATGGCAGCAGGCAAGTCTGGCTGGAATACAATTAATTTCTTAGGAAGTGTTCTGAAGAGTTTGCCTAGATAAAAAGGAAATGTCGTATTGCACAAATCTTTCTTTATAAATGGGCGAAGTTAGGCAAAAACTACAACAAATCCCAATGTATTTTTCAACAGCCAGATCAGAGACATTGTGTGTTTGTGAAAACCATATCAAGATCATTTTTAAGAATGGTAACCTTTCTAGTTTTTGATTTCATAACAGGTGCAAATAATTTTGATGAGAATAGAAAGGAATTCCTTTCAAGAGAATGTTCATATGGGGAGAGCAATACTGGTTAGCAGCCCTGTTAGTAAAAATTATCATGTGAAATTTTGGCTTTTTCAATTTTCTGCCTTGAACCAAAGTTTCTTCCATTCATCTATCTTATCAGCATTTCTATCATGGTCCCAGAGTGGTGCTAGGGGCCCAGGATGTGTATAAAAAGTTGTACATTCTGAACACACTTTAGAGCTAACAGCTGAAAAGGAAACTTAGCACTCTGAGAATAAAGCTCCCCCCAGGAACTCCAGGAACAACCCAGCTGTTGTATTATAGTTATGTGTCAAGATAACGAACTGAGAGCAGGAAATGCTAACCTAGTCAATTCTCGGGGATGGCCTAAGTGTAATGTTGAAACAAAAGTTAACTCTTAATTCCACCTAAGAACAGACCATGTATTGCCACTACCCCACACATGCCACAAATCTGTGGATATAGCCACACTTATATCCACACTTACACACTTATGCATAGATATATCCATACATTTATGTGCATATGAACATACAGTTGCAACCCAATATTGAGAATTATTTTTGCTTCAATATTCCTTCTTAAGCCTTTTGAGAGCATACATTTTACCAAGAAAATGTTATGGACAAGGGCCATGTTATGCAAAGAAAGTTTTATACACACACACATATATATATATGAAATGAACACTGTTACTCCTTCCTTTTTGCCCTCTCTTTCCTGGCCAACCAGATCCAAATAACCTTTACTGGCTGCTAAATTTCTCTTGGGAAATCAAGCAACTCTCTAGAATTGCAGTAATAAACGACAATTTCTTACAAAAACATGTGTAAAGTAACTACAAAATGAAGTATTGAACTCATGGAAAGGAACTGCTAACACATGTGACACCGAAAAGAGCTGATAAAAGTCTTTTTGGTGCCATTCAATTATGGCATCAGCAGAGACACAAAACTCCTTCCAATTATTTTAGTAAAATCTTCATTTATTCATTATTTCAGAGGCTGAGCAAATGGTTTGTGTAAACATATCCTTCAGTAACACGCACATGTTTATTTTAGCCATCTGAAGGCTTCTTCCATGTTTATATAAGCCATCAGACACATGCAACCCTCACTTGTGGCTTTGCGTCTTCTTGAAAAGGGTGAAGGGGGAGAAAGGAGAATGAAACAATAAATCCAGTTTCTCTTTTGCATAAAGCACTCCCTCCAATGTTTTAAAATAACTTATGTTTATATTATTCTTGGGTTGTCCTTCAGCTTTCTTTTTTATTCAATTATATTGCTCTTTCATATTCAATAGTACAAGTAAAGTTCTGCTTATAGTTTCAAGAAAGAAAGCCAGTTAGAGAGTACCTGCTGTAGTACAAGTAAAGTTCTGCTTATAGTTTCAAGAAAGAAAGCCAGTTAGAGAGTACCTGCTGTATGTGTTTACGCCCACAGAATGCACATATGCAAAAAGAAAGTGTTTTGTCCACATAGAACAAAGCACAGACGGATCAGTGCCTATCACAGACACATCAGTGCCTAGCTTGAGCAAATCTGGCACCTATGACCCTCCCAGGAGTGGAACCCATTCTCACTGACATGAAAGTGAGACAGATCTTCATCAACATTTTATTCTGTGTTAATGGCAGTTAACTGAGCTCTCAAGGTACAAGAAGCTCCTTAGCTCAAGACCACACAAACACACATGTGCGCACACACACACACACACACACACACACACACAGAAAAATGGCTCACAAAATTCTAAGGTCAAAACAACAAAACACCTTCAGGCTGCACCCTAGGAAGGCAGTGAAAACTTTCCAAAAGTCAGCTCTGGTTCCTTAGGGAATGTTTACAGACTGAGGTAGGGTGGGGAAGGACAGAGGAACTCTTCCAGCTTTAATTATACTACTTACACAGCTTCCTGGACCCTGCCATTTTCATTCCCAAAAAGGAGCTGCATTAAATGACATGCAAACACCTCAAGAGGGTAACTGGCATGAAGAGGAAGAGAAGGCAACCATAAACTAGTGAGATGGCAGCAAACAACAGACAATTCAAACTGCACCAAGCCATATGGAAACACTACAAAGTCTCCAGGGATTGCCTTTATTAAAAACAAAAAGCAACACCCACAACAAAAATAACCCATGGTATCTTCTCTATTCCATCAGGTCAGAGCTAAATTATTTAATTCTCTGGTTGACCATATCTACATTTGTTGTATATTTTCACCCTATGGAGATGATTGCAAAACTGCAGCTGTGCCCACAAGATTTTAAATATCTATGATCTGCCTTGAAAATGGTAGTTCCAGGGGGCTGGGGTTGTAGCTCGGTGGTAGAGCACCTGCCTAGCATGGATGAGCACTGGGTTCAATTCTCAGCATTGCATTATAAATATATAAAATAAAAGTCCATAAACAACTAAAAAATAAGTAAATATATATAGAAATATATATATATATGTATATTATATACACACACACAAATAAATATATTTAAGTGGTAGTTCTACAGGAACCGAGAGTATAGCTCTGTGGTTTAGCACTTGCCTAAGATGCATGATGCCCTGGGTTCCATACCTAGCATTGAAAAAAAAAATAGTAGTAGGGTTATAGTTATTATTTCCCTTTGCAATATTATATCTAGAAGAAAGAAAACCCACTAAGTTTTAAAAATAACTATAGGATGGGCTGGGATTGTGGCTCAGCGGTAGTGCGCTCGCCTACCATGTGCAAGGTTCTGGGTTCCATCCTCAGCACCACATTAAAAATAAATAAAATAAAATAAAGATATTTTTTAAAAATCTATAGGGAACAAATTATAAATTACACATAAAGCCACCAAAGCCACAGACATGGCATATTTGTGTTATAAAATATGGATTGTGTCCATATTTGAAAAAGGTAACAAAACAAAGTGAATTGCTGTCTTGTTTGAGTATATTTATCCTAAACTGCCTGATACTTAGATTTTAAGAACTGTGGATGTCTTGTCCATCACAGTGTTTAAGATAGCCCCACACAGAGATGCAATAAATCCCTGTCGAATGTATAAGCAAGACGCCTGCCATCACCAATTACGCGCTTTCTGAGTCATCACAAAAAGGGAAGAAACAAACCCAAAACTGCCTGCTTAAGAGCTGTATGAATCACTAAAGGCCATTCTACACATCATTATCTACTAACCCAAAGAAAATCTACTATTTTTGAGACTGGAAAACAAAAAAAGAAATATTAATTCTGAATTGTCTTCTATGACCTGAAACCGATTACCATATCAATTTTTCACCAAGAAGAGGCTTTGTGAAATGAACAATAACCCCCTCAGAGCTGAGTTTAGTTATCATATTCATTCACTCCACATATGTGTGTTCTGATTCATTGTCCACTCACCTTTTCTTTTGGGGGGATATCAACTTTGATTCAAAAAATTATGAGGAATTAGGTGAAATTTTACATCTTTATTGGATTTAATGTATTTCCGAGATGCTATCCAATTTTAGATTAAGTAAATGCCAATAAGTAATCCACAGTTGTGGAAGTTCAGACAACTATAGGAACACTTACAAACATAAGTACATTTCATTCTGACTTGAAATTCATATATATATATATATATATATATATATATATATATATATATATATATATATCAAGCTTGTATGTAGACACGAGCCATTTTGCTAATTGATGGGCAGATAATGGAATACAGGGAGGTTTTTTTTTAATAAAACAAAATGCAAACAATGTGTTATCAAACATAATTAAGTTAACTTTTAAAAGTTTATTAATTCAGATTTTTTAATAAGATACTTTTATTAAATGTAATTAACACTATTAGTCATTAAGGCTATTTAAATAAGATACTTCCACTGAGTTTATCATCTTTTTTGTAACTATGTGTATGTTTTTTCCAAAAGGAAGAATAACACAAGCTTTAGGGCAGGATCATAATAGGTAAAAATGTATCTATTTTTAAATTTGATGGTTTGTCACTCTTCAAAAAGTAAAAGTCCTATTGTAATCATTTAGATACTGAATTACTAAAAAGCCATCAAATGTTTTTGAAAAACAATAAAAATAATTTTCTTAATTTTTATCTGAGCAAATGCAGACATTTAATCTGACTCAAACATTACTCTTCATCAGTTTCTATCAACCAACATAGAGATGAGCAACGAGCTCTATCATAATTAATATCTCAGCATGTGACTTCGTATAGGCATTTTCTGTAAAGGAAGGATCACAATCATAGCAGGGCTGAAAAATTAAGTTGACTCTACTTTTGGTGAACTCAAGGAATGACTTACTCTCTATTGCAAATTTTTATTTCTTATTACATATGATTCTACCATGAATTTTAATTATTTGATTTATCAATTTGAAATAATTTAATAAAATAACACATATGAAGCTACCTTGGAACTACTTACTATCTAAAACCAACACATGAAACAGTATCCAAATTGCTTTTGAAAATGAAGTTTTGGAATGATTTTTTTAGCCAACCAAATTAAATCAACCCTCAATGGGTTACATTAGTATATGAACAAACTAACACTTTATTTAAACCAAATTCCTTCATAGCTACTGATTCTAACAGTCTTCCCACTCCAAAATTTTTTGAGTGCTGCTAGTAACAATCAAATTGAATAACTTGAAATTTTTCTTCTAGCTTTTCCTCTCTGACAAAGGAATAAATGAATAGTAACATGGCTTAGAGGCAGCAATAAAGGAAACAGTCAAAATGAGAAGAATGTATAATGTGAAAGACCAATGCTTTATCCTCAAATAGCTGAAAAATCTTCCCTAAAGCTGGAATTTCATTTTTCAGGTTCTAAAATGTAAAAGTCAAATTCCACCCCCTCCCCCACCAAAAATATTATAAATTTTATCAAACATTTCACAATATTTAGAAATTCCAATGATCAGTTAGCATATGCTATATAGTCCGGAATTAAATTGATGTTGCATTTAAATAGGAAATAAAGGAGAGGGGAAGGAGAGGAGGAATGGCATAGCCAAAACAACTAAATTTTTAACATATATTTTCCGTAAAACTAGTTAAAAACAAACACTATAGGTCATGGAAGTTTGAGGTGTAAGTGTAGGGTTGGAAATAATAAAAATGTTACCTTTGCCAAGTAATTCCCAATGTATCCTCACTGGTACTGGGGTATAAATGCCTGCCGTTTTGATTCATGGTCCAGTCACAAATCCTCAGCTGTCAATTGAAACCTAGCAGTCAGATATGGATCGAGCAGTACTACAGTTTTTAGTATTTAAATGAACACATGCAAACTAGTACTGTATATGGCATTAACCTTATTTTCCCAAGAGGCAACTTAAAGGAAAAAAAAAAAAAAAGCAAAAGAAAATCTTATTCTGAAAAGCAAAATTCCTTAGACTCTTTTTTTAGAAAAAGCTATTGCAATATGCTTGTCTATTAATTAAAGCATACAAGAGAAACAAGTGCTTAGAACATAACAATTAGCCATTATTAGAGTACAAATTGAGCTGAAATAAAAGCAAACGTTAATGTTCAATAGAGAGATATATTTTAGAAAGAAAATAAAAATGCTTTTTTTCTATGCAACATACCAAATTATCTGCACTGAATAAAATAATCAATACCTTTAAGCATGCAGTTTGCAAAACAAGAAGACATGCAGTTTAGAGGAAAAAAGACCCACCCTACATAGACATTCACCCTAACTTACGCATTCAAGCATCAAGGTGTTCAATTTTAGGTGTTTACTAACTGTGTTTTACTTAAAGTGACCTTATTTGGAAAGAGTTGATAAGAATTTCTATTTTTATTTTAAATTCAGAGCAGTGGTATTTAAAATACTTTACTACATCTGAAGAAAGTGAGGAATGCACTGAATACAAGCTGAAACAAATTCTTCCCAGATCCAGGAATCATCAGCTCTGCCCTTCAGAGATCCTTGAGTAACCCTATCCAGCTCTGTTTGGTTAACAGCTGCCCTACAGTGCTAGCAGATTTATTGAAAAGATATATTGCTTATTTTTATGCTTAAGAAAGTAAACTTATCTGGCTTTGGGGGGAAACAGTAGAAAACCATGATTTTTAACCTTTAGATAGCTGAAAAATCTTCCCTAAAGCTTGGATTTCATTTTTCAGGTTCTAAAATCTAAAAGTCAAATTCTACCCTGCATTGAAAATTCATCCTGCATTGAAAAGGCCTTCTTCACTACTATCCATGAAACCTGGTCTGATGCTTTTCAGAGAGAATTTCAGGATGATGATTGAAGCCAAAATGCCTTTAAACTTGTGATAAACTGTTTTATCTATTTTTCTAACATTATGGCTTTTAAAAGTTGGCTGTTAAGCATCTTTTCCTATCAAACTCTCAACTTTCTGCACACTCTTGAGGAAGGGGGATTTTGGAGTTTCAGAATGACAATTTTTGTTCAATTTTCTTCTGAATATCCAATATTACAGTCAAAGTTTTCCAAAATATATGTTTTAATTGTGCTGATATTTTAAGTAAAAGTGATTTTATAATTTATAAAACTAAAAAATTCCCTTATATAGATGGATTGACAGGCAGACACATGCATTGATAGATATGTAGATTCTGTTCAGGAAATACATCATTAAGAAGTCATAAATTATTAAATTAGAAACAAAAATAAGAAATCTTAAAATTCACCATAATATTTACATAAAAGGGAATAATGTAGTTAGTTTTTACTCAAATGGATGACATAATTTTACTATTTCAAAGAAGTAAATTTATTCAGTCTTGTGTGTGAGAAGCAATATGGCAAGATTTTTTGAAGTTCTCAAAATGGGTCATCTAATAGAAATTCAATATGATGGGATAAATTGTTTATTTTTAACAATAATAGAGTAAACCGATTGTCTATTTCAAAATACAAGTTATAAAAGGGCTATGAAAATCTAAAAACAGTTCAAGAAACTTGACTTTGCATAAAGATTACCTTAGAGACCACTTATTGATCCTGTTCTTATCAATGAAAAATGCTAGTTTTTACTTACTTAAAATTCTCAGGAAGGGAGGCTACATTTAGACACAGAATATCCTACTGCTGTTAATTGCTAACAGATTAGTTTCTACGGGATGCTCAGTTTAAACTTTTCAGAAAGTAACCATACTTCCACAAAACCAAAGGAATCTGAGTGTCACTCAGGATTGGATACTGTCTCACAGACAACTGCTAGGGTACAAGATCTTGGAAAAATATTATGTAGTTGGTTAGGTTTTTGTTGTTAAAGTTGCTCATTTTTTGTTTGTTTTACCATCCCTAAAAATGCCCCCTGTAGGCTAGCTTTGTTCACATGCTAAACATCTAAATCACCATATTTTTGGACTATTCTTTCCTAAACAGTCTCAAAAGGGTTAGACCTGACTAGAGGTATTCATTTTTATCCATCCTTAAGATGTGTGTGTGTGTGTGTGGGAGCGCACGCGCGCACACACACACACACACACACACACACCCAAGAAATATTTTTCCTAAACAGAAAATATGCTTAAATAAATAAAAATTAATCAAAATAGTCAAATATTTAGCAGTAATTTCAAAGAAGTTGATAGGATATTAATTAGCATTAAATTAATTTCTTTTCAGTGGCTAAAAACTTAAAATATAATTTAAATTTATTTGCCTATTTAGATTGTAGACCGGCATTATCACAATTTTCAAAAGTTTCTGAGGAGGCACACTTATGTTTATATGTTCAGTCAGATTACCTGAGTAAGAGTCTATTTTTTTTTTAATTAATAAGCTTTTTTTTTTTTTGTAAAAGACATTTTTTAATTTAAGGACTGTTTGATTAAAGTGACATTTTGATGGTGATAGTGTGGGGAAGGGAAATAAATAATTAAAATAAAAGTTACCTATTCACTAAAGATTCCCTTGATAGTCATGTCTAAGAAAATCCATTCCTAAAAATATTATTTGGCCAATACAGACCTGACCAAGCAACAGTCTATAGGTATTGGAAGATTAACACTAAGTGTAGTTAATTGGGGGATGTGTTAAATAGAATATTATTATAATTCAGTAGTCCTAATAAAAATAACTTTATATTAGTCTTTAAATAAATTTAAAAGAATAAGTAATAGTCTTTTGTGAGTTTAGGGTAGTGATTCCTCAGCTTCTGTCCTATTAGAGGACAGATGTCAGATAATTCAGCTATCAATTGTTATTTTTTAATTAAATTTTAAAACTTTAATTTTATGTAGCACATAAATACACGGTTTTCATTTATCAAAATAAATAAATTCCTTAGTTCAAAGCTTTAATAACAGCTTAATGATTTTTCCAAGTATTTTCTCTTAAAAAATAGGTATTCACCCCTGTCATTGTAATCAAACTTTTTTAAAACACAAAGCATAAGTGAGTTCAAACTTGATCTGTTAAATCATGTGTTTTTATGTGGAGGAGGGGAGAAATTCTTCTTCTTCTCAGTCAGACTTTAAGTCAAACCTGATCATATTCATATTCCTTAAAAAATGCTTACTCATATAAATCATTTTAATTCTTTATATACACCCACCAATATGAACTTAAGTTATCTAAATAATTAAGGTAAGATGTATATTAAACTGACTATGCCCAGAATTCCAAAAGCAAACAAAAAGTGAAGTAAAAATATAGGATTTCGGGCTTCGGTTGTAGCTCAGTGGTGGACTGCTTGCCTCACATGTGTAAGGCACACTGGGTTCGATTCTCAGCACCACATACAAATAAATGAATAAAATAAAGGTCCATCCACAACTAAAAAACCAATATTTTAAGAAAAAGATATAGGATTTCTTCCCAAAGACGTTAACAGTAAATGGTCAGGCTAAAATAGTCCAAAGTACTAAGAAAGAAGTGAAGGTGAAATTTTCACTGCATATGTTCTTAGGATGGAGTCCATGAAGTCTCTGAAGGGAGAACCTTGTTCCTACACAATTCAAATGAGACTGTCTCCCAATCATAAGGATGGGGAACCATCTGGTTCCCCTCAAAAGCCTACTTAGATGGAAAAAAACCTAAGCTACTATACTCGAATAATTATATAAGTAGTTGATAACCATAAAGAATCAATACTGCTTGTGATTTCAGAATAAAAGTTTGTTTATTCAAATGAGGGCCTTTCATTTTTATTAACGGGGCTTTTATAAAATGCATAGCAATTAGCTTTGGGAACAGAAGAAGGCTAACAAAAATGTTCTACTTTGGGAGACTCAGCAAACAGGATGCTGCACCAATAGTCCCTCTTGAGGACAACAGTTCTCAATTGACCCAATAAGCCATTAAGTGCAAAAAGAAAAATCAACATAGGCAAATTTACCTTTTCACTTTTTTTCTTTTAGGTTTATAATGACCGCAAGAATATCTTGAAAGGTATATTTTATGTTCTCTTGAGTTTATTTTTCCAGATGCCTCAAGGAAACAGATTTTGGGGGGAATTCATATTTTTCTCTTAATGCCTGGATTAGTAGAATTTTATTTTATTGATAATTACCCACTATAGAGCAAGTGAAGTGGTCTCTGAATAAATAGTATATAACCTTACTGAACAAGCAAAGTATTCAAAGTAAAACTGATGAAAAGAAGGAGAAAAAAAAAAGCAAAAAACAACAACAAAAAATCCAAAATCATTCTGGTACCTTAAAGTCATTTCTAATATCAATTTCTGAAACCCATGCTTCTTGAGATTTAATTTAGTTAGCACAGTAGAATCAAAATCAAGTTAAACAGATATGCATAAGCCATGAGCTTAGTAAATGTTACTGACCATAAATCATAAGTAAGAAAATGAAAGGGTTTTTCTTTTTCTTTTTCTTTTTCTTTTTTAATGAAGACTACTTTAACATGTAAAATTTAAGGTTTCAAGAGATGGAATCCATCATCTTCAATTTCCTTTCCAAGATAAGTTTCCAGGAGAAAAAGGTTTAAGACCTTGTTCAAGGTTAGCTGTGCCCTTCCATATCAACACTAACACTCCAATATCCTGGCTCCTAATCCCTGGTTATCACCCTCTGCACCAGTTTGTCTATCATTGTTCCTCTCCTACTCTGTTCTTAATGTGTAGTCCAACAAGATTTAAGACTAAAATAACTGTAAATAAAACACCTTCAGAATGTCCTTGATTCAACTTAGATCTTTTAAACACTTTGAGAAAAGTAGATAACTTTTCCCTTGCGTTGACTGAAATTTAAGGCTACATGGCACACAATTTTATTTTTACATCAATGAGAATAGTTATCTACATATTAGCCTTTGGTAACCAGAAAAGGTAAGAGAACAAATGAATGAGTGATAAAAGACAGACAATGGAAGGATTTTTCTTTTTAATTTTAAGAATTAGCCCAAAAGGTAAGCATTTGCATAGCTATTATTTTGACTGAAACTTCCTTTAAATGTGTTTCCTTTCCAGCTAGCATATGTAAAAAGTGACCTCTTATCCATTTACATACCTACCCAGAAGGCATGTGATAGGGTTTTACGTCAAGCTGTCAATTATGATAACAGACACAATAAGAATGGCTCAAGTGTTGATAGCCTGCTTCATGACTTTATTGAAAAGTTTGTTGATAGTCCACTTGTGTCCTTTCAATTGCTTGCCTCTAATAAATGACTGCCTTTTCAGTGGTTATACTACACCAAGTTTAGGCTTTGCCATTTGCCAGTATAAATATTACAAGGGGATTTCAACTCATAGCTGAGTTAAAACAAAATTATAGAGGCAATTTTTTAAAAGGTGATTGTGTGTAACAGAAATTTTCAGTATAATGAAAAGTACTTTCAAATGCTAATTTAATTTAAAAGTATAACAAGAAAAGTGTAAAAAGCATTTCAATGTAAACTACCCCAGTAACTGAACTTGAAACAATAGCATTACATAGTCATGCAGGAGATGGTACATGCTGAAGCTCAAGCACTGATAAAATCCATGCAATTGTGAAAAGTGAGACAAGGACCTGAATTGATCAGGCCACTCATTCATTAGCTCTAGGAATATGTAGCATATAGAGTCAGGAGATTATAATTTTGAGATTGTGAAAATAATCATTTCTTACAAATTAATTGACTTAATTGTCTCAATAGAGGCAAAAGTGACCTCCCATTTATTCCACCTAAAATCTTGAATCTGTATCAAAATTAATATGCATTTCAATGGCTGTCTTGAATGATCTTTTATATCTGAGCAAGAAATTTCTTATCTTCAAAAATGTTTATTTCCAATTTGTCAAAAGAGTTTTTTTTAAGTCATATTGATGTGTAACTGTAGGAATTTATGTTTCTAATATGATCTTAGCCTCAATTGTAATGGTGATAATCATATCAACTAGATTGTCTTATATTACCAAACTTTCTATGATAGCTAATAAAGAAGGTCTCAAGTTAGCAAATTAATGACATAAGGTTGATCAGATAAGAAACCGGTGGTAATTTAAGTAAGTTGCTTCATAGTTTCCATTTATACAAGATTTTTAGGCTGGATTATACAATAATTTCTGTACTTTCTAAGCAACATCCAACATTCTGTTAGATAGTTTCCATTTCCTCAAGATGATAATATTTGGGAAATATGGTTTCTTCACTATTTATATAAGGAATAGGCAGAGAGTATTTATGAAGTATGAGGTAGGAAAACAAACACTGCACTTTGCTAAATTTCTACAGAAGTAAAGAGGACTTTCACACTTCTAAAAATGTCCTAAACCATAAAAAGGCATTTCTTTGTAGAAACTTGAGTTCAGTTGCTAAAGCAGGACTCACAGTTCTTGAAGCCGCTACACCATCTTCCATCTTCCAATAGAAAAGTTAAAGAAGAATGAAACTCCAATTGAAGTTCTGATTTTAAGATTTCCCCCATGCCAATAGTGAATGCATTTACAGTCAGTAATGCTAAAGACAGACTTGTTCCAGACCTTGAACAGTACTCAAGATTGTGTTAACAGATAAAGGAAAACTCTAAAGTCAAGTCCT
Organism: Callospermophilus lateralis; assembly: GCF_048772815.1. NCBI lineage: Eukaryota > Metazoa > Chordata > Mammalia > Rodentia > Sciuridae > Callospermophilus > Callospermophilus lateralis. Next base: position 4,441,825 of record NW_027510272.1, read on the forward strand.
GGTCAGCTGGCATGAGCTGATTATTATGGTAAATTAGAGAGGATTGTTTTATGGCAAATTATTAACTTGGTTTACATGAATCTTTTTAAAATATTTCTCATAATTATGTGATTTTTTATTTTGGACTCAAATGAAATATGATATTTGCAACGATGGGTGAAATTCCAGGGTTGGAAAAAAAAAAAAAAAACCTAGTATGTCAAGACAGTTAGCAACCAGCATCAATCAGTAATAAGCATTGTAAAAAGGAGCACACAAATGTATAAAAAGGAGAGCACAACGGTATGTGCATAAAGCATATACTTTTACTATTCAGATTTGCCAATTAATAATATTAATGTATTATTATGATAGGTAGAATATGGGGTTAATTTTAATATTTTAATATTCTCCATCTTAATTTAAGAATGTTTCTGTGTTAAAACTATATTGAAAGTGCTACTCTCGTGCCATTTTGTGGAAGGATTATAAGATGGTCAAAATTATTCAGTAACTTAAAATTTATTGTTAACTCTAATTTATGTAAGCTATATTAAGATTCTTTTCTAAAGAAAAAGTAGCACTCAACAATGCACATCAATAGTATTCATAATCTAAAAGGATAAATCTTTATAAAGCAACCGCCATGAACTCAAGTATGTACCTGGTGACAATATTTATTCTTAAGGGGTCATGTATATTAAAGGTTATGGGGAATGTTTAAAAGAACTCTCTTAGACTAAAACCATTGCCTTTCTAATTTTAAATTTCTCCTAGCTAATATAAAATGATTGATTACCTTTATTTCATGTACCCCTTGATTTTCCTTTTCATTTATCATTGAGTGCTTTAAACCAAATGCATTTAGAACCCGCTGCTAGAAGAGTGGTCTCCTTTAAATCTTTGTAAAGTAATGAAAGGACACAGTAAATCAATCTCATTTCTACTGTAGGAAGGAATAACCTTTACTCTACTGCAGTCATTCATTTCTGTCCCTCCTTTCCTACATAGTAAATATAAAACTTTATCTTTATGATTTTTTTAGAATTTGGAAGGATAAACAACATTGGATTTTAACTGAAGCCTTAGTAATACAATGTTTACATGATATAAATTTATATTATCTTCTGCAGGCCTCAAAAATGTACTTCATAATAAATTAGACACATTAGGCGTCTTCAAATTCAAAAGTGGTACTTTTTACATAGAGAACAAACAACCTATCTGCATGGTATTTAAAAAATTTAACTATGAAGTATATATAGCTTTTTATTGCAAGGATCAATATATATCATGTATTTCATAAATATCAACTCCATTTGTTTGAACAAAATATATTCATATTGTAAGTGGTCTTCACTCAATGTTGTCCACTTAAGTAAAAATTAGTTTTTTGATGAAAAAGTTTGTTGTTCCAGAAGTCATACATATTTTTTCAATTAAAATATGCCCATATTTCTATGCACATTAAGATTAATATTTTATGATGTTTGCTAGCTTTTCCTGATTTATCTTTAGATAAATGAAAGGAGAAGTAACTTTTATATTAATGAACTTTCATGATCATAATTACATGAGGCTCCAATATTAATCAGAAATGATAAGAAAATTAAAGCTGCCATGGGTTAGGCAGGGAGAGAGGAAGATTGCTCCTAAATACATGGAATTGGTTAGAATATTCTAAATGTATTTAGGGCTAAAGGTTTAAATAATGGACGCATGTTTTTATGAAATAAAACTTAACTGGAAATTAGAGATATGTCTTAAAGAATAATGCAAATCTCATGACAAAAGTATTTCTGAAAAAATGTGTAATGATTTTTGAAAGAACAAGTTTCTAAACCTATAAATCCTGCATAAGTTTTAAAAAACACAATGAACACATACATTTGTCAAACAGAAACATATTATAGTAATTATAACACATTTCATATTACAGCAATTTTAGAGGTGAACAAAAGCAACATTCCAGAGAATTACATTGAAAAGCCATTGGCTGGCAAAACCTCTAATTATTATTTGGTATTTTCATAAATGTATACAGATGTTTTCAGTTAGTCCTCACTCTTTTGTTTTGTTTTGCCTTGCTTTTTTTAAACCTGGCAAAATGACAAGTACCCTGCATAAGCTATCATCTTTACGATTTTCTCTAAACTCTGCATGTGGTGACCTTCATAAGCACAGTCTACCATCTTGGCCTGCAACTGGGAAGGACCCAAGAATTCCATATGAAACATAGTAGAGATAGGCCACAAAAAGTCTAAATGTGTCGGATCGGCCTAGAACAAAGTAAGTGGGCATAAAAGTAAGCACCTGCACGGGCTTGCTATACATGTGAAAACTCATATAAATGCACAAATAACTTACAAATGAAGAGCAAGTTAGTTAATACTGGCTCTTTCTTATTTATATAGGCTATTTTCCCCATGTAATATTTTGAATTCTGTTATTTGAAAATAGCTCTGCTATCAAAACTTGAAAGCAGCAAACATATGCATCATAAAATATATTTGAATTCTGAAGTGTTTAAAATTATCTGTTATCCTTTAACTGGAATCATGGGATTTCTGCATTGGTATGGTCCATGCTTTTGATTGTGGCTAATTTGTTTATAAGCCACCATTAATCCTGGCTGTATATTTTCACAGTTTGGGTAAACACTTCATTTGCATTAAATTTACAGCATTAATGAGATGTGAAATTTAAAATGCTACTTGAAACATAAATGATGTAAGAAAGCAGAACAAAAAAAAGTGTTTTGTCACATCTGAAATCACTAAACCAACTTAAACCTATTAAAATAGCAATGATGTGTCGACTGAGATTTTAGCTTCATAACTCATCTTCCTGATCTAAAATACAAAAGTAAGGAGTAAAACATCTGGAAAATATAAAGTTGCTCAAAAACACAAATTATGCACTGCTTCTACTCAAACTGGAGTTTAAATTGGTTTTCAATGTTTGCCTTTGAAAACGACAGGCTACTAAGTTTCAATAGCCAATAAGATTGAGAAAAATTCCCATTGACTGAATCACAATAGTGTTTGTGGATGTTATCAATATATGCTAAAGAGAAGATGAAAGAGGTCATGAGCCAATTTGAGAAACTCTGTTAAGAGAGGCAAGGAAACAAGGTATAAATGAGAAAATTTTTTGGAAGACAAAATGATCAATTTTGGTCTCAGAAGCCCCATGAGCCCCATTCTGAGTTCAGATCTGAGAGGCAACATGGAGAAAAGCACCGAAGCAAAGCAGGGCTACACCATTACACCTGGGTGAAACGTGCCCACCTGTTGCTGATGTAGGAAGGATGGGTCTCTTGGGCTTAGTCCCACATATCGATTGGCTTGAGATGTGCCTGAGGCTGTGTAGGCTGATTAAGGAAGAACAAAAACAAAGATAAAAATTGTGAACTATCAGAATGAACACCCTGTCCATGTATAAGAAACCCAGAGAAATGGGATTTGCAACCAAAAAAAGTTGTTTTCTCCATTTCTCTTCCTTTTTGACTGAGTGATAGAAAAGAAATGGTAATTGATTTCAAATCAATGAGCTTATCCCCCTTAAAAAAAAATCTATCTAATAAATCACATGCTTTGGTGTAGTGTTTCACACTTAAATGTCCAGGTACAGTCCTGCAGTGGTGCTCAAGATTGGCTAAGCAGAAGGGTCCTTTGCCTGGATGTGACCATTTACTAGATGTTAGTGATCTAATAGAAAATAACCAGTTATGGTCTGTGATTCTAAATGTCAGAAAAAAGTGACAGCTTTTAATGACAGGACTTAAGCAGATGTGCTTGATGATGAAATGAAAAATGTCTTACTTAAAAGTCTTCCTAAATAGAAAATCTAATATTACTATTCTAAAGAAGGAATCTATTTTTGTGTATTTATATAGTAAATAAGTTCAGTGTTTTATTTAATGTAAAAATGCCCTCTAATTTGATAAAAAGATTTTTGGAAAGAAATTCTTTATTTTCCATAAGTGTAAAAATTCAATGTCTTGCAATTAGTCAGAAAGGGAGCTGGTGGCACCTTCTGAATACTTGTCACCAGGTAGTTAAGTACACAAGGTGATCATTCCTTATGTTACAGGTGTCTTATTTGTGAGTACTCTTTGTACAGGTGCTTTTTAGTACAGAGTGAACTTTCCACAGAAAAGTTTCTCCTGTTCCTAAAGATTTTTGCTTGTTTTTACAAGAATAGGACTAACACATTTTTCTAGCATTAAGCAATTCCACTACTCCATGTCAGAATACACAGAAGAACTAAGTTTTACTATATATTACATTCATAGATCTGAAGAGATCTGCTTGGTTTAAAACCATCAGGTTAATGAGGAATTCAGACATTAATTTTAAATAAGCTGCCTTTAAAAAAGTCAGTATGTTAATTCTGCCATGTTCATAATAAAGGACTGAAAAATTTGAACATTGAGGCTTTTTTAGATCAACTTTTCAAAAACATTGAAGATGTTCACAACTCATCTTTTAACTACTCCTGAATAAAGGGCTCATGCAAAGGCAGCCATCAGCAACCAGTGACCCCCACTCCATCACCACGACTCAAACTGAACACATGGACCAAGGACAGTATCACTCTTGAAGAGTTAGCATTCAATCTGCGCAGTCCTTTCTTCTCAACCATGAGAAGAGGTTCCCCTTAGCCTGTGTGTTTTCTTCAATGCTACTATCAGCTCAGTAACCAGTTCCTCATTATCAGTGGTGCTTAGGGAACTGAAGCTACAAATTCATTTCTAGAGAAGAAAAACTACTCACTATATTTCTTTTATGTAAGAGTGGAAAATGAACTGATGCAGCCATCTTTAGACAACCAAGGTACTCCTTCTGAATGTTTTGTGATTTGACTAGTCAATTTAGATCCCTTTTTGAACAACCTGTATGTGCATATAAAAACAATCCATTAACCAACAGGCTGAAGGCATTCCTGTAAGTGGGCTGTGACTATTTGGGTCTGCTAATCCCCTGAATCTCACAGTAATGTCACTATAATAGTAGGCACCAGAAATTTTTGAACTTGGCTTGAAATATTTATTCTGTGAGAATTTAATTACTTTATTAAATCTTGCTTTCTATGTGCTTTTATTTAAATCACTGACTTGTTTGTTTAAAGATGCTGTGACATTCATTTTTAAAATTTGCACATAGCATTTTTAGTGATACAACATGCACAAAAAATCTTTAAAACGAAAGAAATCCAGTGTTCTCTAACCAGGTCTCATCCATCTATGTATTTAAGGAACTGCTTGCTGAGTCAGGACCCTCTGCCAACAAACAGATTTAAAGCCTTAATAAATACTGAGGGGTAATACAAGTCCTCATTTATAGGGGCTCATAAATTTTGAGAAAGAAATGCTAAATATTCACTGTACACACAAAGTATTGTTCATTTTTCTTCCTAGTCTTTCAGAAGTCATTAATAAAGAGTGTCTTTCCAATGGTGGAGAAAGAGGGAGCCAATGGTGCCTCTGGTTGTGTAATTTCATATGGGAATTTCCAAAGCAAAAGGATTTTCTTGCTCTAGGAAACAAAAATAGTTTAAATTTAAGGCATATGTATAATTGTGGGGGCGCATAATAATTCTTCTCTACTGGAAATTTATTCGTTCCACTTTGCTAATCTGTGTACATCAGCTCCAGTTCTAAGAAGCTGGTAATTTGGGTGAAGCAGATTGAAAATTTATTCCTCATAAACTTCTGAGTATTCTAAATGAAGAAGCAAAGGAATCATTTGTCCAATGGGCTATGTAAGTTTACTAGCAAAACCTCCAACATTTAAAATGTCATGTCCATGCTATTAAACATAATATCTGATATACCATGATATGCAAAATAATTAAAACATTTAAAGAAAAAGTTGCAGATAATGAAAGTGCAGGTAGCTTAACATGTGCCTAATACTAAGCTTTGAAATGTTCTTGCCTACACCCAACATTGTATGACTGTTTCTAACAATGACAGGACCTACGTTAAGGTAAACATGCAATTATCTTACAGAGGCACTGATTCAGTTTGCCTGATGGAGGGGCTTGATTTCTATAGGAGTGCTCCAATAAGTAACAATTATCTAATCTCCCTTTGGTGATATAAAAACCTTATACACTGCATAATGTTATTCAGTGCGATTTCAATGTATACCTTGAACAAGCAGGCATGACTTATTATTGTTGTTACAACTGTTTACTCAAACAAATTTGCTTCTCCCTTTTCAAATATGATGCACTGAAAGACATTTGATAAGAGAGAGCATGTGACAGCCAAGCCACATACATGCCTGCTAGCTCCACTTAAATGAGAAATCTCCATCTGGTCAGGTAGCTGGAAAAGTTGCCATGTTTTCCACCTTGGATCAAGTATCCAATGGTGCCTTTGATGGACATTTCTCATTTCCTACAGAAATACTTACTGGTTGCTGTAGGTGAAGCTGCCTCACCTTCAGTGGATGTAGTGATGGGTTTAGTATCTGTCATGGTCAGGGTCACAGGTCGCACTGCACTGGGATGGGGAGAGGGTGCCAAGACAGGAGTGAAATGGCCAGGCACTTTCCCTACTACTTGACCACTGCTGTTAGGCTACAAAACAAAAACAGAATGCTGGGTGAAACAATCCAAAAGGCAGTCATCTTCTCCAACAACTCCACTCAGCACATGTGGCCACATGGATCCTGCAGGCTGCTTGGAGCCATCACACAGGCCCTCCCTCTCAAGTCCGAGTCGGAAGCCAATCAAAGGTTGGTAGTATAAAGCAACAGTGTTTAAAAGAAGGTTTTCATCTTCAAAGCATTTTGCATAGGTTATTTGGTCTTCACAACACCCTCAAGACAGAAGTAGACTTGATCCTTTCATTTAGTAGTCCAGAAAACTCAAATGGAGACTCAAAGGCTTAGCTCAAGCTAAAATGGAATTCCTTACTAAGCTACCTACAATTAAAACCCAGTGATTCCTAATTCTCTGCTCTTCATTCTCTATACAGAGTCCGTTTGGCTTTCACAACAAAATTTTCCTCCATTTGGATATTATCACTGACACAAGAGACACAAGAATGCCTAGCAGAGAAAACACATCCAGTTCTATAATTCCCATCATTTATAGTGAAGGCCTATTCTTCTGCATACAAAAACTAGGTTTCTCTCACATGCAGGTATTTCAGACTCAACTAACATAAGGCAATATAAACTTTTCCAGGCAATCATCAACTTTTGATGATTTACTCATATATGCAGTTAGATGAGATTAAAGTATTTAAAATTTCAGATGCACACAATGATATAAAATGCTGAAAGAGGTCTGACCTTATACCTACAAATAAAAGATTTCCAAAGAAAATTAAAATGTACTAAAGTGAACTAGAGGACAATCAAATTCACAGTGCTGTTTGTGTTACTCTTCCATTGTTGTGCACAGAGAATTACACAAAACATGTATCCTTGACATTTGTGGGAATTAACAGAGAAAATCCCTAGGGCAATGACAGAAGAGATATCATTATTTGAGTCTTAGCCCCTTGGTGGAAAAATAATTTCTGTGGTAGGAGACAAAATCATTAGAGTACATTATTTAAAGAAATCCTGAAATATATTTTTCTAGACAGAGAATGCTAGTTTTGATTACACCCATGTTACAGTGCTCCACTGCATGGTATTCCTAACAATTTGCCAGGTTGTTATTCTCCAAAAGGATATAGTCTTTATAATCTCAACTATCAAAGGCAAAGAAAGTAATGAAGCAGATTATTTATATATGCATAAATTACAAGTAGATTTTCTTTAGAGGAAAAGATAAATAGCTGATAATATTTAAGTATTGTGACCGGAGGTATGAACTAAGATTTTGCTTGGGTTCCTCAGAGTCCACTTTCTTTATTTTATAAAGAAAATGGACTTCTTGAATATCCTGACTATTCATCATAGGTAATTTTAAGTATTTAACTTTATGTCAGGAAAATTGACCAGAGTTTTCCCCTACGGAAACCTATGGGAGAGTTATATCTTTAAACTAATTTTATTCAAAATATTCCATTGAATAGCATGACTGTCTCACTATAATTGGTGCAGCAGTAATGCAATTAATCTCCAAATTGCTGTGGGGAGGAAAAGGCATCTCAGTTGCTTAACAATCCAAATCAGTGCAATGCTAGAGGAGGTTGGGAAGGAGCAGTTGACTGGAGGTGAATGGTCACCGAGTCCTTTTTTTTCCATTTCTAGTGCTGAAAAGGTGAATATCAAGAATTCTATTTTGAAATGCAAATTAATTGGTTTTGAGCTGGAGTTAAACATCAAAGCAGGTATAATGTTCCTAATAAAAACACTTCTGTAGTTTCCTATAAAGACCCATTTTTCTTTCAAGTGGAAATAGTTTGTTTCTAAAGCAGACCATCAACTTCTGCTTGTGTGAACACCACAAATGACTGCTTTACATATTTTACTAGAGAAAGAAGAAAGGTCTTATTTTGTCACTGGGGGTGTGCTAAACGGTAAACATGCTTCTGTATAGGGTTCACCAAAACACTTTGATAGTACCTACCTGGCACAGGACCAGAATGACAATAATTACCAGAAAATGCTGCCACTGCATATGACATTACCCTGCCTAGTCTGTAAACTTTGTACACTGGAACTGAATCAACATGAACTGACAGATATGTCTCCTATTTGAAAAAATAATAAAAGGGACAAAGAAAAAATTCTCAAGCTAATACAGACATTTTTTTTCTGAAACTTGTGGTTAGAAGAATGGGGAGGGTTACTTCTCTTTAGTCTTCTACTAGTTTAAACAGGTGAAGCTAAGATAGAAAGCTTCCATCTTTCAAGGCTGCTAATAGATGAACTTTCATAGTGCAGATACAAAAAGAGAGGTGTCTTATCTGAAGATGAAGCTGAACAGCATTAGAAAAGGATTATCCTACTTAATACATTGCTCCTATTATACAAAATCCTGAGAGGGATTTTTTGGTTTTTGTCTTTTAATTGAGATGAGAGTAAGATGCTTCTCTTAGAAGCTAGATTTTTACCTTGAAAACATAAAGAAAAGCTGAGAACAATATAGGCAGATTATCACCTAATATGCCCTCTTATAAAGAATTTAAAATATACGTAAAACAAGCACTGAATAATTAAAGAAATACGTAACACTAAGGGCCTGATTTTAATTTGCATAATTTTTCCCCTAACAGTGCCTAATTAAGACATCAGTTAAAAAAAAAATCCAATGGAACTCTAAGATTTTCCACACTGAATTAACGTTAAGGACTTTTAATGGATGTCTTAATTAGACTTTGTTATTCATGGAAATTCTACACAAATTAAAATCAGACCTTGTGTGCACTGTTCCCAGCTGAGTCTAGCAAAATGCTCTATGGAACCAGGATTTTTGAATCCATGTTCTGACAGCAAATTTCATTTCTAAACTGATAATACTAAGATCCCACTCTTTTACTTAGTTGTCATTAGTACTGCAGTTATTACACCATTTGAACATTTTCTCCTAAAATACAAATGATAAGTTTAATGTGAAAATTCAACACCTAGTTTAATATATTAGTCAGTGGTACTAAAAGCAAAGGTAACTTTCTAAGTAACTCAAAGGTACTGGATGCACTGTCACTCAAAATAAAACATTCAGAAAGGACCATTTTGCTTCATCTTAACAAATTAAGACTCAAGAGTTTTTTCCTGACCTTTGCTAATTATGATTGATATGCACATATTATTTACTCTAATTTTAGTAATTTAGCAGCAGTAATGATAGAATGTTGTAAAAATTCCCCAAAGCATAAATCCATATAATAAGAAGTAGACAGGAGTCTTAGAGGTAAAGCAGCAAAGCCAAATACTATACTATAAGATCAAAATTATATTGCAGATTTTGGATATTACAATTATCAATAGACCCAGCTTTGGCACAAAGACTGTCTACTTGATTGTGAAAAATCCTCTTCTAGCAAATCCTTATAAAGTGACTAGGGAGTAGGAAATGCACATGAATTACTACACTTAATACAATGAATTGCCTAAAACTACTATACCATGTTTATTAAAAAAAAAAAAAGATACCTATAATAATGCCACTTTTTATTAAATGTAAGTCATGTCACTGCAAAGAATATTCAAGTAGTCATCAAACACTGAAAATGTTTACATTATCAAAACTTATTTTAATACCTAATAACAGGCCTATAAATACACCAGTAAGTTCTTTTGTGTGTGTTTATTTTAGCACATACCTTGCTACTACATGAAATAAGCATTTTTGTCACTATGTCAAACCCAGTATTTTAGGTGTGAACTCCAGTTTGGAGCTTTTTGGCAATGAACACTCTGCATAAACTTTCTCTTCAGTCAATAAAAATCCAAGAACATCAAATCAAAAACTTCTTCACAAACACACCCCTTTGGGGCAATACACTTCCTACCTGTCATTTAACCACCTTTAAATAAAAACTTAATGGGTCACCAAGAAATTTCTTGAAGATGGATTGCAAGGCTTGATATTCTGCCAGACATACTGTCTGACAAACCTCCATGTCTTAGAGTTATACCTGTCCCATTTCCCTTAAGTTCTATTCTTATTTTCTCTTATTTTTACCTGGCTGGTTTGTGGACTGGATGGGTCATAAGAAGGTACATAGTTCTTCAGAGTATCCTGAGGATTCAGGTGGGGAGGATATCTGATTGTTGGATGAGAAAAGTAGCTCGATGGGGCTGGAGGAAGGATAGCTTGTGTTGGAAATGGCAGCGGTGAGGGTGGAGTTGGAGTTCGAGTTGAGATGACTGCAGAACACAGAAAAGGAAAGATTCACTGTCAGAGCCGATTTCCTTATTATTTCGTCCAGATTCTATAAAGATGTTGTAAAACTATCATTGGTTTTCCTACCACAATTTAATCAAGTTCTTCTAAAATAAATTACTCTTCTACTTATATTCTCAATGATAATACAGGTAGGGACACAGAGACAAAACCACAACCAAGGGAAAAAATGATCTTGCTTTCTACATCCGAGAATGTTTTCAAAAAAGAAGTTTTGCTTTTATAAGGTATGCCAATACTGGATAAAACATTTATTTGAGCAGTTATTTCCCATCAAAAACACATTCTTTGATTATAAAGTCTTTGTCTTCCTAAGTCCAGAAAAAGTCAAAGCATTAATTACAGGGCAAGAGACCCACAAATTGTCTACTAATCAATTTCAAATAAATTATTTTCCTATACATTCTAGCTTACAGTTGTTCAGAAAGTTGCCTGTCATGAATAATAATTATCTGGTCATTGTATAAATACTTTTTGAGCATTAAAACACAAGACCTGGCAACTCTTTCTTCTATGAAGATATTCCTTTCAAAACCAAAAGAGCTTTATTCTGCAACTATTTTTCTTCTACTCTTTTACTGGGTGTAACTTTGAAAATATTAAGGTAAGACCAAGAATAAAACCCACAAAAATACGAATTTGAATGTCAATAGAGGTAGGTATATTACATCATCCATAAACCATGTATTTTATAACTTTATAGAGGCAACTATTATATAAAACATATGTAATATGTATAATGTTTAATTTTAATATAACTTTTAAATATTAGTATGATCATAAATAATTGTCTAATTTTTAATTTAATATTAAGTTTGAAAGATGGGGAAAATATAACATGATCATTATCTTTATAAGGTTGAAGAAAATAATTATGTTATAAATCAAGAGAACCAACTAATACATGTAGGAGTAAAGATTAAATGTATATTTCTATTTAATTTTGATCCAAATTATAGAAAATTACACATAATGAATATTTAATGTTTTATGAAATAACTTAGCAAATAATATGAAAAAATAAATTCTTTCCATGACCTATAAATGAAAAGCCTCTGGAATGATTATCTTCAACTTTGTAAATATGGGGGGCGAGGGAAGGCAACAATTTAAAGGATGTTGCTTATGTCCAACGAAGAAAACTTTCAAAATATACAAGAAATTAAGAATGTATATTACAGAAGAATCATTAATTTTATGGTCACAACTTTGCTCCTTGAATGTCCAGGGCACTATGTCTTAGAATCCTCTGGACTGTTTTTACAATGCAGATTACTGGGCCTACCACAGAAACCCTAGATAAGGACCAGCAGGGGTGAGGCATCATGTAATCTTTTCATGCACTGAAATTTGAGCATCCTCCATCAAAGAGATACATTTCAGAAAATAACTGTATAGATATTTAAAAACAAAATTCCTTATTGAAGTATTACTTTATTTAAGAAATATGCCCTTTGGGTGGGGCATGGTGATGGACACCTGTAATCCCAGTGGCTCGGGAAGCTGAGGCAGGAAGATTGTGAATTCAAAGCCCAGCCTCAGCAACTTAGCGAGGCCCTGCCTCTAAATAAAATATAAAAAAGGGCTGGGAATGTGGCTTGAAGGTTAAGCGCCCCTGGGTTCAATCCCAGGTACCAAAAAGAAAAAGAAAATATGTCCATCTGAAAATCTATCTAAAGAAATACAAACCTCTACATAAAATTGGACACCTTTTTAATTGGTGTCTAAGTGCTCTTATTCTTAGTCAATTCAACTATGGTCTTTGCTCACATCTGTACACAAACCCTTGAAAGATATATACACAGTTCCATCTTGGGTCCTCTGGGTTTAGGGATCAATTTGGACATAGTAGTTCTGAAAGAGGTCCCTTTGCAACTGAAGTGTTATAAATCACATTTGAATTCACATCTCTGAACAATCTGGCCTGTGCTGGCCTGATATAACTGAGTAGCATGTCAGGCTTTAAATAGCAGGTAAAAATGTTTACCTGATATCAATAAAAGTCACTCTAGTCCTTTAAAAAGAGGTTTAAAAAAAAAACACAAGGCAAAAATATGTTCCTTAATTTTGAAAGCATATATACATATGGGTGATATATATGGATGTGTGTATATGTATGAGTGTGGGTGTGCATGTGCACACACATAGCCTATTTTAATGCAAGGTCTTTCTAATTGTCTTCCTTCCTTCAGTCTTGCTTCTTTCAGTACATGCCCTACAGTTCCATAGACTGACTTTTTTAAAATGCCATTACAGTTGTATAACTTCTAAGAAATCTCTAAAAATCTCTGCCTTCCTATTGCCTCCAGAATAAAGCCCCAATAATGTCACAGTGCATATGGTTCTCATGTGCTTTAGAAGCCAGTCTTGGATCACTTCTTTGGCCTCATCTCCAGCTGCATGAAGGAAGTTGGATATATGGAGTTCCTTCCTGCAATGACCTCTGGTACATTGCTGCATGCTGTGGCGTCTGCCTGAAACCTCTTCCAGGCTGGCTGTTCCTTCACCCTTGACACTTAGTTCAGAATATATTTTTTTTCCAGGTATCTAAACTTCCTCCAAGGGTCTGCTTCTGTTCAGATTAGATGCCCAGCCAGTGATATCATTCCCTCTCTTCTCACTACATCATGATCTTTTTAGGACAGAAACCATCTTTTGTTACCAAGGTGCCTATAGACTCTAATATATTTGATATTTAGTAAATATTTGGTGAAGGACTAAGGTGGAAGGCTTATTCTAGCTCTCTCAACTGTCTTTACCTATAAAAGTTGTTCAGTTTTTTCCAGTATGAATTTTTATTCAGGTGCCACAATATATAGATGATATGACTTCTAAGTTAATTTTGCTGAACATACTTTTCAACATATATTTCAATTATTTCTATGAAATAGTTACTAATTTTTTCACTTATGTCAATAGTCTAAACAATAAATGTAAAAAATCTTATACAACATTAAATTGGTATGTTTCCTCTCTCAACTTCTTATCTTCCTTATCGATAACAACAAAGTCCATTTTTTAAGTTTAGCAACAATAAATATCAAAATACACTGACAAACTAAACCTAAGTACTTTATTTGAGCAGATGCTACATCATAAAGATTTTAAAAAACATATGAAGGATAAAAAATTGCCTAACTGTAAACTAAAGAGTGTCACTAAAAATACATATCTATTTACCTTTGTCTATATCTATATATATATATCTATATCTATATATATATATATCTATATATATATATAGATATAGATATATATATATACATATCTACACATAAAACTTTACAGTTATATTAAAACTTTTAATCTCCTCATCCCTAGGACTTAAGAGTAATTATGTAGAAAGCATACAGTATTGATTACTGATTATATATCATTTTTAATTTGTGAAAAAAGACATCATCAATTGCTATTTAAAATATAAACATGAAATATTGAATACCTTTTCTCATTTAGATTAAGATATTAGACATAATATCAAGTGTACTAGCCCTAAGTAGTTGGCATAGAACACTACCTCTTTCATTTTCTGATTAGTTTCATTTACAAAAAGTAAATAATCATTTGTGTATAGGAAATAGTGTCTATGTATCTTAATGTCTTTGGAACAACTCTAAACTAAGCAATTATAACTGAAAATCCAACTTTCTCTTAGTAGAATATATAAAATTAGGACCAATCCTGAAATTAGTAAAGATAACTATGTATTCTACTTTTCTAAGTCCTTATGATCATAAGCTTTCCAATAAAGGCACATGGAAGGAAAAAGTACATATATAGATATTATTAAGTTGCATAACTGTGATAATATTTTCTAACAAATTGATAAGAAGAGCCAGTTTATGGGATCATGACCTTCCCCTTTGGGTTAATAAAACATGGTCACTGTAGCTATAACTATGAACCTTTGGCTCCATCCCTAAGGGTGGGAGCCCTGCGAACAAAGGAAGGCTTCTCTTCTAGGACTGAGAGTCCTCACCACTGTGTGCAACTCCAGGTATTCCGGGATGATGGTGCTGGGGGAAAGTGCTCAATCTTGGGGAAGAATCCTGCGGAGATGTAGAGCTGAACAATGGCTTTTCAGGTTTCTTCATAGTAGTTGGAGAAGACATATCTAGAAAACAGGAGGGAAAAATTCAAGTTGCATGACCTTCCTATTTGACAAGGTTCACCTCAACATAACAACAGATTTCATTTTTCAAAGCTTTAGTACTTTTGTGCTTTGGCTCTTACAAAATCTATACTGAAGGTTAGAGCTCTAAAATATCGGTCAGAAACATTCTCAACAGAAAACAACCAAAGTTTTTATTAGAATTATGATCAGAATCATTCCATTACTAAAGAAACCTTGAAGTTATGAAAATCTAAGTATGTTTCTGTTAGCCCCTTGGTTCACATAAGAGTCTTTTTTTACCTCACATTTTGTTCTTTGAGTTATATGATTCAGGTGTTGACCAGCTACACCATGAAAACAAATCAAGGACAACCTGGTGTGGAGTGAAAAATAACCTTTGGGTGTGCTGGTAAATATATCGTGCATTTAACATTTTATGAAAACTCATTCACTTGATTAGCAAAAATAAAATAATTCTTAATTTTTCTCACTCTACAAATATATTTTAGGTTCATCTATTTGCCAGATAATGTGCAGATGTTAAGAAAAATACAAAGTAATTCCTGCCCTAGGACGCTCCCTGGCAGTGAAAAGGAAAATGATAAGGAAATAGCGATCAGCAGGGACATGATGGCATTTGCTGCTGCAGCCCCAGTCTCTGTTCACCTCACATGATCACCTCAGCACCCCCAGGTGAAAGAGGCATTCCCCAATGGTGCAATTTTCAAAATGGAGATGACATCAACAAAGAGGAAATGTTCCCAAAAAGGGAGGTATGAAACATATAAGTAGCCCAAACAGTCTATGGAGAGGAAAACAGAGTGATGAAGGGGAGCAAGTGACAGACAAGACCACACAACAAAGGACAGTGTGTTTCCTGTACTTCCTGTACTGCCTCTCTGAGAGCTTGCCCTGATGAGGGAAATGATATGGATGGGCAAAATATGATCACAATTACAGTTGAGAACAATCCCTCCAGAAACTACATGGAGGATGGATTATCCACAATAGACCCAGAAGACATGGAGGCCCATTAAAAAGAAGATATATTATTAATACATGCCTTCCATAAATATTATAGAAGGCCTAATTTATACCAGACACTGCACCAATTGCTAGGGACACAATGGTAAATTGGATTTACTTTCAGCTTCTACAAAGCTTAAAATCCAGTAAGGGGATAAATGGAAGTAAAATTGAATTACAATACGGTGTACAATGTGCTGTGATAGAAGTATTCAGGGCTTCCTTCATTCATTCTCTAGATATTTAACACTGCCAAAAGATAGATCATAAGAGATTGAAAAAAAGAGTGGGGATAGAGGTAATGCAATCAATAATTAAACAGAATTAAGTCAGTTAAATGAATAACTGATGTGGAAGGTCACCATCTCAGGTGACCACAAGATTGCATCATGCAGTTAGTTGGAAAAGGGAATTCAGTAAGAGCCTCTCATTAACAGGAGAGATGACCCTGAGTTTAACTTCTTGAGTAATGCTGACTTTTACTCAGATTTATAAATTTGTAGTAAAATGTCCTAACAATAATATGAACTATAAGATTTGTATTTTATTATAAAAATTTTAAATACACACACAAGTACATAGGATAATAATAGATTCTCATGTTTCTATCATCCAACTTCAGCAATTAGCAACTCAAAGCCAATCTTATGTTATCTTTACTCCATTCTATGCTTCAACCACCTTCATTACTTGAAGCAAATCCCAGATATCACCACTAAACAGTAAGAAATATTTATTAGAAGAAGGAAAAATCAAAACTGTATGACACATAAAAATACATACAATTAGTATTTCAATTAGGATTTTTTTAATGAGAAAAAGATCTCATAGTGCTATTGAAATGAGAAACTACTCATAACTATGATTTTACCATTTGAAAAATTATCTAAATTCTAGGAAAGACATCCAATAGAGTTAGATATGTGTTTTCATCATGCTTGTAATTACAGAAAGTTTATGCTTCTGAAGACAGTAGATGTCACAGTCCACAAAAAGTGACAGGTGTGCTTGTAGATGTAAGCTACAATTTGTTACTAACTGGCTGTCATTAACCTATTGGGACTTTGATGAGTCAAATAACTTTTTCCTTATATCTTTCTCAAAAAGAAAAACAAAAGAAAGAAATTGTTCATGAAATAATAGCAATTAATGCCACTACAAATATGAAAAAAATTAAAGCAAGTTTTAAAAAATATAAAAAGGAAGTTCACTTCAGCTAAGTTTTCAAAATGCTAAAAAACAAAACAAAACAAAACAAAACAAAACCCTTAAAGTGGGCACAGTGGTGCACACCTATAATTCCAGTGGCTTGGAAGGCTGAGACAGGAAGATTTCAAGTTCAAAGTCAGCCTCAGCAAAAGTGAGGCACTAAGCAACTCAGTGAGACCCTGTCTCTAATAGAATACAAAATGGGGCTGGGGATGTGGTTCAGTGGTTAAGTGCCCCTGAGTTCAATCCCTGGTACCAAAATACTACTACTACTACTAATAATAATAATAATAATAAAATTTTACTTAAAAGCTCTTTGATTTTAAGAAGCAATAACACAAATACAGGTTTTGCCTACTAGAAGTTAAACCATAGATATGTAGACTGTTAGAGGTTTAAGAAACTCCATTTCACTCCTTATAGTAGGGATGACACCAAAAGTTTGCATTCTAAATATTTAAGTTGAAATTAACTCTTAGGAAAAGAACTTATTATTATAGCTTATTGTTGACACCCTTATGCTTACCTGTGCTTAAATATAAATTTCAAATAAAATAAAACTGTATAAATTAGTTTGTAAAAACTCCATAATATAAATAGTATAGCACAGTAGACATCATTTGAAAACCATTAAATGCAATCCGAGCTTGGGAAGTAAAACAGTGTCATTGTAGTTATCTCATTTCTTTTCTTTTAGTTATATTATTTCTGAATTAAGGCAATTCCAGCTACTGCCACTATATGAATGTTCATTAAACCCAGACAACTTCCTAGAAGTTCCTTTGTGTAAAGGGCACATAAATCAAAGATGTTTGTACAGAAGTTCAAGCATATAGGCATCTATGTAATTTTTAATTAATAAAATTTTATTTTTTTTTACTAAAATGATACAGTTGGCTTTATAGGGTACTTGTTATGTTTCTATTTATTTTTACTGGTCCTCTTTTAGGCATGTACTTGACAATTAGAATACCCTCATGTTCAGAACACACAGAAGACCAGCACAGCACAAATAGAATAACATTCACAGTTCACAAAAGAAAAGGGGCCCACAAACTGTCTCTTTTCTTAAACAGCCAAAGTAACTTAGAATAGTAAAAATAAAAATGGGAAGGTCCATTGGCCAAACTAAAAGGCTGTGCTTTAGAAACAGGTAAAGA
The DNA here is from genome assembly GCF_048772815.1 of Callospermophilus lateralis. Classification (NCBI taxonomy): domain Eukaryota; kingdom Metazoa; phylum Chordata; class Mammalia; order Rodentia; family Sciuridae; genus Callospermophilus; species Callospermophilus lateralis. The sequence goes on from NW_027510272.1 coordinate 4,460,137, forward strand.
ATGGTGAACCAGAATGTGAGCTCCATTGCCTTTGTTTTCATGTTAAATGAAATTAATTCTGGGCCCATTAATCAATAAAGAAATACTGCTACGCAGCATGTAAAAGGCACTATGCTGAGTACTTACAGAGACACAAAAGTGAATCCCCTCTCAAAGAGCAAAACAACTCTCTGGACTGAAGAGAGGATAAAAGGTCAATTATGTGGGGGCAGCAAGGGTAGAGTTGCTAGCCACTACATTTTAACCATGAACCAAACTAATACTGTTTTGATTCTAATTTTGTTTTAAATGTCTGCATCTAATGGACTTCCCACCTGAAAAATGATATTATTTCCATTTTTAATGCACTCCTATGCTACAGAAAAAAAAATTGAGGAATAAATATGTAGAAGAAATAATTTTCAGTGACCTTTCTGTGAAGAAAAACAAATGCCATGCTTTGTACAATCTGCTGTCCCTCAAGCAGGAAGAATAATACATAAAAAGATTAAAGTGAAAATAAGCTGAATAATACAGCTGAATAATGCATAAATATATAATAAGTTGAATGATAATACATACACAATAATGCATAAGTTGAATAATACATAAGATAAGGAAGCTGAAGAGAGAAGCAAGATGGTAAGAAAAGAATGAGCTGATATTTCTGTTAGTAGGAAGAAGGCAGAAATTGCTGATGACTGATAAGAAGGAAAGAATTTTAAATTCTATTTAGAAAGAAATGATGTCTAAGTGCAGTGGTTTCAGAATGGTAAAACTTTCCCCAAACTTGTTTCTTCACTGTTCTTATAAGTTTCACTAGGCTTCTCCCCTTGTACAGGGTTAAATGAAAAAATTTTCTTTCTAGTCTTTATCAGGCCTTCCTCATCATGGCCTATTATCAAAACAGTAGTTGAAACTATATTCCTCAAATAGTATCCTTCTCATATTAAGATCTGTCATGGTGCCACATTTTAGTATAACATTTTCCTTGTTGATTTATTTTATTTAATCTTTAGCTAAGCTAATTTACCATATAGTCCTTTTGACTGGCAGGAAGAATGTGCTCTGTCCTTCCTTGCCTGTGACCTTCCTTTAGGTTAGAAAATTATATCTTTCTACTATTATTCAGCCTAGAGAACAGTTTAATCCACTGAACAGTTATTTTCTTCTTAAGTAATGCCTTCCAGGAAAGGTTGAGGTCTAGATTTCTTTAATGACCTTGTGTTTAATTCTTAAATCGCTGGGTGATTTTGCATTTTTATTATTTTTTACTTGTTCCATCCTTTGTATGTACTCTTTTCAAAAAGGGCTGACTAACAGCTAGGCATAGTGGCGCATGCCTGTAATCCCAGTGACTTGGGAGACTGAGGAAGGAGGATCACAAGTTCAAAGCCAGCCTCAGCAATTTATCAAGGTCCTAAAAAATTTAGGCCCTGTCTCAAAATAAAAAATAAAAGGATTGGGGATGCAGCTCAGTGGTTAAGTGTCCCTGGATTCATTCCGCCATACCAAAAAAAAAAAAAAAAAAAAGCTAACTGATTACCTTCTATGGAAGATGACTTTAACAAAAACACAAAAAGTTGTGGAAACTAGAAGATAATGCTACTTGGAAAACTTTTTTTAAAAATATAATCTAGGATTGAAAAAAAAAGGGAAGAGATAAAACAGGCCCTAGTTCTAGGTAGCATATTTTATAATCTCTCACACATGCAAGAAGCTAAATAGTGAAGTGATAGCTAATGGTATAGGAAGACAAAGCAACTACAGCCAGTGTAACTTAAAACATATGCTTCATGAATAAAAAGCTCCAGATGAGAAGTAGTGGATGTAAAGTGAAAAAAAAAAAAAAAGAAATCAAAGTCAACCACCAAGTGTCCAAAAAGGGAGAGGAACTATAGCTATGAGTAAGGGTCAAGTGGGTAAGCAAGACGACTTGGACCCTGTCCTGGTAAGGCTTATAGTCAGGAAAGAAGGTAGACATTAAAGATGAAAGTTCATTAGATAAATGTAATTGTTATAAGTAGACTGTAGAAAGGACTTTTAATGGCAGAAGATTAGAGAGGCTAATATTTTTTAAGAGATTCACATTAATGATGCTATTTTTCAGCATCCACAACTGTGCTTAGATTTATAATTGGACAATTAACTATGACTGTTAAAACAACTATATAGTGAAGTATAGAATAAAAGATCACCAAACAAGAAAAAATTCAAATAAGCTACTAATAAAACTTGGTTCATCTAGACTTAAGCTTATCTTTAAATAAGTATTTTGTAAAACCAAGTTATCATATGATTGTTACTAGCTATGCTATGATTTTTTTGGCACTGTAAAATATATACATCCTAAGCCCTGATGTGTCATTCATTTCACAGCATCACTTCAAAGAAATAAAGGCTTAAGCAAATAAAGAGTTAGATCAACTCATCTCCCAACAAGGTAATTTCATCTACAAAAGAAGAGAGCTGCAGTGAAACACAGCATATGTACTCCACTCATCGGCAGCTTGCACAAATGGCGCTCCAGATGTATATCTGTTCAAGTCAGCCCAAGGCAACAATTTTGATCAATTCTAATGTGATAAAATACTGCAGGGAAAGTGTGCAGAAACGTGTTTACGTCAGCCCTTAATTAAACTGTTGTTCACTTCCAAAGAACCTTAGGAAACACTAATGAGACATGAGTTTTGGCAATTTCTTCATCAAAGCGAAGACCCCTTCCTCAGTCTGTAGCAGCCTGTCATCCAAGTCGCTCCCGGGATAAATGTCACATGGCACTCCAATCAGTTAGCCACCTGTTAGTAGAACTTCACTGAAGTCAACTAGTGATCTGGGGCAAGCTCAAACAGCCACCTTAACACCTGCCTGTCTGGGACACCTGCTCCTTTTTCACATATAGTGGAGCAATATGTTAGCTTTTCCAATATGTTTGAATAGATTAAGGTTACAAATCAGATTTTCTAGAGCCTACACAGAAAACATATTATTTTCGTTCTAAAATAATTCCTATTCTTCTTACGATTTATAATTGCTTCAAATTAATTATGTAAAAGCATACACAAATTCATGAATCTCTGGAAGCTATTATTTTTAGCATACCATAATACTAAATTAAAATATATTAACAATCTTGCCAGTCTTATGATTTAGACAAACATATTCCTATCTAGTTAACAAAGAAGTAAAACGTCTCAAAGTGTTTTAAATGTCCCATTCTTTCACATTTTCCTAAGTTATTTTCTTTATTTACATGCCATACTTAAACACAACTTTAAACGGGCCATATAAATACAAGTCAACATTGGCTGGTTTCTCTTATTTATGAGTATTTATCTTTAAGGTATGTTTCATTGCTCAGTACTTAAAAATCTATCATGGTTATTTAAAATATCTGTTTTTCACATTATGAAGCTACAGAACATTTTGCAAGATCACTACCACCAGTCTCTGCCCTGCTTTTGATTTTTCAGAAGACAAATCAAGGTGTAATAGAAACAGTTGGGCAACTTTTTTTTTTGGGGGGGGGTACTGGGAATTGAACCCAGGGTCACTTAACCACTAACTTTAGTGAGCCCCATCCCCAGCCCTTTTTATATTTTATTTAGAAATAGGGTCTCACTAAGTTGCTTAGAGCCTCCCTAAGTTGCTGAGGTTGGCTTTGAACTTGCAATCCTCCTGCCTCAGGGAAACTTTTGTTAACTTTGACCTTATAATATGATAGAGAACAGAATATGACACAGACCAGAGGAGGAAAGCACATATGTGGGAACATTTAGCTTAGAAATTTTGTTGGGGCTTTTAAAGGTTTCATACTTTTATAGGTTTTTAAAGAGTTTTATGGTTCTACAAAATCTCTGAAAATTGAGAATCTCTTCAGAGACCAAATTCATTGTTGGATGAAGGCAAAGGTAGTCAACACTTTCAATACTCCATTCAAATTGTCCATGCTATGCACACTATTAAAAGTGAAAATGAGCTTTAGCTAAACTGGGGCACTCTGTATCCCATTAAAATGTTGAGTGGAAGCTGGAAGACAATATAAAAAAGATGAACTATCTTCATAAAAAAATAGTCATTTAAAATAAATGGGAAGCCACCAAATCAAGTGTATAGGATGAGTTTGGGAGCTGAAGTCTGGTCTTTTGCTTTGGGTCACAAATCCAAAGTCAATCTTGAGGCAAGGAAACAGCGTGGGCTGTATGCCCAGAGGACAAGGAGAAGGCAGAGCAGATATCTGCCAATAAAATGCTAAAAGAGACCATGATTTCCTTTCCTGTTTTTGCCTCGAGGTAGATAGTGTTGAGGAGAGGAAAGTTACAGGTTATTTACACTGGTATAAATGTTATGTGAAATATTACAATTATCATGGCTACATTGAGGCAGAGTCTTTCTTGCTTTGCTTGCCTGATACTTCAGCTCTCAGCACAAAGCTTTGATGTATTTATATTTCTACCAATTTCCCTGTGGAGATTGACAGTGAGTTTCACCCATAGGTAAAGGGTTGATGTTGGGGAGTGTACCATGGAGGAGGAAGAAAGGAAAGAGAAACCAAGTCACTTATGCCTTTATTTGAAAGCTTTGCACTATTCCCTAGGTACTAATTTGATTTCTCCATTTCCTTCTCAGTATAATGGAGCTAGCCAGGCACATGGAGAGAGAAGACGTGGTATGATCCTTGATGGCTTAAATGGAATATAAATGACAAGAAAGAGGTGCAATGATGGAGTCCCAAGGCCACAGAGACTGTTCTATAAATACAGTTTGGAGCACATGCTTCAAAATTTCTCATAGAGCCATGTGCTACATGTGATTATTGTTCACATGAATTAAGGGAGAGTTAAGTCGTTCATGCACTGCTAGTGGGAATGTAAATTGATAAGACCTTTCTGGATTCTATGCCTATATTCATCAAAAGCCTTAACAATGGACATAAGATTTAACTCAGTAATTCTACAGTAGGAATAAATTCATTCCTTTAACAAAATTTCATCAAGATTCTACTTGATGAAAAAGGAATAGACAGGAATGAACTAATCAGATTAGGCACAAAGATTTCTGTGCAATGGGGTTCACTGTATCTTTATAATATAAAAATTCAGGAAGTACTTTAAAAATCCCTCATGAGTGAAGTAGACATTTAAAAACTTACAGTATAGCCAAAGATGGCATATTGCACAGTCATTATAAAGCAGAAATTGAATGATATGATTCAATTATAAAGTGCCATTATACTGTAAGTGAAAGAAAAAATAAATTATAATAGCATATATCATAAACCAAATTTAGTGCAAAATTATAGGAATCAAAATAGAACACATAGAAAATGCAGAGAGAAAAAACCAGAAAAACAGACTTTCACCTAATAGGGTTTCATATTAATAGGAGTTAATTCAGTCAAATATGAAGAGGAGTTATGTCTACGTGGTGGAATTATAAGTAATTTTTTTCTTATTTATATTAGATGAATTTTCCAAATTCCCACAAACAACCATTGCGTTTATCAAAATGAATTATAAAATACATATTTTGGGGGATAAAAATACTGCCTGTAGCACTACAGAATATTATAAATAATTCCCAATATTGGGTTGACAATACTGGATCTTGGTATGTGTCCAACATTACAAAATTCGAGGAAAGTACCTTGTGCTGCAAAGAGGTAAGAAGAAATGCTTAAAACTAACTTTTGCAATTTAGCTGGCTAAACACAAAGCAATGTCTTATTGAAAACAGAGTGAGGAAACGAGAATATCTGAATATCTGTTTCTAAGGACTCTTTTAGATGTAAAATTCTGTGATTGTGTGGCAAATGTGAATAAGTCCTTCCCACACACTCCAAGTTAACAAAAAGCTCTGAATGTTATGACAAGACATATGGACTTAATTCCACTACAGTAGTTTGATGGTGATGCCAGATGATTCAAAAAATAATTAGCTGCCATGTTAAGAAAGTAGCTCCATATATATATATATATATATATTTTACATTTATCACACTCTAAAATAACTCTAGGAAAAATGGCAAGCTATGTTAAGAGGAGATAAGATGTCATCTTCAATTAGAATTCTCAACATTTAAAACAAATGAAATCAGTTCTTTTTTAAAGGAGAAAGTATGGTAGTCTTTGTGTAAAATAAATGGATTCTTACTTTAAACATTGAGTTATTTAATCTTAATTAACTTGAGCATATTATTGTATTATTCAGCAACTTGAAACATTTTGTGATGGCTGAAGTCTCTTTCTTACTGTATGTTTTAACCCCAGCACAGTTGAGTAGCACGTTACTACAAGTCTCTTCTTTTTTTATCACATCTCTATAAAAAAGGTCTCCAGGCTACACCTACACCCAATACAAAGTTAATGCTCAAAACCCTTTGAAGCTCATGAACACCTTTCTGAGACAGTTAAAAAAATGCTTTGAATAATAAAGAACAGTGCTAAAAAACTAATACTAAACAAATGAAACAGTTTCTCTAGCACCACAAAAAAAAACTTCAAAATGCCTTTATCCGTTAGCAATTTCATTTTAACAGACAATGATAAAGTGCCTAGAGTAATGTCAGTAAATGTAATTTAAAAGGGGAAAAAAACACCAAACAATTACACAGGATTGGGAGTATATTTTAGTCACTTATTAAACATCAGTATAGGTAAATAGCTGCTATTCGCCCTGCCTCTTGGGAAAACCTCTTAGCTATGGAGGCTTATTAGTGTTAAGCATCTGAGAGCCATGGACTATAAAATAAAATCAATACCGTAACCTTAACTGTAAAAGTCAGAAAGATACTGGAAGAGTTCTAATTTAACAAGATTACAGATGAGTTTTTAGAGGGGAACATTTGGGAAAAAGCCATGCATTTAGAAACATTTATGCTACCAGACATCTCCAGGCTTCTGTTGTACTAAGGCTGTTGTTGCTCACACTACTAACGGGTTGATTTAACTGATGTGTTACTTCAGTGGGTTTACAGGAAGGTCCTAGAAATAATCTAGAACTTATTAAAAAAAAGAAAAAAGAAAAGAAAAAAGAAAATCATTAAACTAAGGTAGTAAACTAATTAGGAACAATTATGATTTGATGTGATTTAGCAAGGCAGAAAAAATCATGAAAATTTGAAGTTTGTCAGTTTAGCAGCTCAATGCAAATAGGATTACTCTGCACAATGTTCTGTTTCTCTTAATGGAAAAGTATGAAAACTAACATAAATCATAGTGTTTAAGCTCAACCTAAATCTATATTTTTCCTCCAACAAATGTAAATGATGAAAAAAAAAAGAACATCCTGTCAATGAAATTACTACGATGGCATATTTATTATCCTAATGGTTTTAGAAATAACGTGAAATTGATCAGTAACAAAACCTCTATTTAGTAATGGACCAATTACATTTGTGAGATAATGTCAATGAAATAGAATATTGTCACAGGATAATGGTCTCCTATTGCTACGTCCGTAGTCATTTAGAGAAAAATAAATGTTGCCGTCTGGCTGAGTCATTTGTTTTCAAAGTAGGAGACACTGATCCCATAACAAGGTTCTGTTATAATAATTCAATCTCTATCAATCATTTGTTGTAACAGAACAGTGCAGGACAGGACATGTATTTTTGAGAAATGTACATTCCTTGGGTATAAGGCAAAACATGCCTCCAAGTACATAAACAGCCCCATTATTTTGTTATTCAATGAGAGTATTTAAAATAAACATTTAAAAGGTAATTTAAGAAATGGAAAATCTTCTGAATTTTCAAAAAGTTTCATGTTAATGAAAGCTCAGTTGAGGAGAGGATGGGTATCCCTTAAACAAAATGCTTGGAATAAGAATTGTTTTAGCTTTCAGATTTCTTTTTCAAAGTTTGGAATATTCGAATATACATAATGAGATATCTTGGACATAGGAGCCCCCATAATGAGATGTCTTTGGGGATAGGTGTAAGTTTCACATATGCCTTATGCATAGCCTGAAGGTAGTTTTATACCACATTTTTAGTGTGCATGCATTTAGACTATAGCCCAAAACATGAGGTCAGGCGTGAAATTTTGAACTTGTAGCATCATGTTGGTGTTCAAAAAGTTCTTGGTTTTTGGACTAGGGATTATTGAAAATTATCAAATTCCTTGACTGCAATTGATTTAAAAATCTAAAATGTTGGAAAACAAAGGAACTTTAGAATCTAACACTGTTATCTTACACATGGGAAAATTCTAAGCATTATCAGCATGGGTAATGATCAGTTTAATAAGTTGTAAAATGGAGTTTTTAACAGATTTTAAAAGAAAAAAATATATGTAAATATATTACTTAGCTAATCACCTGAGAGTAAATGTTCAATAAATGGTAGCCACAAATAGCAACAGGCTCTGGTTTGCCTCATTTGCATGTACTTTCTGAACACAATTTTAAATTTATGTGGTTTCTTCAACAAATTAATGATATAGGAAAAGCAAGAGGGTAGCTAGTATAGGGTAAACAGGCTGAAAGTTTAAATAGACTACATCGGAATTCTCATTCAAAAGAACAACCTTCAAGATGGACTGGGGAATTAGAACTTATATGAGGTTATATTAAGGAACTATTATTGTTTTTTAAATTGAAAATGGTTCTGTATGTAAAAATTTTCTTTGTTAGGGGGAGAACCATTAGAAATATTTATATGCAAATGGCATAATATACTTAAAAATAGTTTTTAAAAACTGGAAGAGAGAAAATGAATAAGATTAGTAAAATATTGTTAATAGTTGAAGCTGGGTGAGGTACAATGTTCTGCACTTTACATTTTTCTCTACTTTCCAAAGCAAAAACTTTTAAAAATAATGCTTAGCCATTCATTTTATATTAGCTCTTCTCCACATTTATCTATCAAAAGCATTCATACATGCAATTTTTTAACTTCAAAACTGATTATATATATTTATATATTGAAGCAGTTAAAATATTATATAAATATATAATCATATACATTCATATAAATATATATTTATATATAAATAATCCTAATAGTAATACAGTGTAATATATATGAATATATACATATATACCTCTGTGTGTGTGTATGTGTGTGTGTGTATACATATACCATCGAGATTTTTGTTTTGGCAATTCTTTCAGAACTCTGAAAATGACAAAGTCACTTCAGTTCTCCCATTCTAGTTCTACAATTCAGAGTTCATCTTGAAGCTTTTAAGGAAAACTGTCCATTTTCTGAGACTTGTGAAGTGGTGGTAAAATTCTGCTAGTCCACTTCTCCCCACATAAGTAATTCTCTAGGGAGACTGTAGTATAACAGAAAATATTTGATTTTAAAAAAAAGAAGATCTAGGCTCTGCAATTAGTTACCTAGACACTGGACAAGTCAGCCTTTCTGATCCTTGGATTGCCTAGCTGTAAAATAAGGAGTCTGAATTATGTTTCACTATTATATATGATATTGATAGTCTAAAACTAAAAAGACACATGCTTTCCAAACTACTGCAAAATAAGCTTACACATGAAATCAATGTGTGAAAGGATTTGAAATAAAAACCTTTTATTATGCCACTGAACTTTGTATGGCACACTGTGACAGTCTCCCATGGGTTTCTGATGTTCCTATTTTAATCTGCATTCCATCAGTCCAGAGATCCAGTATTACAAAGAAAGTTATTATTATTTCAAACTAATTTGCTATTTCAGTTTTTCTACAAAATGCTCTATTTTCAAATTATTAAGGCTCCAGAGAACAGAAATATGAGTGAGTACAACTTTTCCATATTAATCAGCGTGGAGCCTTCAAACATATACACGAGTTAGCCCCGCCCAGAATCAGATCACATGAAATGAGGACAGATATTTGTTGATTAGCAGGCAACATAAGGGATTCTGATGAAAGCCTTCACCAACAATTTAATGTTTTCCTTCTGTTTCAAAGATGTTCATGTGATTTTTTTTTTTTTAACTTTAGCAGTGTAGCTGAAGAGAATAATATACACCCCAGTGGAAGTATCCCTGAAGTTTGTTTTCCAATGTCATGAAATACATGGAAATTCACTTGTAGTTCTCAAGTTCTGATGTTTTTCATAATAAAAAGCTCAACTGGAAATCTTAAAAATTATGTTTATACATTAAACTCATACGAGCTCTTCTCCACATTTATCCCCCAAAAGAACTTGTATCTCTGTTTTTTCTCTTGCTCAAAAATTTGATATTTGGACATTTGCTACTTAATCCTGTGATCTGAACTCTAGGAATGTAAGGAATTGGTGTTTGATCTGCTGCACAAAGGCAGGTTAAAAAGTCCTTCCACCAAGGTTACTGTTGCCTTGCTATTCTCTAGGACTCCACAGAATGCTAGTGGCTCCCAGGCAGCAGTCACTCAATCTCTGGGAAAGCTACTTAACATGTTCTGCTCCCATAGCTCCAGAGAAACCTCAAAGTTGTGTCATTTATCAGTTGGGAGTTTGGGCTTGAGCACTATTTCCCAACGTCTCAACCTTGTGTTGCCTGTAGATTCTTCCATGGAAAAAAAAGGTTCTGAAATCACAAACTTAATAAACATGCTTGTTCAATTAGCAGTCACTCCTAGATAACCACAGTAATGTGTTAAATATTTGACATTTTCATTCATGAATGACAAAAGCTTAAATACTGTTAAAACCGAATTTTCTAAACTTAGTTGACCACTCTTCTATCTTGCTTATCTAGAAACATTCTTAAACTCACAATAAGTGATGCTGGTGTCTGCTAGCAGTTCTGTTAGGATGCTACCACACTCTTATTTACTGTTATTTATTTTTTGATTGAGCTTATGATAATAAATTGGCATTATCACTCACTAGCATCCAGGGTTCCTTTGAGCCCTTTGTCTTAACTCATCTGATATCTAAAATTACCTTATAAAATTCTATAAAATGCAAATTGAAATTTAGTAAAAAGACTGCATTACTAATGAGAATGTTTATAAAATTATCATAAATCTCCACACTTGCAAATATATTAAAATTTCAGAAAAACTTGCCAAGAAGACTTAGATAACAGAATTTCAAAAAAAAATTTTTATATTAGCCTTTTTATTTTCTAGTACCTACAACAACCAGAACTCAATGCATAAATATAACTTATTTTAGAGTCAATTTATTTTTTTTAAACTACTCTTAAAATTGTAATTACACACCAATACAGCAAGTAGCACCAGTTTTGTTCCAAGGTGCCAATTAACTGACATATTATAAAGATTTACCTCTTACAGTGCTTAAAGTAAGTTAGTTCTAAAGCATGAATATAGTCACTTTGCAATCTGGTTTATATTATTTATTTTCTGTGAAGTTCTTTTTTTCACAAATAGTACAAAACTATTTTTCTGTTCAACAGGTCAAGGACTGCAAAATTAATCTCATTATTGTGTTCAATGCCTATAAAAATTCCTGGCATATAACAGTCACTTGATAAATGTTAATTGAGCCAAATTATCTCAAATCCTAAAGGTGTAGAAATTAATAAAATTGTACTGCACGAAAAATCTTTTTGAATTTACATTTTATCTAAGATCATAAGCTGTTTTAATACTCATCAGACTGAGAAGTTATTACATATTTCATTTAGAAATCCATGACTGTATATTACAAATATATTTACCATATCATGTTTTTCTCACTGTTTCTTAAGTAGTGCTTTATTAGTGTTACATTCAGACTTGGATGAATCAATGACTATTAGAATGGCAATGGCAAAGTGACCTTGATAAATGATATTTCAAACATTCAAGCAAATAATAAATGAGCATAGGCATACAACTAGATTTGGTCTCATGAAGATAACTTGAACTAGAAGTAAAATCATGACTTATCTCATTTTTCCTCTTATATCCGAAGTCACAAGAATTGCTCTAGTGATTCCTAGAGAAGTATATTAACTAGGAATCAAGTCTCTGAATTTATTCAAGAAAGCTTAATGTAGATAAAATTTCAAAAGGAATATTTTATAAATAAGTGTTATAAAAAATAAATTATTTACAAATAACAATAAATGTTGATGAGGTTATGGGGAGAAAGGAACACTTGTACATTGTTAGTAGGGCCCCAGACTAGTACAACTGCTCTGAAAAGCAGTTTGTAGATTCCTCAAAAAAACTAGAGATGGAACCACCATATGACCCAGCTATCCCATATTGGGTATTTTTCCAAAAGATCTAAAATCAGCATATCACAGTTACACAGCCACATCAGTGTTTATAGTAGCACAATTCACAATAGTGAAATTACAGAATCAACCCAGATGTCTGTCAATAGATGAAGGGATTAAGAATTGTGGTATATATGTACAATGGAGTTCTACTTAGCTATTTTTATTTTTAAAAAAAATGTAATTAAGGCATTTGCCAGTAAATGGATGGAAATGAAGACTATCATGCTAAGTGAAATTAGCCAATTCAGAAACTCAAAGGTTGAATGTTTTCTCTCATATGCAGAAGTTAGAGCAAAATAAAGGAAAGGAGGAGGGAAGGATAAGATTACATAAATAGATAAGCAAAATGAAATCTATTGGAGTAGAGGAAGAAGAAGGGGGAGGGGGACTCGAAGGAAAAGGTAGAGGGAAAAGGGGGAATCATGAACTGAAATCATGTATGACTTTGTTGGGATGAAACCAACCATATGTATAACCATAAAGTTCTAACAAAAAATTAAAAATTAAATAAAAAATAAAAAAATTCTCAACCTGCATACTATCACTGATAAAATAAAAAAATTCCCTGATAAAGATCATTAAGATCTTAAATGATGGAAAACAGTATAAAAAAATGCTCAGGGCTATGGATATATTTAGTGGTAAAGCACTTGCCTAGTATGTGGAAGGCTAGGTTTGATCCCCAACTCAAGAAAGGAAGAAAGAAAGAAAGAGGAGGAAAAGAGAAAGAAAGAAGAAGAAAAAAACATGAAAAGGAATTTATTAGAAATAGAGGCAGTCAGAAGTTTAAGACCTTAGTCTTAGACTAAGTAAGGAGAACTAATTTAGAACTTAAGAATGAAGCAGTTACTCTTTGCTTATAGCCCAGAATTATTTTCTTCATCCTTTCCTTCTCTATGTATAAAAGAACATTAAGTAAAAATATAAATATTACATAATTTAGATGCTGACAAATTAATTTCTATCACTATTCAATTAGAATAAGCAAATTTTATATTCTTCTACCAATGTTTAATACCATTAAATACTGTTTAATTTAAAAGTATTTGTCTTTTTTGCAAAATTATAAATAACAATTCTTTCATAATCAGAAAACTATAACTTTTTTGTTTTGAAAAGACAAAATTAACTGTAACGTACTTAAAAAATAGTTTTTCATTAAAGTATTGAATATTACATGAACATATCTCATTACATGAATTTAGATTTTTGTAAAATGCCTAATTTCTTTCTAAAATAAAGTATACTAACTTGGTCATATTATAGTCTTTATTTTTGCCTATTTGGAATAAATCTCAATGATTCATACTGATGTTTAAGACTATAAGGGAAAACAGAAATCCACATATTGCCCACAATTTTGTTGTTTTTATTTGCCTATTTCAAAAATCAGCTTTGCTAAGAGTTATGGCAAGAATAGATTTCAATGCAAAGTTAAGACTAACAGAATAAGGCACATAACCAGGAAATAATAGTAAAGTTAAGTGTTTCTGCTAATCATAAAACAAGCCATGTTACAATCACCCAGTAAGTAGTTATTGAGTACCAGTTAGTACTGGGTTTTATGACAGAAAGAAGTATAAGACAGATTAAAGCCATTACAAGTGTCAGAGTAGTATTCAGCCAGTGCTTTAAACAATTCCCTTCATGACAGACACGTATGTCTAAGGAACATTTGAAGATGGACAAGAACAACTATGAGGCATTTTATTTTGTGAATTTTAAAAAGGCAATTTTCCAAGAACAAAAGGACTGCATTTGGCTTAGCAAATTTATAAAGATAGTACTGTACTGCCCTCATTTTTTCATTATAGTTGAAGTCTTCTACCCACAATGGCTTATTGTGCACATTACAAAGTCTTCAGGGTCTTCAGAATTAAAGTGACAAGAGTTTTTATTTTATTTTATTTTTTTTAAAGCACACTTGAGAATGGAACATTCTTCCTTACCCTTAATATAATATGCCTTTACAGACTTCTCCAGTAATTCTAGTCATCTTGACAATAGAAAATCACCAAGACAATACAATGATTTTACAAAGAAAAAAAATGACAGTTTCCCTTCTACTTTTCAAAAATGTTTATAATATGATTTGATATTGGCTTTATTGAATAGACTGAAAGAGGAATCAATTCTTATAAAGTGACACTCTCTATAATAAAAAACACCTACACTACTGAACAACACAGACATTCTCACACATTTACAATGTTATCATCATTACCATCAGAACCTTTCCAGAACAAATTTTTGACAAGGAAAACATAGCTTTGTTTAGAATAAACTGACAATGTCAGTAAAACAAGTAATAAAATATAAAGGGTTGAGGAATTTGTTTTTACTCACAGTTCTACACCTCAGGTAAAAGTCTCTATTATTCCCTGACTTCACTAAGGAGTCTGGTTTTCCGGTCTATTAATGGTTCATTTATCCAACAAATATTTATGGTGCCCCTACTATGCACCAAGTCTTGAGTTAGATACTGGCTGCAGTAGTAGTCTACTGCCTTCAAAGTAAATAAATATGGAATTATACATTTTGAAAACAATAAAGGAAAGATAGGATAATAAGCACCAGGAGACAAAACAGGAAGTCCTGATTAAGGTTGAAATTCCTCAGACTAAGTTGGTCCCTGAAGGATGGAAAAGAATTTGCTAGAGCAAGAGTCAGGAGAAGAGCATTCCAGAGAACAAGGATTATAAGAAGGTCCTGGGTGTTACATTCCTAAATCTAAACAAAGCCGCAGGCTCAGGTGCAAACAGGAAGGAAAAGCCCAATAGCACCTGCTGAGCTGCAGCTGCAGCCAGAGGCCAAGCCCGTCAGTCAAAGGAGGGAATTCTGATCTTCCCCTAAAAGTACAGAGACCAAAGGACCCAAAGTGAGTGTGATACAATGCTGTTTATGTTTTATAAAGATGATTGTTGTCTCCTACCTAACAAAAGGATTGGATCTAGCTGATCTTTAAGTCCTTCTACGAAATGACCCCAGTCATCTATCCCTTCCTTTCCTATGCACAATGTCCAGTCACATGGTACACAGAACCATTCTCAAACTTACCTACCCATCTCAGCAGTTGGGCTGTGCTTTTGCCTGGCCCTACTTTTGTTAAATTTCAACAAGCTGAAAAGACCCAAGAGACTCAAAGTCCAATTCCTCCATGGAGGTTTTTCACTATTTTTTAAAATACTGTGTCACTTAATATAAAAATTCTGAGCAACAAAACAGGAGTTGAGTTAAGGAACTGACCTTAGCTTTAAATGTCAAGCTCCGCCGTTATTTGTCTGCTAAGATTGTTCAACATATACTTCTCCAACCCCCACAAATACACACCCAAATTTGAGTCGAAAGCAGTTGATAAAGAGCACCTTTCTTTTATTTAAAGGCAGAATTTGACTTAAAAGGCAATTTTCAAATACACTTTATGGTGCCAATATAAAAATCTTATTTGCACACATGTATAAACACTAACAAAAACTGCAGCTAGCTCATTTGTCAATTTCCATGCTTAATAATCTCCCTGTAATTGTGGGAAAAGGGGTGGATATTTATAATGAACTATATTCAATCCAATAGACATTAAAAAGGGAAAAAAAATCTAAGTCTCACCCCCAGAAAGCTAAACAACACCTATTTCTTAAAATTATATTTCTCCTTAAAGTTGCCCTAGCACTGGGTTGGAGTTTTGTCTAGAAAATATAACTACACTGACTCAGACAAAAAGTTTCTTACGTTATACTTTTATTTATTATTTATGCTATATTTATTTTCTCAAAGAACTGTGGATTTCTTTAATCAAGAACCTTCAGTACTGACACCTACAAAGTGTTTAGAGTTTGGCTCCTCCTGGAAATGTTCCACAGAAAAAAGCCATCTAGTCTAATCGAATCAACACTTGAGGTTCTGTTGCAATCCAACCAACTAATGAAGTCAGAGATGATCAGATACACACCTGTGAGTTCTCAGAGATCACTTTGTCTAGAAAAAAGGTCTAAATAAAATAGGAAAAAATGGGATTTTTGTAACTTTGATAACATCTGACTAGTATATTATCACAAATAAATTTACTGAAATCATTTCAGTAAGAGAATATAATCCATATTGGTTTACTGATATAATTTTTATTAGATGAAATTTATGAAAGGAGCCAACATTCTATTCTGATGTCCCTGGAGTCATCTCCTAATCACCCACCTTGATCTCTTTCATGCCATGTTTGACTTCCAGCAGCTGGTGAATTTGGAGAGGGGTAAAAGTCTCTTGTAGGACTTGGTTCCATATTTTCATCTATGGATATAGTTTTGGGTCTTTTGCTGTTAAAATATAACAATAGTCACATTAATTGGATTTTGGGGAGGATGTACAACATTTAAAAAATAAATGACTTAAGAAGACTCTTACTATGGAGATTTCCATAAACACAAAGCAATCCAGTTATTCTAAAGGAATGATGAGTATTCAAGACATGAAGAGCAAACATTTCTAGTTGTGTATCACTTGTCACACTATCTCTGCCTATATCTACTTTTCAAATGTTTATCCCCAAGAAATTTCTGTCATAAAAAGTGAACTCTTAAGCATGGCTTGTCTGCCAATATTAATATCATGTTACTAAGATTGCACTTGACACTTATTATAATGATCATCAATATTAATAATTTTATTTGCATAGCACTTGCCATAGACAATGTAATTCATATTAATTCACAGGTAAGGTAATGGAACTTAGAAGTCTCAAGTCTTGACTTGACCATTTATTAGTTCTTAATAGTAAGTTCCTTAACCTTTCTAAACTCAGTTTAATCATCTGTAAAATGGAAATAATAAAACTGCTTCAAAGGGGGATGACTGAGAAGATTAAATGAGTTATTAACTATAAAGCATTTAGTTAAGTGGCTGGCATTTATAACATACTTATTAAATATTAATTATTAGCATTAACCCTGTAATTCACAATAAATTTTATAGTACTTTACTGATTATACACTATCTCATGTAATAATCTTTAACTTTTTCTAAAATATGATATTATTGATCCTTTATTGTTTAGATTAACATAAAAAAAGGTGTTTCCAAATTCAAACCAAACACATACTTTCATTTCAGAGTGAAACACCCTAATAAGGAAAACATGATTCATGCTAATTATTTAAAACAGTGAATACCTAGAGCAAAATTTTTAAAACTATTCATGATATGAGTCACATTGCTTGATACACTGCTTTTATATACTCCTACCAATACCTTATTCAACAGTTAATTATGACTATGAATATAAATGTTTTTCTTTAACTAAAAAAATTCCTTATTTGTGCCCATGCAGATAAAAAACTAAAAATTAAAAATTAAAAAAACCTTCTGAATCAAATTTATGCAGTGATAATAAATGTAACGTCATCCGGTTTCAGAAGTCAAGATGACCTCGAAAATTCTATAGAAAAGCCAATCCTACTTTTTTTTTTAACAAATGAGGAGACACATTTGTTAAAATTCAGTGAGAAATTCAGCGAGTTTCCATAACAAGTTAATGGGACCAGCCAGACACAAAAGAAGGCCCTGGGACATCCAAGACCACACTCCTCCCACCACACTAGGTCCCCAAGGCTTTGAAGCCTGTGTGCCTGGGTCTATTTGTAGATACACTTGTGATTAATATTTGACTCACAACTCCCAGAGTATTAACATGATCAAAGATGGTCATTTCTATGCATGCTCAACCACAACAATAATAAATACTTTCTTTAGTTTCTTCCTTAGGTATCCAGAGTTTGAGCTTATATTTTTAAACTCTCCTTTGAAACTAATTCTTCCACCTGTGAGTTAGCATAAGTACAAAAAAAAAAATTAAAATAGGAGAGGAATTATTCTCAGACTGAAGTAGTAGAGAAATGTTTTCAAAACTTGTTTATTCTGAAGGACATAGCACCTGATACCGAGTGACCATGAAAGATCTGTGCTGACAACATCCTGATCAAGCAGAGGGAATGAAAGTTAGTACTCACATTTTAAATCTAGAAAAACTAAAGTACTTTTAAGACCTAAACAAGTCAGAGATCAATTTAGTGAGAATAGATCTAATTATCTTGATTTATAATCTAACTATATGAAAATACAGTTTGATTATAAATGATATAAAATTGGCCTTAATTTATAAACATACAAATATAACTATTCCCATAACTAATTCAAATGCAATTGACTTTCTTTACTGAGAATACTCTAATAAAACAATTTTATAGGGCTGGGAGTGTTGCTCAGTGGTAGAGAGCTTGCCTAGCACATATGAGGCACCGGGTTGTAACCTCAGCACCACATTAAACAAACAAACAAACAAACAAATAAATAAATAATTTTAAAAATAAAATAGTTTTATAGATATTCTTTTTACTTCTAAAAATTAAAAGAATAAAACCTGTTTTGCTCTGCAATTCATTAGGGTCTTTTATCTGATCATGGATATATTTAATGCTCCAGAAATAAATGAATCTTCTTATATGAAAGATATAACTCAAAAAGAGAAAAACAATACATCAATAATAATTTACTCACCTCAACTGAAAGTTGCAATCAAAGGTCAAGAGAGAAAATGAGAACATCAAGAGAGAATGAAAAAGCAAAGAAACTATTCACTCTTCATCCACATTAACAAAAACTGGTTAGTCTCAGAGCAGGTAATACTTTACTGGGACCTGAGAATCAACTAACTTAGTCAAAGAACCAAAGAACGTTAACTTATTGAAAACTTTGGCCTACAATGAGGCCTTTACTTTTAAGGTTAGGTAATAATACATTTTTCATGTTTCATTATCCCAGGTGTGGATGTGGTATCATGAGTTACCCAGGATGGATCACTTATAAATCAGGGATCACTGACACCGCAACATCATCAGCTTACCAAAAGAATTAGTGAACTTGTACAACTATAACATTTCACAGGACAGGATAAAAATCATATTAATATATTTTCATAGTTCCTTTGTCCTCTCAAAGATTTTTTATAAATGCTTTGTACATTTACAGTTAATTTGCAAATATCAAAATAAATTATACCAGGAAAGATTAAGCGTCTACAAACTATCAGCAAAAACTGTTTCATTTCTCCTCTCTATCAATTTATCTACTGTCTATCTGCACATCTACCTTCCCACCTATCTGCACACAGATGCAACAAGATTAGTTCCTCTTTCCATTACCTGCTTGGTGGAGAAGACAGAGACCTCTGAAGATTAACCCCAGAGTTCATGTCATGATAGTATGGTTGGCTCGGAATTTCTCCAATTGGGAAGTTGACTCCAGTTCCCTGGGTTATGGGTGCTGAGGAGGAAAAGGAAAAGAAACACTGGGACTGACATTCATACTTCTCATCTCTATGCAGATGTAAAACCTAATATTTTGCAAGCTTTTGGGCAAGGAAGAAGAGAATCCTCTTTACCTCAAGGTTCTAATACCCACAGTACTGGGACTGGGGGTAGGACTTGAAAACTTCCTCATCACATTGAGCATTCAAACTGTGATCACTGGTTACCACTTCCCCTAATCCCACTCCCGATCTTCTTCCCTCACTTCTTGACATCAGTGGTCATTGCACCTGTCACCTCACTGCTTCACAGATGCCTTCAGGGAAATAGAACATTTGATTTCAAAAGCACCAATTTGCGCTAAACCGAATCATTGTTAAACCAATAAATATAAAGCAGTTTCACAAATACCAAGGATTATTATTTTATGATATTAATAACATTAACATTAGAATGAATTGGAAATCATAATATTTATTATCATTTGATATAAAAAATTATTAGGGCAGATATTTATTTAAAAAAGTAAAATTTACTAATATGAAATAAGTCAAGTTTTTCCCAAATACATATTTAGGTTTCATATATAAATCCTAAGTGTGGCTGCACTTAACAGTTACACTTTGTTTACAAAAAAAAAAAAAAAGTTTATGCCATCACTTTATAAATCATTTAGAACATACTCATGGACCTTTATATTTTAAGATAGTGCTTTGTAAATGAAGAAGTATGTTTGAATTTGCAAACATATTATGAACTAAATTTTCATATAGAATTATTTTTTTGCACAATGTAGTACATCTGTTCAAATTTTTTAAATTAATTTTTAGACATCTTGAATAAATCTGAGAGACAGTGTGTTTGTTAGAATGAAGAGTGTTGAGAGATAAATAGCCTTTTAGTTCAAACCCCCTCTGCCACTTAAAAGCTGTATGCTTCAGTTTACTAAATTTTAAATTGCGAAGAATAATAATAAGTTTTACAAGTAATTATTTTGAGGAGGAAATGAGGTAAGTAATGATAAAAGCCCAGAATTGTGCAAAATAAATCCTCAGCAAACATGAGTTCCCTCCCTTCTTTGCTTTCTCCGCCAAATGTTTCCATGGTAGTGTGGTTAACAAACATGGAACAACTCAAAAATGTCCTCAAAGTAGGGAAAGCAAAATAAATCTACTTGCTGAAAGTTTATTCACTCAAAAGTCGTTGACTATGTCCATTATTGTCAAGTATTTCAAATGGCTACAAAATAATCTTGGAAAACCCTTAATAACTACAGTGGGCAACAAATTGGGTGAACAAAACATTTGTGCAAATACAAATACCAAGACAGTGGGATTGCCCAGATGAATAATATGATCACAAAATGCTAGAAGATTTCCAGAGAGAAAAATCTAATTCAGGCTTGAATGTGCCAACAAGTCTATGGAAACAGTGTATCTGGCACTGGGTTTTGGAGAACAAGCAAGGATGATACTGAAGGAAGATTATTCCAAACAGGGTTTACCACAGAAGCAAAGTCAAGAACAGAGACCATCTGCAAAGTGAAGACAAGGTAGGTTGGTGTCAAAGAATAGTGCTGAAGGCCAGTATATATTTCTTTACCTTCAGGCCTTCAGAAACTAAGGGTTTCCTAAGGTGTGTCAACAAATTCCAGAAAAGAACACACCATCTCTTAAATCTCCCCCTCTCCTAACTGCCTCCAGTTGAATAAAAAATTCCAAAGGGACTACAGATTTAAAGAACATTTTCTTACCCAGAATTTGTAATAAACATTCTAAATATGTTTATTATCAGTTGAATTGTGCTTTAATATCAGGCCATGGTTAACTTAAGATATTTTTAAGAGAGTATGATTAGGAGGCACAAGCTTTATTATAGAAAAGTAATCATGGAATGCAATGAACATCACTATAAAAATTAAGTAAATATACACACAGTGAGTCTCTGCTCCAAATTTCTGGAGCATCTGCCTTCCGTCAGATTGTTCATTTTATATAATATACTTTAACTTCCTTTCACAGAAAATATTTATATGCAATGTGTAACTGTGTCTGATGACTTGAGTTATTTAGACAGCTAAGATGGAGCTATGTTTTTTGTGACTTGAGGTACACCAGAGGTTAAAAAAAAAATGAGGTAAGAAATTCCACAGTAACCACATGCTTTAAAATTCATTATTAAAACCAGGTTGTATGTGACATTGGAAACACGGTTTGTGTTAGAAGCAGGCACTTGAGGGGTCAAGAGAATGTGAGCAATCTCTCTAGTTTCCTACAATAGTCATGGATAAAATCCAAAGAGTTACGAACAGGAAAGGTACAGGTTGTATCTTTTGAAAACAATTTGTAAACTTATAATATCATATAATATTCAGACAAAGTTTTGAAATTTCTATCAAATATATATGACTTAACACAGTCAACACAATTTACTTGGCCATAAACATAACTGGTTGTAATTTATATTCAAATGATAATTTTTTAAAAAATCTTCAGAATTTTTTTTCTAAATTTTATTACAGAAGGATTATGGCACAGTATCAAGATAGCAATAAAAATAATGTTTATACATGGACACTATAAAAATTAAGTATGCATTCTTAGAGTAAATAGTAGATGACAGAAAGAAGAGTAGGTTAATAATAAATATGACCAAAATACTAAACCAGCACACACAATTTATTTAGAAACAAGGAGAGCATGTCTCAGGCAGATCTTGCTGTTGAAAAGCTCTGGAAGAACTCAGAGCAGTTGCAGAGACTGGCAGTGGGACCTCTCCCAGAGAGCTACAAGGGAGCTGAGAGCTGCAAATCATGTTTAAGAGGTTGCCAATATCCTCTTAGAAGCGAAGCACCAAAGAACCTCAGATTCTAAGGGTTAGAGGCCAACCCTTAATCTCTCTTATTGTTCTCCTCACTCCAAAAGCTGATCCTAAATCAACTTTTAAGATGGAGATAATATCATTCAACAGAGAGATCACTATCCTAAAACTGAATAGCTTCATTAGCTAAAGTCAACATACACATTAGTGGGTCATATGATAGTAAAACCCTAGAGGACAGAACCATTAACACACCGTGAACCTTCAAGAAGTCAGAACTGTGATATACAGCATAAGGGCTGTGCTGAGGTTTATGTTGACTTAGCAAACCTGTATTTCATAAACAATGAAGTTCAATTGTGTAAACAAGATTATAATGTGAATATATTAAAACACTTAGGAGAATAACGTCTCAAGCATTTTAGAGATACCTATTTACATATGGAGAAGAAAATAAATGTTTGTTGAATAAATTAACTAAAGAATGAATATGGATAATTAATGTACTAATTACAAATCAGTTATGTTCATTATAACAAATAACCTAAAAACCTCTAAGAAATGACAGTATGAATTAAGAATGGATGAATGAAGTATGTTAAATTCACCTTGTTTCTGAACTGCTATTATAGAAAGGTATTTTTCAGCTATTGTTTTGTTTTTGAAATTCAGATTTTTCAAAATATCACTCTGGGCTTTTGAAAGTTCCAGACTAGTTCTCCTTTGACAGCACTTTGCATAGTTGCCTATTAAATAAACATTTTTTGACAGATTATTCTACTGCCCTTTCTCATAAAAAGCATGCAAATACATCATGAAACTTAGTACAAATTTAAGCAAATAACTTCACATACAACCTCATAACGATTGCTAAGTAGCAGTAGAGAAATGCATAAGAACATGCAAATGTTCCCTTCCTTACATGATGCAGGAATGTGCTAATGATCAAGTCAGCTATATTCCTTTCCAAATAAAAAACTAAAATTAAACTAAAAATTTTAAATGTCAGAGGCCTTTGCATATCACATTTGATCTGGAAAGACACAAAAGGCTTATGGCCTTGGGCAATGGAGTAGACCATAGGAATCCTCTTGTCCAGCAAATACATACCCTAGAGATACCAGAATATATGATTTCATCTTCTACACTGTCCCCAGGTAAATGTACCCATGACAGCAGTCTTTTGGGCATACATTTTTATTTTATTTATTTATTTAGTAGTTGTAGATGGGCAGCATGCCTTCATTTTACTTGCTTACTTTTATATATGGTACTAAGGACTGAACCCAGTACCTATATGTGCTAGGCCTGCACTCTTCCACTGAGCCACAGCCTTAACCTCTTGAACATACATTAATCTGCTCATGAATTATGCCAGAAAAGATGAGTTCCCACAGTATTGAAGTTCATGTGTATCATTCTCTTATGAACATGCTGTTTGTTCTGCCACTTTAGAAATCAGAGCTATTTGAGAAACTATGGTTCAAAAACATGGTTACCTCCTAGCTTAATGATTCCCTCACTGAACAGGACTCCAAAGCACTGCTAACTTCCACTCTCAGTAACTGCTCTTTCTGTTTTTTTTTTTTTTTTTTTTTTTTGGATCATCATAATTCTTGTTCATGACCTCTGAATTTGATCCAAATAAGCAGCACAACAAGAATCAGAGTGCCACCTAGTCATCTGAATAACATCATTCCAAACTGTGACACTTCCTATCAAATCATCAGGTACAGAAACACACCATTCAAAGTTTCATGAGCAAGCTAAATCATAGAAAGGAGTGAGGAGAGTAGTCACCCCCTTTACCATAATCAGTGCATTAAGAGTTCATCTCACATAATTTGCATACATTAGTAATAAGTCAAAGAGTTAATCAAGGGAACATACCCCTTGCTTAGGTAGCCAGCCAGGTAAGTTTTCCCTGGAAAAAAAATATGATCCAGCATGCCAAGAATGGTATCCAGTTGAGGTGGCCAGTTAAAACAATTGGACATTGTGTTGGATAACAATGCTTTCTATCTATATCCAACTACAATCTGCAAAGTTAATTTCTGCATCCCTTTACACTCTGCATGTTAGCGTGTATATCCTGTACATCTCCAACCCCCACCAAAATGTTAGTAAAATGAAAAAGCACTTATCTACAGGAAACTTATGTGGGTTATCATAACAACACAGAGTACATTTAATTAATCACACTTCCTTTGATATAAATGCCCAACTATGGTCACAAGAGAACTGAATTAGATGAATACCAATAACATGGCAATAAGAACAACCTAAAAAATTAATTTTGCACAACAGAAAGTTTTGATTTGAATGCAAATAATTTAGAAAAACAGACATAATACATTCACTTAATGATTTCATCAAAAGGTTTAAGATTTTCAAATGCAAATTCTCATAAGATGTAGTCACTCTTCATACTGTATTTAAGGTTCAAAATTTAAAATATTTTTACATCATACTGTACACTTGAGTAAAAAGAAAGCCATTTACTTACTTCTGGATACCCTCACAAGTTCTGATACATTGAAGACTCCAGATTTTACAAAACTATCCTCAAGGTATCCTGAAAATAAACATCAAGAGTCAAAAGATCAACATAAACAGAAAGTAAAATAAATGATTAAACACTAGGATTTGTTCATTGTTTGACCAAAGGTTAGAATAAAAAACAAGAAAGCTTATAACCAGGACAAATTAAAACAAAGCTCTTGGGAGCACAAACACTGGTTCTGTTTGAACAAAAGTAAAAAGTTTAGATGCTAAATAATCTCATAGAAAAAAATTTCCTTAACTTTCCAAATGTGCAAATGTGGTTTTATTTGCCACATTTCATGCATTGAGAATGTTTAGGGCACTCATTGAACGCATTTGACTCTGTAGCACCTGGTAGGCTAAAGTCTACCCATTAACAAAAAAGAAAAAAAAAAGGAAGAAAGAAAAAGGAAAACCACAACCACAATTAGCACTTTGTTGGAAAGACTTCAAAGATCTCTTGAAACCACTGTTCTTTCACAAATCCTTCACTGATTAAAGAAAAGTGAGTTGCTGTTACCAGCACTCCCACCCTTGTTCCACAGTCACTAATAAAAGTAGAACTTGTACACACAACAAATACTACTTTGCACCAACCCATTTCCATGCATCTCTAGTACACCTTGCATGATTTCAGTGCTTTCCTTACTCTTGCTATTACTTTTTGGACTCCCTTTAATTCAAAATGAGACATTTTAAGCAACAAAGGACAGTGAATCCAGGTCTCCAGGAATGACACATGATCCTTAGGTGACATCTTGGGCGCAGGGTCCATGATTCAGGAGCCTAAGAAAATTCATGCCTGTCTGCTAGTTGTTCTGGCTATGTCCAGAGCTAAAGATGACACCCACAAACAATACTGTCCCCTCAGTTCTCATGCATGTCAAGGGAGTGTAATAAGAGTGAGGAGGAAGAGAAGAACTTAGGAGGAGAGAGATGGCTTGCAGCAGAGTGTCTGAAAATCCTCAGAATTGAACTCCAGGAAAAATTCTCTCCAGAGTCCAAGAACTGGCAACTTGATTGGATTTCCCATAAAGCTTTAAAACTGACCAAGGCGTTAGTTTCAGTTCAGGGAGGTGAGAATGGGTGGTTAGCAACCTGAATGTTCATGTTGGAGAGCTGGGATTTGAATTTCAGCCACAATTTACTAGTTATGGGATCTTGGTCATATTATTGTACTTCCTTGTGCCTTGAATGCCTCATCTAGAAATTGGAGATAATAAAATCACCTACCTCATAAAACTGCTATGAATACAAAGTGAGATAAAAATATAAAACCCATGCATGGTAGGCACTTGTTATTTGTCACCAATAAATTAAGCCACAGAGCCAGAAATTAGCCATATAGTGAATTAAGCACACTGAATTCCACAAGTCCCATATTACTTGTGAATCTTTATTTAGAAAGTTTATCCTAACAAAGGTCATTGCCAATGCTCTCTAATCTTAATAGCATGGTAGAAATCATTTCATTGGCATATACACTTCACTGCTGTGGACTGAGGGATCATGTATGTCTGAACAGTTTTATACATATCTATTTGCCCTCTTTAGAAACAGAATGAAAGAAAGAGTAAAAAGCAATTACAAGGTCTCAGCTGGTGATAAAACTTAGGCCTCATTATTAAGTCATTCCTCTGGGGGAAAAAAGTACATTTTTAGGAGAATAATAATAAAACATCCCCACTCGATGCACTTTTATTTTAAGAAACTTCTTGAGCAATTTATTTTCGCCCAGTTGAATTCATTTCAGTAATTATTGAGAAACTTCTACTTAACCAGCACTGTATCAAGGGCTAAAAGCTATGAATACAAAAAAGGATAATTGACTCTCTCTGCCTGGTTAGGGACCAAATCGTTTCAATCTTCTAGACCACTATGTTACCATTGTATGCAGAGATTTCTATTGTTTTTGTTGGTTTTAAAGGATAGTTTATTTTATAGATGACTAACAATAAACATATTAGATATAAACACATTATTTAAACTTATACATAACCAGACAAGATTACTTGCACTCTGAAAATGCCTGCCCTCAGGTTTCCCCTGAAGTTCCCCCTGATCAAAGGCTCTTCCTACACACCTTAATTCCACCATGCAGTGTCCAGCTTGACCACCACCCACCCCATAGGCTGCTACACCACTTTTTCCTTCTTTCCCACCAGGGGCCCAGCCAGAAAGAATCTCTTTCTTCTTTACTCACATCACACCCACCTAGTTTGTGCTTATTTCACACTTTCCATTTTCAGATTTTTTAGATAATTGTTTTTGAGTCTGTAATTCCTTGCTGGTTGACCAGCTCCTTTATTGAGGGGAGTGACTAGATTTTGTTCATCTCTATATCTCCCTCAGCAACTCATTTATTGGTTGTATATAGAGTTACTACTAAATACATGCAAAAAACTTTTTAAGTTCAAGTTTTAAAAACTAGTCACAAATTAACAATTTAGTAGTTTTATAACAATGTGGATACAGATGGCTAAAGATTGAGAGATCAATATACTAACATGTGTCATCCCCTGGAACTCATTTGCTGAAGAGTTTTTAGGCTGTTGGGCAGAATGGAAGAGAGTAATGATTGGAGTCAGATTATATCCCTGCTTTAATTGTATACTAATGTGTAACTTTGAGCATTTAGTACAAAATAAAAATCAAAGGACTAATAAAGTATTTAAAGAGTAGGTGCTCAAAAATACTTATAAACTAAATTGATGAACCAGAGAAAGTTTATATGAATTACATCACATGTAATACATAACATTTCTGTGTGTAGATCTAATGTGAAGTTCATTTCTCTAGAAAACTAATGAGTAGTCAGAGGTTCATCAACTTCTAAGCCATGTTCATTAAGATGGTGTGAAGTATGGGTCTGTTAGGAATCAAATCATGAGGGAAGAATGAGCCTCCTCATGGCTGGTTTTACCCAAGATAGGCACTCAGACCAAAGGAAATGACTATCTCATAGAAAAGGCAAGACAGTTCAGAATGTAGTAGGGTGTTTCTCCATTCCCCACCTCCAATCTTCCCAGGTCTGAGAAACCAAAATCTACAAGGAAAACAAGAGTCATTTTACTAAAACTATGAGAGCATTGGAAATATGTCAGAACCCACAGGATAAAATGCAATCCCATAGATTCCACTGGGCTCTAATCCTACATGGAACATAGGGACACTTCAGTGAAAGCAAGGTTCTCAGAGACCCATGGTAGTACCTAGTGACAGTGGGCCACAGGGGTGGTTGGTGAGTGGCTGACAAGGGGATAGTCTGAGAGGGAATGGAAATCGGTCAAGAGGGTAGCCTGGGAGAAGCACCTGGTGCAGACAGCTGCTACCTTCATGCATCTTTGCACACAGCACTGTTTTTGCAGTGGAGAAGCATTACCCAAGACAGGCAGAGTAAAGAAGTACTGGATGACAGTATTTGGAGAACAAATAGTATTTGCTCAAGCCTATAGGAAATAATACTTGAGGACTCCAGCAAAAATAACTGGGGAGGATCCTGCAGTGGGTTGGAGCCCTGTAATGGTATAGAGGCTGAGACTCAGCAGAACAGACAGCTATTAACATAAAACCTCTGTAACCTACAGGATACTGGGGCCTTTCAGAAACATGGTTTTCACATGTTACACTGACCACTGTAAATATCAATAGCTTATAAAAGGCCAAAGATCTTAAAGTAATTTAGAGACATTCATGTAGAAAATTCTCTTCATCTACCAAAAAAAGAAAAAAAAAAAGAAAAGAAAATATGAGCATCTTTGAGACAGAGCAGCTGCTGTAGGGTTATGGAGTAATATTACACTGCAGCTTCAGCCAGGAAGAAAAGAATAACTCTGAATTTGTGTGATGCTGTATTTACACGACAAGTATGCTTTTTTAAAAAAAATAAAATAAAACTGAGTAGGAAATAAAGAGCTCCACAAACTGAAAAGTCTCAAAGGCAATATCAAATTATATTATTTTACTTCTTTTTTATTTTTCTCTCACAAAAGCAACAGTAAATCACTGCTCAGAAGTTAATATAGTGTTTAACCTCCTTTACAAACAATAACAGAGAGACACAATGGCATATCTAACTGTTAATATCTCAAATTATAATCAGCACCATTTGAATGTTAAACAACATTTACATAGAAAATCCAAAGGAAGACTGATAACACTCATTTTTATGGTCTACTGTGTTCTATTCTTGAAATTAAAAAAAAAGCCACACGGAAAGCAGTTATTAAATTCATGAAAGCTGTCTTCAAATATGTGAAGGACTGTTAATGTAGATGGTGGATTAGACTTACTTTGCATAGTTCTAAGAGCTGATTTTTGGCTCAATAAAAAGATTTGTTATCCAATGAAAAAAGTTCTAAGAAAGAATGTGAAACTGCAAAGGTAATAAGAATCCACATATGCCCTGTTTCACAAGAAAGAATGTGCTTAATTTTCACAATTATCCTGTGAACTATGCTGGAATATTGTTGTCATTTTACATATGAAGAACTGTCCAACTTCATGAGTAGGAAGTTTCTCAATAGCTCTAAATACTACCATTGGGCATAAGAGTTCATATTTTGGATAGAAAACCTGATAAAATCACCTCTGAAGCCCATGGTAACCTTCAGATTCCACTGTCTTCGATGGTTATTTTCCTGTGTTCATTTTCTTGCATAGCTCATTTGGAGAAAGAGCAGGTAGACAAGAGACACTGCAAAGGCATTTTCCAGCCCTTGATTCCAGTTAATTGATCACTTCCTTCAACAGAGTGCAAAAGATGGCTTAACTCTTTGTTTATGGGGTACAGGGGAGAGGATGAGATGATTTCAGATTAGGCTTTGCCAATCTTACAATTTCAGACATGATAACTGACCCACTGGTGGATTTCTGGTAGTGAATGAGACATAGCTCTATCTTTAGTTCTTCAACTGACTTGAACTGCCTATAACTAGGTATGAGAACTGAGTATCAAATAAAAATATAAGTACTGACATGATAAATGATTCTTTGCACAGAGACTGAATCTCAGCCTATAGGAAAGATTAACATTCTAATATTAATTTAGAATTGTTTATCTTTAAATATGAAACATAAATGGTGAGATTTAAGTGACCTGAAAGTCAAGAATTTCCTAACAATTACACTCTCTGATAGTGTTATTTTAATTTTTTTATATTGTTTCACTATTTCCTTCCAGTTTTTTAAAACCTTTTCCTGCATATAATATAAAATACATGTATCTTTACAAAATCAAGATTATTTTATTTATGTAAATTAACATCTTAATTTTTCTGTTAACATTCTATCTCTCCTTTTAGGTTAAACAGGTTTTCAAAAGCATGATGTTTATGAGTATCCATCACCTTGACTGTATCACACTTTAAGGGGCCATTTATTTGACCATTTTTTTATTGTTTGGCATTTTAGGTTATTTCCCATTTTTGAAAAATACTATAAACAGCACTGCTATTAACATCCTTACACACAAATCTTTGTCAGCAATTCTCATGATTTCCTTGGGCTGGAGTTCCCAGAAGTAGGCTTACTGGGTCAAAGGACATAAACTCTTGTAAAGCTCTTGGTGAAAACTGTCAAACTACTTTCCATAAGGTTTTTGCCAAGTTATACTCCCTCAGGCAGTGTCCATCACATGAATGTGTCCATCTTACCATCCCAGCTACATAGAAGTAGAGATATGTCTCTAATTGTGACAAGCTGATAGAGGAGAGATGTCATTATGTTAATGTTGTAATTTTCATTTCTTTAAGATAAAATTAGATTTTTTTCAGATATATGCATTATTCTTTCAAAAGAACCTTCAAAAGTAGAACTTTTGAAAAAAAACCACCACATTAAAAAATACGTAAAACAGTAATTGTTAATAAGAATAATTTATTCTTAATGAGATTACTTCTAGAAATTTACATTTAATGATAATTACATTACTGATATTACTTTATTGATTTTTTCCTCATTATTTGGAAAATTGTTCACTTGGTTTTCTCAATTTTTAAAATTTCTCTGATGATAATGCTTTTTGGAATTAGAAGATATTATACTCATTATTTATACCATATATTGGTATTATATATTACTGGAATCTTAATTATCTTTGTTCATCCATGGAAGATAGTTATTTTAATTTACTGATGAACTGGTTTGTTGACAGTTTCTTCCAAATTTTCTTTATGTACCTGGAAACTGTTTGCAAGGACTTCAGCATGTTATCTGTCAAATTTCCATACCAGCATTATACACAGGCACTATAAAATAGTTTAGATGACAACCAAACACTTTTTATGCTCTGAAAAAGAACAATATATGGTTCATGAAAATTTCCTGAAACTTTAGGAAAAATTAACTGCTAAAATCAACTTCCCCAAATCTGCTTCAGAAAAAATTATAGACAACGTTGAGTTGTTTGTTTTTTTGTTTTATTTATTTATTTATTGTTTTGGTACTAGGTATTGAACTCAGGGGCACTAGACCACTGAGCCACATCCCCAGCCCTATTTTGTATTTTATTTAGAGAAAGGGTCTCACTGAGTTGCTTAGCCCCTCACTTTTGCTGAGGCTGGCTTTGAACTCGAGGTCCTCCTGCCTCAGCCTCCCAAACCACTGGGATTACAGGCATGAGCCACTGTGCCTGGCCAATGTTGAGTCTTTAGTGGATATTACTCTACTTTTGTTTCCTACTCTTGAATAATTTAATATATATTAAATCATATAAGAGACATATTCTATTTTTAGTTTCTCAACTGACCTGGACTGCCTACCATTGCTGTTAGAAACAGTGACTACAAAACAGAAATATTAATCCTTACAAAGAAAACTATTCTTTGTAGAGAACCTTAATCTCAGTCTATAGTCAAAGTCGACATTCTCATATTAATTTAGAATTATGATTTTTCCTTCAATATGAAGTGCAAATCCCTTATGGTGACTGAAGACACCTGGGAGAGACTCAGAAATTAAATATATAATTAATATATACATCAAGAAAACTGTCAACTCTTCAGATTTTTTAATTCATTAGAACAGAAATGATATAGTTTACTAAATGTGTCATGTATATTATATGGCATAATAAAGTTATTAAATAGAGTATAATACAATTATTATATGCTTTTCTCTTATCTAGGGATGTAGAAGGTAGTTCTCCCTCCAAATGCTTAGTACTTAAAAGGTGGCTCTGGAGTAATATTTCCAAGACTCAGTTATACCATTTACTAAGAAAAACAAAGGCAGGTATACCTCACAGTTCTCTTCTCTAAAATGCAGATGATAATCATAGTAGATATGAGTTCACATTAAAACCTGCATGTTCTGCTGTCATATATAATTAACTAGAATAAATAAAAAAGTAAATAAATAAATAAATTCCTGCATGTTATTTTTAGATAATAGTAAAATGGCAGACATTTGTTTTTAAGAGCAGGGAAAAAGATATATTACTTCAAATTAACACAAAGAAAAACACAATAAATGAGAATATAATTCAGGTAACAAAAATAAGGAAGTAGAATATGAAAACATGTAATAAATAAAAAGCAAAACCGGAGAAAAATCAAATTCAGCAAGCATTTAATAAATTTAAGCAGATTGACTTTTCCCATAATGAGAGTATTAGATCAAGTGAAGAAAATAAAATCCAACTATTTTTAAGGAATACACTTAAGGTAAAATGAACAAAAATGAGACAAAAAAATGGAAGTAAATGAGTATTCAAAGAGAAATCAGGCAAATTCAAGCAAAAAGGAAACTGTTGTTAATTAGCACTGGCCAGAGCAATTAGACAGACGAAAGAAATTAAAGGCATAAAAATAGGAAAAGAAGAACTTAAATTATCACTATTTGCAGATGACATGATTCTATACCTAGCAGACCCAAAAGGGTCTACAAAGAAACTATTAGAGCTAATAAATGAATTCAGCAAAGTGGCAGGTTATAAAATCAACATGTATAAATCAAAGGCATTCCTGTATATCAGCGACAAATCCTCTGAAATGGAAATGAGGACAACCACTCCATTCACAATATCCCCCCAAAAAATAAAATACTTGGGAATCAACCTAACAAAAGAGGTGAAAGACTTATACAATGAAAACTACAGAACCCTAAAGAGAGAAATAGAAGAAGATCTTAGAAGATGGAAAAATATACCCTGTTCATGGATAGGCAGAACTAACATCATCAAAATGACGATATTACCAAAAGTTCTCTATAGGTTTAATGCAATGCCAATCAAAATCCCAATGGCATTTCTTATAGAAATAGAGAAAGCAATCATGAAATTCATATGGAAAAATAAAAGACCCAGAATAGCAAAAACAATGCTAAGCAGGAAGGGTGAATCAGGCGGTATAGCAATACCAGACTTCAAACTATACTACAGAGCAATAGTAACAAAAACAGCATGGTACTGGTACCAAAACAGGCGGGTGGACCAATGGTACAGAATAGAGGACACAGAAACCAATCCACAAAACTACAACTATCTTATATTTGATAAAGGGGCTAAAAGCATGCAATGGAGGAAGGATAGCATCTTCAACAAATGGTGCTGGGAAAACTGGAAATCCATATGCAACAAAATGAAACTGAATCCCTTTCTCTCGCCATGCACAAAAGTTAACTCAAAATGGATCAAGGAGCTTGATATCAAAGCAGAGACACGGCGTCTGATAGAAGAAAAAGTCGGCTACGATCTACATACTGTGGGGTCGGGCTCCAAATTCCTCAATAGGACACCAATAGCACAACAGTTAATAACTAGAATCAACAAATGGGACTTACTCAAACTAAAAAGTTTTTTCTCAGCAAAAG
Organism: Callospermophilus lateralis; assembly: GCF_048772815.1. Classification (NCBI taxonomy): domain Eukaryota; kingdom Metazoa; phylum Chordata; class Mammalia; order Rodentia; family Sciuridae; genus Callospermophilus; species Callospermophilus lateralis. The sequence continues at coordinate 4,493,751 of NW_027510272.1, forward strand.
AAACAATAAGAGAGGTAAATAGGGAGCCTACATCCTGGGAACAAATCTTTACTCCTCACACTTCAGATAGAGTCCTAATATCCAGAGTATACAAAGAACTCAAAAAATTAGACAACAAGACAACAAATAACCCAATCAACAAATGGGCCAAGGACATGAACATACACTTCTCAGAGGAGGACATACAATCAATCAACAAGTACATGAAAAAATGCTCACCATCCCTAGCAGTCAGAGAAATGCAAATCAAAACCACCCTAAGATACCATCTCACTCCAGTAAGATTGGCAGCCATTATGAAGTCAGACAACAACAAGTGCTGGCGAGGATGTGGGGAAAAGGGTACACTTGTTCATTGTTGGTGGGACTGCAAATTGGTGCAGCCAATCTGGAAAGCAGTATGGAGATTTCTTGGAAAGCTGGGAATGGAACCACCATTTGACCCAGCTATTCCCCTTCTCGGTCTGTTCCCTAAAGACCTAAATAGAGCATGCTACAGGGACACTGCTACATCGATGTTCATAGCAGCACAATTCACAATAGCAAGACTGTGGAACCAACCTAGATGCCCTTCAATAGACGAATGGATAAAAAAAATGTGGCATTTATACACAATGGAGTATTACTCTGCATTAAGAAATGACAAAATCATAGAATTTGGAGGGAAATGGATGGCATTAGAGCAGATTATGCTAAGTGAAGCCAGCCAATCCCTAAAAAACAAATGTCAAATGTCTTCTTTGATATAAGGAGAGTAACTAAGAACAGAGTAGGAACGAAGAGCATGAGAAGAAGATTAACATTAAACAGGGATGAGAGGTGGGAGGGAAAGGGAGGGAGAAGGGAAATTGCATGGAAATGGAAAGAGACCCTCAGGGTTATACAAAATTACATACAAGAGGTAGTGAGGGGAAAGGGAAAAATAATACAAGGGGGAGATATGAACTGAAGTAGAGGGGGTAGAGAGAGAAGAGGGGAGAGGAGGGGAGGGGAGGGGGATAGTAAAGGATAGGAAAGGCAGCAGAATACAACAGACACTAGTATGACAATATATAAATCAATGGAAGTGTAAATGATGTGATTCTGCAATTTGTATATGGGGTAAAAATGGGAGTTCATAACCCACTTGAATCAAAGTGTGAAATATGATATATCAAGAACTATGTAATGTTTTGAACAACCAACAATAAAAAAAAGAAAAAAAAAAAGAAATAATTTAAAATAAATTACAATGAATCATTATTAATAGAGTACAATTAACAAAAAAATATAAATCATAAACCCTATATGAACAAAATAATATTGAGAAAAAGTATATAATCCAAAAATTATAAAATATAAGAAACTAGATAAAAATATAATCATCAGTGGGAATTAGTAATCAGAATTTTTCATCTCTCTTAGAATTGAACATAACTATTAGGAAAAGGCTAACTTTATCTCATGAAAATATAAATTAAATTTTATTAATATGCTCCTGAAATTTATTTTATTTTTTATAATGATTATTTTTATATTTACATTTATTTGCTTTGATCAGTAATATATAGATAGTTTTGTTTTGGTGTTTTTTGGTGGTGCTGGGGATTAAACCCAGGTCCTTGTGCATGCAAGGCAAGCACTCTACCAACTAAGCTATACCCCCAGCCCTGCTCCTGGAATTAAAAAAAAAAAAGATCAAATCCTTGTCCAAAGAGACAACTTCAACAAATTCTTAAAAATAGAGACTTTTCAAGACCATATTGTTTCATCTTTAGCAAATAAAAATAAAAGTAAGTAAGTGACAAAATGTAAATAAAATAAGTATTCTGAACCACCTGGAAATCAAGAAAATAAACAAACCAAAGAGAACCCCAAAATAGAAATTACAATCTAGACAGCAATGAAAAAGACAAAAGAAAATAATTATTTATCAAGAAAGAACAGCAACATAATCCAAGAAAAATTAAAAGAATTAAAGATTAAAGCTGAAATTAACAGGTTAGAAAGAGAAATATTTAAAGTAATACATAAAACAACAACAAAAAAATTCTCTGAAAAGACCAGCAAAACAGAAAAATAAAATCATTTCCAAGGCTGATTGAGAAAAAAAAAAAAAAAAAAGAGGCATGCACCACTACACCCAGCCTTATGTACAAAAAATACAAGCCCAAGAACAGAAAGGAGACAGAAGTGACCAAATACATTAACAAGGTAGAGGATAACACATACAACTTATTGACCACAACTTTGAAAAGTGAAATGGCAATCACTTAGTCAAATGAAAGTAACCAAAACTGCAAAGAAGTGGAAAACTTGAAATAGACCAATTACCTTGGTGCAGTGGTTCCCAAAATTTGTTCAACACTGGAACCACCTGGGGTTTTGAAACCAATTTATGCTTAGCTTCCAACCCTGGCTATTCCAATTTAATTGCTCAGGCGTGAGACCTGGACATGAGGACTTTTTAAAAGTTCCCCCAAGTGATTCAAATGTGCAGCAAAGTTTGGGAACCACTGTCCTAGCAATGAATCAAACTGTAGTATCAAAAAGCATTGGCATAAACCAGAAGCTTATTACAAATGCAGAAGGATAGGTACCACCCAGCTCCAGGAATCAGAGTCTGAAATTTAATAAGACCTGCAGAAGATTCTCAGGTACTTGTGTGTGTGTGTTGGGGGAAAGGGTACTGGGGACTAAATCCAGGAATACACTGAGTCATATCCTCGGCCCTTTTTATTTTTTATTTTGAGATAGAGTCTCACTAAATTGCCAAGGCAGCCCTTGAACTTGCTATGGTCCTGCATCAACCTCTTAAATTGCTAAGATTACAGGCTTGCACCACTACACCCAGCCTTATGTACTTTAAAATGTGACAAACCTGGAACAGAAAGGTGATTAAAGAACAGCACCAGATGGATTCACAGCTGGATTTTATCTATCTTTAAATTCCAATGCAATTTAAACCGTCTCAGGCCCTTAAAAATTATGACAAGCTTCATGAATAAGAAAACTTGTACAAGCGTTTCTGGAGACAGCAAAATTTGAATCCCTAAACTTGTAACCTACTTCATCAAAACAAAACAAGCAACCACCCAGCCAACAAGAGATTAAACACAGGGGCTGGGGATGTGGCTCAAGTGGTAGCGCGCTCGCCTGGCATGCGTGCGGCCCGGGTTCGATTCTCAGCACCGCGTACAAACAAAAGATGTTGTGTCCGCCTATAACTAAAAAATAAATATCAAAAATTTCTCTCTCCTCTCTCACTCTCTCTTAAAAAAAAAAGAGATTAAACACACGTATAAATGCAACTTCAAGAACACTAAACAAAATATCATCAAATTGAATATAGTGTTGCTATCAAAAGAATAACATATTATTATCATTATGGTTTATTCCAAAGAAAGAATACAGTTTACTATCAAAAAAACATATCCTTGTGATAGAGAAAAAAGTCCGTGACCCACAAAAGAATGCTGAAAATGTACTTGACGGTTTACCTAATAACTAATAACTAATTAACTAATAACTAATCTAAGCAAAAACAGAAATAAAATCAAAAGACTTCAGCAAAATCCAACATCGAATTATTTTTAAAAGAGGACATAAGTGTGGCATTCCTAGGCTCCCAACCTCCTTCTACCGACTCCTCCTATTTTAAGTTTTTAAGAATGTAATCCGGAAAGAAGTCAGTCACAAAAAGACAAATATCATATGATTTCACTTATACAAGATACCTAGAGCAGTCACACAGATAACAACAAAGTAGAATGGTGGCGGCCAGGAGCAGGGGAGAAGGGGCTGTTGCCTAACCTATGGCACAATGCTGTGCATATCTTTGACACTACTGAATTGTGCACTTCCCAAAGGTTAAGATGCTGGACTTCATGTGTATTTTAAAACAAAAGTTAATAAGTGTAATCTGACATTGGCATTTACGTCTATAATCTTACTTATAAAAATTATTGAGGCATTACTCTCAGCTTGTTACTATTCTCATGGTTAATCTGTATGCGTACCTGTGGGTATATATTTATAGTTATACTTTCCTGTTCCTATTTTATTTTAAATTTTGGGTTATTACCTTGTCAGCTGGAATAGATTCTCAAAACTATTACCAAAAAAAATTGCTTTTTGAGACAATTAATAATAAAGAAAATATCTCTATTGCTTTTGACTCTAGGTAAAACTCCAGTACAAAAATAGAATTTTTCTTTGTTTAAATCATAATTCTAAGTATTCTCAGACAGTTTTTTAGTTTCTTTTATTTATTTATTTATTTGGTACTGGAGATTGAACCCAGGGGCACTTAACCATTGAGTCATATGCCTAGACTTTTTTTAATTTTTATTTTATTTTGAGACAGGCTCTTGATAACTTGCTAAGGCCGGCTTTGAACTTACAATCCTCCTGCCTCAGCCTCTTGAGCTAGTGGGATTAAAGGCCTCACTATATAACTTACTTTTTGTCTAGGATGATTAGAAAATTATTCTTCTTCTTCTATGAAATATAAATACTTCAACAGAATATATTTAGCTACACGTCTCTCTTTGTTATTGTGGGCTGGATATAGTTAGGTCTTGTCATCTGCATATTTAGATTATTTTTAGCTCATAAGAATTTTCTTCATATGCCTTTGATTCTGTTTCTCTCCTAAATACTCTGATTTCTCTACAAAAACCTCGTAACAACACTGAATTTTCTAAGCTACCATAACCTTTTTCTCATTCATTTAACTTCTTTATTTCCTATGCTCTGGGGGCAAATATCTTAAGTTTGTTCTCTATAGCAATGATTATTTCCACAATATCAGTTCTATTTCTTTCTTCACCAATGGAGACTTTAATCATACAAAAACAATTTTAGTTTTCCTAGTATTTTTCCTTTTCTCACATGGTACCATGTTCATTGAAGACATTATCTTTTGGGTTCATTTTAAGTCCTTTTTTCTGAATAAACAAATTATTTTCTCTGAAATTTTCTTCTAGTTCTTCACTGTTAAAGATATATTTTTCTGGATTTTGACAATGTACCCTTTTATTGTTTGGTATTTTCTCACCAAAGCATATTGATGTTTTGTTTTTTTTTTTTTTTTTGGTTTTTTGTTTGTTTGTTTTTGGTACTGAAGATTGAACCCAGGGGTTGCTTTATCTCTGAGCAATATCCCCAGACCTCACTAAGTTGCATGGGCTGGCCTCTGCCTTTCAAGTCACTGGAATTATAGTGATATGCCATCATGCCTGGTATTGTTTTCTTTTTACCTTATCCAGATTTATGGTTTGGGGTCAGAAAAGTATATAGTATTCCCTTAGCTACATAAGTCAAGTACATAACACAGAATGAGAATATGACTACACAACTGGCAGAACTGATCTGAACTCTTGTCTGACCACTTAGTAGCTTTGCACAAGTTACTTGACTTGTGCAAAGCTACTACAATTTTTGAAGACAAAAATTGTAATAGTAATGTCTATCATTTATTGAGTGTTTATTACATAACAGACTCTGCACTAAGTGCTTCAAATTCTAATTCAGCTAAAAATCCAGATTTGCCCCTTTCTTATTAATGACTTTGAATAAATGATTAAATTCTAACTTCCTAATAATATTGATTTCATAGATTTGAGATGAAGACTTAATAAGAAAGTACATTAAAGTGTTTATGATTCAATAAATGATTATTGATCATGGCAGTAATGTAATCCTATGATGAGTCACGGTTGATAACACAGCTCCTAACAAATTCTAATGATTGACTGTCCTTTATTAATGAGATCCCACTATAAAGAGGTGGGCTCTTCTCTTCACCCCACCACTTAAATAAGTAAGATTCTACCATGATTATGCATGAAAACACTAACCTTCAAGCTAGTGTTTCAAATGGACCTTGTCTACCAAGGTAAGGTGTCAGAGTATAAATTAAGGAGGCTGTGTCTGGAGGAATTACATTAGGGCACAGAACCAGCTGCTAGCCTTCCTGCACTCCTCCTCACCCTGTCCCCATTTTCCATCTCCTAATCCTGTTGTTCTCTGGCCTTAAAGCCTTTTAAAATTGAAACCGAAATCTTGTACCTAGAAGAGGACAGTAGAGTAGAATCAAACCTATCTGTTTACATTTTCACAGGGAACTAACCCCATTATCTTTCATGAGACAGAAGATGAGGAAAACACCAATTTTTAAATTCTATCTAAATATACTGGCTATATGGTTTCAAGATAAACCTCCAAGACTATAGCAAAAGGTTATCCTCAGTCCAGGTCTACTGTGATCAGAAACATTTTTAAAACGTTTTTAAATATTTTACATATCTTCATGGAAATTTAAGTTGAAAAAGTTGTTAGAAACTAAATTGTGGTTAGGCCCAAAATGTGAACTTTATATTTGATAGCTAAGAATAATTATTTTGCTATATACCTAAAAAGACCTAACTTTAAGTCTTACTATTCTTTTGTTTTGGTTTGACCCATAGTCTCACTACTCTTAATCAAAATTATTAGCTTGCCTTTTTTTTTTTAAGAATTGGAAAAAATTTCTAAAATTTATAAGAAAATATAAGACTTTAGAAAACAGCTTTCAAAACTTATGAGGTTATAGTTATCAAGAAGACACTTCAGTATTAACAAAAGAGATATATAAAGACATGGACTAGAAATAGGCAGATGTATGTGGCTACTGATATTTGCTAAAAGTAGTTCAGCAATTCTATGAAGAAAAAAAAAAAGCCTTTGCAACAAATGGTACAAGATCGGCTGGATATCTGCATGAAAAAAATAAAGTGAACATCAACCCTTACTTCACACACCATGTGGTACATCCATATGATGAAATATTACTCAACCATAGAAAGAAATAAACTGTTGATACAAAGCATCCACATGAATCAATTTCAAAGTAATTAAGCTGAACTAAAGAAGCCAGGCAGAAATGAATATATGATGTGATCCCACTTATATAAAATTAATCTATAGTGATAGAAAGTAGATCAGTAGTCATCTGAAGATGGGGGTAGAAAAAGGGATGGAATCCAAAGCAGTCAGAGAAAACTTAGGGATTGGTGGAAAAGTCATCTTGATGGTAGTGATAGTTTCATGGGTATACACATGTCAAAACTTGTATATGCAATTTATTGCATACAATTATACATCAGTAAAGTCAATTTTTTTTCATCTCCTTCAGCAAATGGTGTATAATGGTCGCCAAATTCTCAGAAAGTGGTAATATTTCCACATCATGAAAAGAATCACAACTGAATCAGCAACATTAAGTGTAATCGGGAAAATTCTGAAATTAACTACTCTCTGTGTCTTTTGCACCTTCAAGAAAGTTATGTAACTAGGTTGCTCATTCATGACCGTGTAAACTCTAGCAATGCTACAGTGCACTACTTATGGATTAGTAAACAAAAGCACAAAACTAGCAAACAAGACTTCTCTGTAATTCATCAGATTGGGAGAAAAGAAACCAGATCTGCTTGAGCCTGGATTCTAAATGAGAAAATATATTAGAACACTACAATTCTCTATCAGATCCCCCACACAAACATCATCATCAGATCACACTGCACAAGATTAGGAGTTTATAAAAGTCTCCTAAGTTTTCCTATGTGGGCTGCAGTTTGCGTACAGAACAGAAGAAGATCGCTGTAACTATCTCCACAGAAGTATCTGCGTTCTCTGGCCTGGCCCAGGTTCTGAGTATGAAACTGTTTCCTGTACTACACAAATAGGTTATTTATTTAGTCTATTACTGGCCTAAGGCTCCACTTCATAAATCTTGAACACTGCTAAGTCTTGTCTCCAACCAGGCATTAGATGCCATAGATGTTAGGTTTATAAAAAGAATAAAACCCTCACCCTAAGGTGTTAAGAATTCACTCAGGGGAAAAGACATATAAATAGTGATGAAGTACTGCACTAAGTGCTAATGTCATAAAACTGAAGTGTAGAGAGAGCCTGAAGACATGTCACCATGGCAAGAGGGCTCAGGTATTTTAGATGGAAATTACATGAGCAGAGAAGGCACAAGGCGAAGGTTAAGGCCAAATACATGGTCCATGGGTATGCTCAATGACATCACAATGATAACAAGTTAGTATTAAACTAGAGTGGGGACCTTGGACACATATTAGGAGAAAATGAAATAATCAGAATTGCACTTAATAGAGATCACTACAGATCTGTAATGGTATATCAAAGAGAGAATTCAGTAATCTTTGACTGAAGGCAAAAATAGCAGCTATGGAGATTAGGATGTTATTAAAATGACCTAGGTGAGCTAATTAAAGGGACATAGTGTAAATGTTTGCTTGAAAAATAATTGTACAGCAAGTTTCAGCACCAATTATCTTCTTTTAAAAATATTTTACCTTCCTCTTTTTAATTATGAACAACCACATCAGTGACCTGAGATTCTGTATTCATTCATTCTTCTGCTCCGCTGTTTACATGTTTTCTCTCAAAAGCTCAAAGGTACTCCTTTCTTCCCCTATCAACATATGGAAGGTAACACAATTCACCTGGGTCATACCTGGACTCCACTAGGATATATTAAGCATAAAATAGAAGAATGTTTTATTATATCATATCGCAACAAAAATGATCATTTTCTTTTCCTTCCTTATTTAGAAGATACTGTTCTGCTTAGAAAGTTCAATTCAGAAAACAACAGTATAAATGTCAATTTTTAAACTAAATATTCACTGAATTTAAAACACATACACACATACACACATACACACACACACCACAAAATAAATAATGGAGCCTGCACCTTACAACTCAGCATACCACTGTTTATTTCATGTCATTAACAAGTGCATGTGATGATTTTAATGATGAAAATATCAAGTCTGAAAGTTGAATGGCTTTCCTGTCCTCCTCCTGAATACTGCAGGGACATGGACATGCTCAAGACATAGAGTGTGGAGTAGGGAGGGGACTCTCTAGTGGGACCAAGAACTTGAAGATGGTTCAGCAACACAATCATTAAAACAGGAGTTTGACCCTAGTTTTATTGTATAAAATAAAAATGGAAAAGGTCAAGGTCCCTGAAGAGCAGCACTTAAGTCAATAATACTTGCAATGACTTCAAAAACCAAAACCTGCCAAATTCTTCTGTTCTTCTACATCAATGACATTAAGCAAAACCTACTACGAATTTTTTTTAAGTTGGTAAGAGTAAAATTACCACACAAAAGTGCTTAAATTATTTGACATGGTGATGCCCTTAGAGTTACATAAAAAGAAAAGGGAAGAGGGCTGGGGATGTGGCTCAAGCGGTAGCGCCTGTCATGCGTGCGGCCCGGGTTCAATCCTCAGCACCACATACAAACAAAGATGTTGTGTCCACCAAAAACTAAAAAATAAATATTAAAATTCTCTCTCTCTCACTCTCTCTTTTAAAAAAAAGAAAAAGGAAGAGTTTCATGGATTTGCTTAGTATCTTTAAATCCCATTCTTCAATGCTGAGGTTAAAAAAAAAATTTAAAGCTCAGGTATCTAGTTACATATCTAAATAATATTTTCAACTGCTTGCAATGTATTATTATAATGTTGATCCCTCTTTCTAATAATTCAAGTGGGGGGGGGTGGTATACAACTGCCTTGTACAGGATAGTGAGTTTAGCAGGCTAAACCTCTGCTGAGCCCAGTGACATTCACTGTTCTGGAGAAAGTCCACCATATTTATGATACAAGATTCTAGCTTTCCAACTGTGAGAAGGAAACTGATTTGCATTCTTAATTTGTAGCTGTATGTTGTACTGAAAAAGCAGGTCTTGAAAATATGGGGGGAGAATTCAAATTGAGAGGAAACATTAAATGCAGACCCTCCTTATAAAAGGAATATGAACTACTTGGGTAAAAGAGCAATCACTAAAATATTGCCCAGAGGAGTAGATACAGACAAAACCTCGCTAAGGAGTATTCATGACTTTTCACATGGGGATTCTGACCCTTCCCATGGGGAATCTAGTCATGCAACAAAGAAAGAAAAATGTGTTACAGCAATATCTTTTAAAATTTAACAAATTACAATATATTTACATACAAGCCATCTTGGAAGTTTTCTGAAAGTAGGTGTGATATAAATTAATTGCTTACATCAATATATTAAAATTTCATTTGGGTGATGCATGCACATGCTTGTAATCTCAGCAAACTGGGAGGCTGAAGCAGGAGGATCACAAACTCTAGACCACCCTCAGCAACTAAGGGAAACCCTATCTGAAAATAAAAAGTAAAATAGGATGGTAGTGCATACCGTGGTACAGAGCACTTCAATTCCCAGTACTGAAAAAATTTTTTTTATTTTAAATTTGAACTCCATGTTACATTGTGACATCACTTAAGATACCACAAAACTTTAAAATGCAGTTATAAATTTAAGAAAAGCAAAACCTTGAATAACTAACTCTGGCTCATGAACTAGTTAGTCCTTCCATCATAGCACTGTGAAAGGACAGTTTGTTTTACTGTATTCAAATTGTACTATAACCAAGTACTATATCAAGTCATTCCCTAATCTATACAAATGCAGAGAACTTGACACTTGAGAAAATATAGCAGAGAGGGAAGATTGGGGCTGCTGAATTTCAGCAACTGCAATAATGAAATGGAGGAACGCTTCTTCACCAGTGATCTAACCCACATCCTCGGAAACCCTCAATTTAGCATTCTCCAAGCTCATCCCCACTGAGGCACAGGTCACTTATGATTTGCCTCCATCATCTCCTTTGTTGCTGTCTGCTGCCCCTTTTCCTGGTAGCTGTAGACACTGTGTCCACCCCCAGGGACTCGAGTATGCCACCCACACTGGTCTCTCTGGAGACGCAGACTTGGTCCTCTGGAACATCTCAACACAAAGGTTTCTCTTCAGAGCAGTGGGGGTTTTAAACATGTTCCATGCAAAAACAAGTCAAAATTTCTCATTTTATCAAGAGGCAATGTTCTACAAAGAATTATATTATTTGTCCAGGTTGGGGAAGCAGAGCAAGGGGAAGAGTACTAATCATGTATTAGAATTACTGACATGACTTTTTACCTATGCAAAAGTTCATTTTAACCTACATTTTCTGATAACTAATTAGGATCTTGCACAAGTCACTTAACCCCTTTGCCTTGTTTTTATAAGTGAGGAAGTTGAACTGGCAATCTATAAGCACTTACATCTGATATTTCCTTAAACAATGTTTCTGAGAATACTTCATATAAAAAATGATATTGATTATAGTAGTAATTTAGTCATCTAAAATTATCTGCGGGAGGTGACATGTGTAAACAAAGATTTACAATATAAGCAGTAAACATAATAGAAGCAGTGACATGTAGTCCTACACAGGGCTATCCAACAGATACACAGAACACTTTGGTTTTTGAGAGGTGGGATGGATTCAAGAGAACTTTCAAAGTGTTCAAAGTGAAGAAACAGGAAGAAAGAGGCTCCTGAGAACGCAACCATGAGCCAGTCTAATGGAAGGTATTTGGGTAGATTCTGGTGGCTCCAAGGAAAGAAAGCCAAGTCTGAGAGAAAAATAAATAGATTTAACTTTGGAAATGTTAAATGTGAGTTACCCGTAAGACTACTAAGAAAACATGCCTGAAAAGTAGTTGGGAACACAGGTTCAACACATTAGGAGACAGATCTGTTCCAAAGATATTCATTTGGGGGAAAATACAAATATATACTTTTAAAAATCACAGGAGGTACTGAAGAAACATAGAGGATTAAAGAAGAATCTGGTTAAGAAAAAGAAAGAAGTCATCAGAAGCAACTAAAAAACCCCAAAGATTTCTGGATTAACAGGGGAGGTACCATTTTCAAAAGCAAGGGGTAAGTTTTAAACAGAATATGGTCAACTAAATCAATAAATACTCAAGAATACAGAAGTCAGAACACAATGGAAGGAGTCACTGGACTCCATGTATAATGTGAATTTAAAGAGAATCATTCAATGGGGACTTAGAAGCCCAGCAGCAGGAGAAATCAAGTTGAAATTTCAGTGTTTCATGCCATTTCATGAAAGGAAGAGAGATGAGACACTGGTTGAAGGAGTTTGTTTGAATAAGGTTATCAACAGAAAAAGAGGTAAGTGGAGGCACTAAGAAGAGTAAAGTACAGACCGAAGTTTCAATGGGGACAGAAAAGTTGGTCGTTTTAGAAAGTAGGCCCACCATGGAGAGGCAAGTGGAAACAATATTTATACAATGTTAATGCAAGGGTCTACAGATAGTTAAATGCCCGGGGAAAGTATCCTATAAAGATGCATTTGTACTCTTTCTCATGTCAATATCAAAAGCTATGTAACAAAAAGTCATTCTACTATTCCTTGATGCCTAAAGAAATGCAACAAAATTTACTATCTAAAAATTACAATTCTACTCCATCACGAGCTTGAAAACACCTGTGAGTTTATTGTTTGCTTTTGCCACCTTTTCAAAATCTCTAACTGTTCTAGACTAACCTCCTCAAATCTAGCCTATCACCTTATCTTGCCCTGTAACTTTACTATGCCATCTTAAGTCTTTAGAAAGTGCAGTATAAAAACTCAACACATTTGGTTCCACATGAAATGATACCTTCTACAGGAAGCCTTTTTGATCAACCCATCTGGAAAAAAAAGTGAGATAAAAAACTTCACTTTTATCAAACACCTGCAATTTTCCAGATATATGCCCCTCTTTGCCCCTCACAGCTCGAGTGGATATGATGGATTGCACTGAATTTTGGAGAAGTTGGCTAACTTGCTCATTCTCCTCATGGCCACTGTAAAAGATGGGGCCGTGGTTCAGGGGAAAATGGAGTTCCAAAGTTCATACTCTTTCTATTCTACCACACTCCCTCCAAAGGTGGGAAACAAGTTTCATGACTATGAACTCCCATGACATTTGAATAGCAGCACTAAGTTATATTTATCTCCTTCATATAAATATAGTAGTGCATGTGTTTACAGACAAAAAAGCTTGGGAAGAGTGAGGTTCACATGTAACTCACTTTGAAAAAGATCTTTCACAACATCTAATCTAATGTCATGAATGTAACAGATGCTCAGCAAATATCTACTAAATGAAAAATTTACCTATGGACAGCTCTTTCTGAGTTGTTTATGGTTTGTGGTATGAGATGGTGTATATTCCCAGCTTCCCAAGGCAAATGTCTATTTCTGCTCCTAATTTTGAGTTGACTCAATCCATATGCTCATTGCCTGGAATGCAATATTTCATTCTAATTCTGAACTCAGTAACCAGGAGGCAATTAATATTAATTTGTTGTCTGGTAGAATAGGTGATTTAAGAAATAGAGGGAAATCTCTCAGGACCTTACAGGTTATATCTAAGTTTGGGGGGGGGACTTTTTCTTCAAATTAAATATTATAAGTAATTAGGGTAGATCTACAGTAGAGGCTAGACATGATGCCATCTGCTATACAGACTAATCTTTGAAGAATGGGTTATATATAAGCACTCAGAACTTACCCTGCAAAAAATAAGTAGCTGAGGGCTATTATGTACCCTTCTGGCTTTTTAAGACTAATTTGTGAATAAAACCCTCCCTCATCATCTCCTCCTATCTTGGGAATCCTATCCTAAATTTGAACACTTAAGGATTTCATTGAATGTGATGTCTCCAAACAAGTAAAAAGATAAAAAAGAAAAATGTTTCTGCAACGAAATCTATTAAGAAAAAGCCCTTTGATTTTTTGATTGGCACAGACTTCATTCTTAAATTACTTAAAAGCTTTACTTACAAAGTCAAGTCTTAACTGCTGTTTACCAATCCTTTCAATGTCTTTCTATTTACACTTTTTATGAATAGAAAGCCTGTTTATAGTTTGTTGTGTATTGTCTAGTGCCAAAGTTTAAAATTACTTCTCAGTATCATTAAATAGTACATTTTCTCCCATTTAAAAAAAAAAACTTGATTCTGATAGATATAATAAATGAGGACATGAAAAGAAATAGACATAAACTCATTAAGAAGTTAATTGGATATGATTCTTGAAAATTAGTGTAAACCTCCTTTTTTCTTAAAACTTGAAACACAATATTCTAAGATAAAACATGCTATATGAGGGATTACACAAATTTATCTGCCTTTGTATGCAAATAGCTAAGAAAAATGTTGTATTATTTCAGTAACAATTAAAGTTCTAAGATTTGAAAACATAAAATGAAAAGTTAGGAAATATGGGTCCTAGTGATACCAATAGATGACAGCTACTACTGAGATGCTAAGCTAGTGTTTGTTCTCTCTCTCTCTCTCTCTCTCTCTCTCTCTCTCTCTCTCTCTCTCTCTCTCTCTTAACTTGGGATTGACCCAGAGGCACTTTACCACTGAGCCACATTCCCAGTTCTATTTATTTATTTATTTTTGAATTTTGAATGAGAGTCTTGTTAAGTTGCTTAAGCTGATCTTGAATTTAGGACCCTCCTGCCTCAGTCTCAGACTCCCCTCTCACTGGGATTACAGGCATTCACCACCATGCCTGCCTGAGCTGTTTCCTTAATAATTATTTAGTTGATTTTTTATGAGTTTCATGATGCCCTTCTGTAGGCTTCAATTTCAGTATCTATAAAATAAAGATGGGGAGAGACTGAGTTCAAAATTTTTATGATTTAAAAAATTTGTTAAGTTCAAGACAAAAATATTGTTATAGTTAATAGGATCCATCTTGTTTAATTTGTTCCGTTATTTACTTAGTCCTGTCCTTGTTCCAGAGAGTATATTTTAGATACACTCAATATGTGGTCCTAATGGCACTCAGAAATTTTACCAAACTACATGCAAATGCCAAAACACAGAAAGCACATGTACCCTACAAAAAGGAAAAGTAATATATTAAATCCATGTCATCCCAGGTAAGAAAATTCTTGTTAATGAAACTTGAAGTACTTCAAAAATTTACATCATAAAATTTTCAAAAACTGCTTTAGGATTCAACATTTCTTTACTATATTACCAATCAAGAGAGAGTTCCCCACAAAACTATGGCCTTTCTAGTTTCATCTTGGAACTGACTTAGGCAAAAAATACAACCTCTATACCAACCATTTCAGCATTAAGCAAATTATCCAGTTTGGGAAATCTAGAAGATCACAGCCCAAGGAATGTTGAAACACAAAATAATAAAGCAAGTCAGAGCTAATTTTAAAAGATTACAACCCAGTCAATCACACATTTCCTAAATGTAGCGGTGGAGTTTGAATTACTGAAAATAAAATTACATCTGAGTCCATGTTCCAAAGTTAAGAGTTTACCCTTGTTTAGTCCATGATAGTTGGGAGAGCACTCTTGTAGTTTTATTGTTTAGGAAGGATTAGCTTAATATTAAAAAATAAGTAAATGAATTCAGACACATAATTTCTGGCTCTGTTATAAGCACAGGGAGAAGTGCATCATTAAAAAGATGAAGTGGCCTAGTGCTTTTGAGCAAAATAACTATTCCATGTCCTTGGGTGCCATCAGACTTCTAGAGTACTTTGGCTCTAAAAAGATAATGGTGCCCATGCTTGCCATCTAACAAAGAATAAAAAGGAAGCATTAAGTCATAGATGGTTTAATGAAATACCATAAAGAGTATTTACTTGTTTTATAAATAACAAATACCAAAAATACTACTTAAATGATTTTAAAATAACAAATATCAATATTTCACCTCCCCAAAATGTATTGATTTTATTTGCTTGCACGAAAATACTAATTCCAATTGAGAAAACACAAGTTAAAACTAAAGGTCTATTGGGCTGGGGTTGTAGCCCAGTGGTAGAGCACTTGCTTGCCTTGCATGCATGAGGCCCTGGGTTCTTTCCTCAGCACCATATAAAAATAAATAAATAAAAATAAAGACATTATGTCCAGCTACACCTAAAAAAATATAAAAAAAGACTAAAGTTCTATCGACAGAGATTCAAACTACAATACGAAGAACTTCAGGGTCACCCTTCAGAAGTTCTCAGCAAGGAATGAGCCTGCAAGTCAGACAGCCAGGTCTGCTGCTGAAGAAAAGCCAAAGGGGAGCAGGGCTATGTGTGGGTATACAGCTGCAAGCATTTGCACTCATAGGATGACTGAATGGGATTCCACCTTCATGTCAATAGTCAGGAACAGATTTCAAAGAGCCCATATCTCCAGAAGGACTTGGATTTTTGCTCTCTCTTCCCAAGCTGTTGGGAAATAAACACAGGAATAGATGGTAGCAATTTCCATGGGCTGCACATCTCCCAGCAGAAATCTACCAGGGATAAGAAAGTGTGGGTAATCAAGGTGATGTTTTTCAGAGGCTAACTTCTCTTTGCTATAACACTGAAAGCAGCAAAGTGATTTGTCTATTTCATTGCTTATGCAGTGGATTAAATTTTCCCCATAAATGGATTGTGCCTTCTCAAGACACTGAATCTCAACTTTGGAGATTTCACATTTCAGCCAAATTAGAAGATGAAAAAGAGCCTCCTAAAGATAAATTATGCTCCAAAACACCTAAGACGCTTATATGTATGAAAGGAGCTTTAAATACTAATAATTTAATCCCAACTGACTACAAAACAAAAACCTTAATAAGCTCTAATTTTTTTTCTACTTGAAATTAGAAAATAAAAATAATCTATATTCCTAGTGGCTTGATTTATTTCTAGGTACTACAAAACAAACTTGTTTTCATTGAAATTTCCTTAATAAGCTCTAGGTTAAGTTCACAATCTAATGATACTCAAAGCATGTCAAAATGATGGAATGCTTCTGAATGATCAAAGAAAATTCTAATTATGTTCTATTTAATTTTGGTTGTATGTGTATTTGACAGTTGCATAATATAGTTTTCAAAAGTTTTATTTCTTAGGAAAATTCAACATGGGAAAAAAATCAGAGGTGTTGTACCATAATTATTTCTGTTTGCCATATTGCATAAAAACAGAAAAATTAAGAGATCTACATTGAATACAGCAAAGGAAAAATTTAACCAAGCTTCTGGACAAAGATTGAAAAACTAAATTTTGTCATTGTGTAACTATACAAAGGTTATTCATCCAGCTCAAGTAGAGAACATTTTTAGGTGCACATAATTCCTTCTGTACATGTTCAAAATGCATTTCAACAATAACTGCTTTATTAATTTCAATCAAGCTGCCATTCAAATGCAAAGAACATATCCTTTGTTTGCTCTGGCTTATAATACTTATCAACTCTTTTTCTACCAAAGCTATTTCCCTCTCATTCTTTGTAAGATGAGTAAGGAGGCTTTTGAAAAATATTTAGATACAATTTACTTTCACTCAAAAAAAAATAGTCAACTAAAAAGAGAAATCTTTGAAAAATTAAGAGACATTTTAAGTTAATAAAATTTTCTCAACTTTGGAACATTTCTAACAATATAAACAATTTGCCTTTTTGGAAAAAAATAATTGAATAATCTTCCATTTACACAAAAAACAAAATAAATTTAACTGGTATTTACATTTAGAATTGTTCAGTTTTTTGTTATGTTTTGCTCTTAATAGCCAATTTGTGGATAAAGAAATATCAACTTAATATACCTTTTAAATATGTATTTAATTAGAATTTTTGTCTTTGAACTACATACCACTCTTGATATACATTATGATTTCGTCTAAAATAGTAAGTTAACTTTTACTTGGGACAAAAAAAATGCCTTTCAAGTGAAAATAAAGAACAAAATAGAAGCAAGACTCAGAAAAAAAATAATTTTTTTTCGACTTTATATTTTTACTTGTATATCCATTTGCAGTATCTTTCTAATATCATTTTAAGAGAATACTGATCTAATACGTTTTCGTGCAATTTTGGGATTCTTTAGATATTTGAATTTCATATTAGCCAAGTATTGTGACGTGGAAAATCAAATAATGAAGGATTAAAACTAAGTCTGCCTGAGGAAACAAACTTACATTTATGATTTTCTGTAATCTTTGTGGCTTATTTTTGAGAGAAGTGATAGATGAGATTATCTGAGGAGGTGGGAGGCAGGTGTGTAGACTGCTTTCCATTGTCTTGTGTTTTGTTTTGTTTTCATTAGTTTATTCTTAAAGCATTTATTTTTTACCAAAAGTTATAGGTGTGATTAAAATTCTTAAAATAGTGAAAAAAAAAAACAGAAATCCTTCACTGCACTAGTTTTATATTATTTTCTCAGGAGAAAAAACACTGCCTATAAATGAAAAGTAAATGCTATATATTCCGATTTTACAGCAACAAAAACCATGAAGATGGTCAAGTTATAAAAACCCATTTTCAGATCTGGAACAGCTTCTGAAAATAGAGGGTATTTGGCATACCTTGTACTAAAGGAAAAAATCCTACTTTCATTATTTCCTGATTCTAGGAACCCAATAAAAACCTTATGGAATAAAAATCCTTGCAAAAATCTTTTGGTGAAAACATAACCAACCACCACCACCAATAAAGTAATGAAAACTGATGAATATAATAAGCATAGAGAAAATTTTACTTTTTATCCTGAGTATTAAAAAAAAGATTAAAAGGTTTTTTGGCTTTTCAAACAGTAATGATTTTTAGTACCTAAAAGGTACACAACTAAAATATACACATGTTCACTTTTAAAGAAATACGAACAAAAATTAAAACATTGGTGATTAGGTAAATACTCATGACGCCAATATAGAAGTATTTGCCATTGCAAAGGGCTTAAACACAATCACATCTTGTCCCAATCATACCTGCCTGCCAGAATAAAATAGGCAGCTGACTAATTATGGGGTGTTTATCTATACAGTGGTACCTTTGTTCTCCAACAATGTCAGATTGCAAACGTCCTGGAACACATATTTACCTGGAGGATTCTTGGCAGGATCATTGTGGCTTGGACTTCCTGATTGTCCAGAATCTGTAAAGAAATCACAGAAAATGTTTTCTTTTTAATGTGTTTTGAAAGAATTTCACAATCCTCAGAAGGACTTAAAAAAAAAAAGGTACAACAATGAAACTGAGTGTTTAAATAAAGTATCCTTTCCCAAGCCTTTTGATAGCAATGTTTTATTCATCTAACCAGATGAATGTCTACACATATTTCTACATCAAAAGAAAAAAAATCAAGTATTAATCCATAATATTCTTGGGATAGAGCAAGGCGTTTCTGAAACAAAAGATCTGGCTACAAAGCAACTAAAGATGTTTTGAAGGTTAGGCAAATATCAAGGTCAGTCAGTGGAAATATGAAATAAAGCAGATACATTCCCTTAAAAATGCAATCTGAGTATAATTAAACATGCTTTTTAAAACCCAAAAAAATATGTTTTTATTCAAAGAGTAAAATACACAGAAATGAGAGCCTGCTTTTCCAGGATTTCATACGCATGTACACATATCCACTCCAATAATCCCCCAACCTACTGGAACTAGGCCCAGAGTTGTCTACATCCCATAATAGCAATCAATTTGCAAACACCAGGAAAAGCATAAATTACTAGGTAGAAACCAACATGCCTTTGTGGAGAGCAAATTATTGGATCAATTTAATTTCCATCTGTGATAGATGGACAGATTTTTCAGATAAGGAGGAAGAGATCGATGTAGTTTATCTGAATTCACTATTCCACATTATCCCTCATGGATGCTACAGAAAGGAACCTGGAGGATATACAACTGTTAGACAGCATGCCTTCCCTGGCTGATCTCACACTGAAGTGTTTTGCTCACCCTTTTGCCTCTGTGTCCCTAGAGCATTTATCTGTAGCATTTGCCCTGTGTTATTATACCTTACTTGCAGGTTGCTTTGTAATCTTCTTTCATTGGTTCTAGTATTTAACTTTCGTCTCCCCTACCAAATTGCATGCTCCTAAGCAGAGGCAAAGATTCTGCCTACTTCTTTTGTGTCTTTCTCAGTATGCTATTCGTGGCTGTGAGTGTACTAGGCTTGTAGTTCAGTAACAGAAGAATAGATGGCTCAAACTCAGCAGTCTTCCTTGCTTGCCTAGGAAAGGCAATCTCGAATTAGATAGTACATTTCACCAAAATATGATAGGTGGGGCACAGAAGACTGCTCTGTCATTGACTTCCATATAGTAACAAGTGTCTTCCCTTAAACCTTGTCATTATACTTAAGCCAAGAAAGGTATTTCATCTTGGTTAAGCTGAAATGTCAGATGCTGGGTTTTTTTGTTTGTTTGCTTGTTTTGTTTTTCCTTTAATCAGGGTTACTCTGTTCCTCCAGGTAAGTGATTAGCACACTGCAACTGCTACTTCTACTATTAATGCAAGAACATCCTGCTGGTTCCTTCCCCAGTATCAAACTTGGTTATTTACTTCAGCCCATTGCTACATACCTGGTAGCTTAGATTTAAGCCTGGAAGCAGAATTTTACCCTTCATCCCATTTCCTTGTCTTTTAGCTTTTCCCATCCAAAACAGATTTTGTGAAATCTTAGCAAACATATTTAGTGATTTCCACATTGTCCTCCAACTAGTTCCTGATTTCAGGAAATGGAAGTATGGAAGTATGGAAATAAAGAATTGAAAAGAACCACTCTTGCATTCCATGCTCTGACTACAGTCTCCTTCAGACTGGTGCTCTTGAAAAATCTCACCTCTCATCTCCCATGAATTCTTCTATTAGTTTTTCTGGAATTGAGCTCCAGAGAGCAACCTTTCCTTTAAATATTAGACATCTTCCAGGCTCAGAGTACAATCATTACATGAAAATAACAACCTATACTATTTTGCTACAATCTTGTCTATTTTTGCCCTGATTTCCTCTGATGGATTCCTTTCAGCATTTATACTACATTACAATTCAATTTTTCAAGTGATTGTAACATGGAGACGAGTTCTTAGCAATGCATTGCATACCCACTGTCCAGACCCTCAACTGTTAATTTTTCTCTCTACAGCTACCTCACATTTATGAAAGTCTAGATATGCATAACTAGATATGACACAACATAAGGTACGTTAAAATTGTTATCTTAGGCAAGCTGCAACAGCTGTCTTAATTCAGGAGTTAAGTACATGAGCTTTATTATGTTCAGTTGTATCAATGACAAAGTGGCACCATATAACTTTCCCACTATCTGTGGCTAAAGTTTGGGTCCAGTAGAATAAAGAATGAAAGTCTCTTCCATTCCTAAGAAAGTATTCAGTTAACACAATGGCATCCCCTATTACCACAACATCCTATTTGGGATTTTTTTTTCTTTAAATTACTTTGTGTTCCCATTTCCAACTGCAGGCCAAATTCAATTGAACAAATAGACTTACAAAGAAAGGGAAGGGAAGGGAGAAAAAGACCCACAAGTATTTGAGAGAAAACTGAGTGGACCCTAAATTTGAGTCACACATTGCTTTCTGTAACAATTCCACTTTCTAAAATGATCTGGTGTTTACTAAAGCGCAATGACAGGTTCTCTTTCATACTCCAAAGCCTGTGCCTCTTATGAAGCCAAATAGCATATATTGTGTCCCCAAAACACAGAAGAGGACCCCTATGCAAGTAAATACAGAACACTTAATTTTCAGACAGCAAATTCTGAAATTATTTAAAATCTACTGTTAACTCTTATGTCACCTTATATTGGTCACTTAATTCCAACTGCTGGAAAAGGAAGTAACCAGGGAGTCGCAGTTGGCAGAGAAACCAAAATGAACTGTTATTGTGGTTGACTTCAGAGAAGGAATTATTCAGACCACATCTAAAACCCTCCAATTCACCACCTAGGTCAAATTACTCTATACTCAAAGGTTTTATTTAACCACTTCCACCACTTTGCTCAAGTTTCCCCACCGTGTGTGTGTGTGTGTGTGTGTGTGTGTGTGCGCGCGCGCGCGCGCGTGCGTGCATGGGTGCGTTTAGCATGCTGGAGTGAATCCTGGCTCTGTTCCTCATAGTTGTGTGACCCTGTACAGAATTACAAAGATCTCCGATCTCTTGGAGCCTTGCATTCTGATCTTGAAAACTGCAATCCTACTGCCTACTTCAGATCACTGCAAAGATCACGACATATCATGCATCAAACCCTGGTCCACACCAGTCCTACATAATCAACAAATGAAAGACACTATTAAACATGAAGCCACATTTTAAAGAAGGATTAGAATTTTTAATGGACTAACTCTCAGGAAGAAGAAGAGAAAAGATATACAAATATTTTGTGTCCAGTCCAGTGGTAGCATCTAAAAACGTCTGTGGATCTACTGAACATGGAGACATGTTTGCCCGCCTGGGATTCTATGTAAGAGGGTTAGGCCCATGCTTCCCACCCCTGCTTCTCTGTTTCTTTCTCTCTCTCTCTCTCTGTCTTTCTTTTGGAGATGGGATTCACCATGTGGCCACCAACTTTTGGGCTCAAGTGACCCTCCTGCCTCAACCTCCTGAGTAGCAGGCACCAAAAGTGCACACCACAGCACTCTGTTCTCTTTATTGTTTACAAGTGTGAATTTAAACATGAAGTTATTCTTTTAGGAAAAGAAGACAATGAATGAAGAGAGTTCTAAAATTCAATCAACTCCTCCCTCTGCCAGGTTAAAGATTCTCCAAGAATCTGGAACTGTTCACACCCCTGAAAACTCTTATAACTTTTCTTCAGTCCTTTTTAAAAAGCAGTCAATCTTTTATGGCTATTCTAATGTCTTAGCTTTACCCAAGGAGTGCTTAGGCTTTCCTAATGAATCAGTTTTATGGAAAACCCTGGGATACCAAAATGACCTAAATGGCCAGGGTCATATGCATTTCCCCTCTCTGAGCCACCTGCTCAGACACACTGCTGTTTGAGTGGTCATGATGAAATCTTGAAATGACCCAAAGCCAAATGATCCTGCAGTTCCTGGGAACTTCACCTTCCCTCCCTTTACCAGTGCATTCTAAACCTGTTTCAGAATTGGGGGGAAAAAAAAACTTTTAGCTATTCTCTCTACCTAAGCAGAAAATTAATTATAATTATTGTCATTGAACTCTATACACAACTTGATGTGTTTTAGAGAGGCTGATTCTAACTCAAATGTAGCTTAGATTCTCTCTGCTAAACAAAGAAAATCCTAATGTTTTCCAATTAGCCTGGCAGAAGTCAAAAAAGATAATATAATAAATATAAGATAATGGTGTATAAGTAATGGTGTATAAAATGTTACTAAACACTAACCTTCTGGTGTGAATAAAATGCAACTCTCTGAGGTAAGTAGATCATCAAAATTGGAAAATATTTCATTAATGTAGATATCAATTAAAAGAGAAATCATGAGATATATGGAGCACTGTCTATATCCAAATGCTTAGTACTGTGTGACACACACTCCTTTTTTCCATTGTGCTTATAATTTTCCTTTGGTTTATAATAATGGTCTTTTGAAGTATTGTTTTATAAAATAATATAGATCATATGCCTTCTAGAAGTTTAAAAATGACCCAATGAGATAGGAATGTACAAATTAGAAAATCCTAGGGAAAGGTAGATCAGTGGGTACTAGGTTATGGTAAGATAGGAGTAGGAAGCCCTGGTATGCTATTGCTCAATAGGATTATTATAGACATCAATAGTGTTCTATATATGTCAGAAAGCTAGAAGAAACTGTTTTGAATGTTTTCAACAGAAAGAAATGATACATGTTTGAGAAAGTCAACCTGATTAAAACATTATAAAAGATATATCTATATTGAGATATCACATGGTGCCCCATAAATATGTATAATTTATTATTTGTTTATAAGTTAACAAGTAATTTAAATTGAAAAAAACAAAAACACTGTGATACAAAGGAGTATATATCCAGAAGAAAAAATTGACTCTTCTTGGTAAGGGTGGGCAAGAATACATCATAAAAGATATCAGATGGAAGTCACCCTAGAAGTGAGGTCTTGAAAAATAACATGATCTCCCAACCTAGTACATATTTCACTCTGCCACCAAGGCAATGTTTATAAAACCCCAAACTGATTAGGCTAAATCCCTGCTTAAAAAAAAAAAAAAACACTTCACATGGATTCCAAACACCCACAGAAAGAACTCCAGTTTTTTTAATGTGTCACTAAAGGTAACTTGATCTGGCCCCACCAACCCCTGAGTCACACTTTAGCCTTCAGAACCCTTGAGTGTACCAGCACTCATGCCTCAGGGTCTTGCACAGAATGCCTCTAACTGCTTTTTTTCCCCCTCCCTTAAGTCTTCATATGAAGGTCATCCCTTTTTTGGCTTCTGAACTCCATAATGGCAGAGATGCTGCGCTATTTAGTCTTTTAGCCTTAAGTTTGGGGATAAGGCCTTGTCACATTTGGTAAAGCCAAATAAAAACAACTGGTCTGTAAACTACAGATATATGCACAAAGAAGAAAGACTAGGTATGCCACTCAGCACAAAAACAACATTAGAAGTCATACAGATAAACCTTTTGTGGTAAGGAAAAGGAACAGATGCGCGCTTCCCAGGCCTGAGTGTTCCGGGCTAATGTAAGGGCTGGTACTGCTTCCCTTCTTCCCAATGTATATTTAAATAATGAAAAAAAAAAAGAAATGAAGAATGAAATTGGAGTGAGGGTATGAGATAAACTATTCTGCATCAGGGATCAATTTTTGCTCTCCTGCAGAGTAAGGAGGTGTTTACTGGGGTATCAGGAAGAAGGTCCCCAATTTGCACAGAGGCAGCCAAGAAGTTTTAATGACCTACATTATATAGACTACTTTTCTATTCCTGAGTGAAACTTATCACAGGGGCTCATTTTATTCTCTGACACCATGACTTAAGTACCAACAGGAAAACCAAATTTGAGAAACACGATTTTAATTTACAATTATTTGGGTGCAAAGAAGGGACTGAACAAGGCAAATTGTCAAGTCCCTTCTAACTCTAAAATTATATGATTCTAGAACAATATAGCTTTTATATCAAGGGATATCAGAAGAGTAAATGAAACCCAACCGGTAACCTGTTAACCTACAGATAGCCTCTTGCTAGAATTAAAATTAGTCATCATGTCATAAAGAGCCCTTTGTCATATTCCTTTGCCTTAAGCAGGTGAAGAAATAGCCCATTGTCAACTAAAGAATACCAGGAGATTTTTTTTTAAGGGTTAGAACAGTCTGCTTCTTTCTCTCTAAAACATTATTAATTGCTAACATACTAGAATTGTATATTTGTGCAAATTCAATACATAGCATGCCAAAAAGAATCACTTAAGAAAGAAAAGTCAAGATATAAAAAGCAAAAACTTGAAGGATGGGATACAAATGCACGCACTTTATACTAGGGAAACAGAAAAGACAAAAACATGTACTGTTTAAAGATGGGGAGAGAATGCTTCTCCTTGGGCAGGTCTTCCTCCTTCACCCCGCACCCTCCTCCCCACAGCACTGTGTCTTGCTCTTGGCAGTTCCCTGAGTGTCAGGACTGATTTCCCTGGGATTTCTAGTGAGTGAGCTTTATATAATCACAATTACTATTACATAATTTGCCATGTTTTTTTCTTTCCAATACAGTGACAACACTATTTCAGTTTTAATGAAGAGCTGGTTTATCAACTGGGGTGACACAAAATTATAGTTTTACAGTATTTATTTTAAATGTTTATTAAAATAACACAAAGATACATGGGAAAACCAGGTAAGTGCCCTCTTGTCTTTCATTAAGTGTGTGGGAAATGCTCACTGATTCTTTCCCCTTATCTCCCTGTCTCTCTCCTGCTTCTCTCTACTCTTGTCTCTTATTGGGAGTTCATGTCATTGCAAAACTTGGTTAACAATCTATATGTGGGAAGCATGAACTTTATTACTTGCTAATGGAGTCCTTGACATGTTTTTGCTGCATTTGTATCCCCCCCCTTAAGCTCAATTGTGAGCAAGAAGAGAAATCAAACTTCTTTAAATACTCTTGGCAGAACCAAAATAATATTTGGGAAATATGGCTTTCCACATATTTTGAATGATGCCTTTCAATCTATTTTACTTCATGTCTGAAGGCTTGTACCTTCAGTTACCCTTTCTATTGGTTAACAATGACTTTTAAATATATGATTTAGCAAAACTCAGTTTTAAAATAACTTATTCTGTTGAGAATCCTTACAGATAAAGTAATTTCATTAACCAAAGGAAAATATAGAACAAAAGAGTCAATATGTAATATATCCTATTCCTTATCCATATATATTCCACTAGTTCCCTTATTAAACTTTCTTTAAAGAGTCACTTTTGCTTTACAGGAAGATTAGATTCCAAATTTCATATCCCAAGGATTAAAATAAGGATTTGTTTGGGCTCAAGACTGAAATTTGCCCATAGGGAATTAATTAAAAAATAAAAAATTTTAAAAAAGACTACTGAAATTTAAGGGAAAAAAATGACAAATGGGTATGAGAGCCAATTATGCCCACAACAGGGGACTACTGACCAGAGCAAACAGGAATACACCTGAGGAAAAGTGTCACCCTGCTGACATCCAAGAGCAGAGAGTTGCAGTACTTCATCAACTAGCACCAAGACCAACAAATGAAGTCTAGGATGGTCGAATCTGAGCTTCCTGCCCTAAGACTAAGTCAATGACCATTTACTGATCCAGGGATTGAGTGAACCAAAGGTCAAAATCAGGATCACCTACACTTCTTGCTTGCATCGCTTTTAACCTATAGAATACAAAGACACCACACTGGTCATTGTCAAGATTGCTAACTTTCTACAGTGTGTTTTCAATTAAGTAAATAAAATGTGGTAATTAAATCAAGATTGCATAATATGTTTTTGATTTGTAATCTCATTTAAATTAATTAACTGACTCAATTCTTGTTTAGCTTTTAAACTGGCCTAGTTAGGGAAAGAGTCCCTGGGAGCAAATCCAGTTTTCTATCTTTAAAAGCAAGGCAAAGCAATCTGGCATACTTAAAAAAAATTAAATGCACCAGCATAATATAAATACAGAGGCAAGGGTGTTAAAGTAGGGGAGGGAGGAGTTTTATGGCATGATTTTGACTAAAAAAATAGTTCTCACACTAGAGAGAAATAAACTAAAACATTATTTATTCAAAACATTTCTTTTCCAATTTTATAAAGATTGCATGTTTGTTGGAAGCAAAACATTTCCAGCTGTATTTTAAGTTTCTGAAGAGAGTTGTAAGATTTATAATCTTTCATAAATGCTGCCCATATCTCATAATATTAGATGAACACGCCACTGCGTACTTTAAGGAACGATTTGCCAATGCAGTTTGCCACATGAAAATAATGAAGTCCTTTCCAAAACCTGGCCAGATCCAGTAGGAAAAGATGAGATGATTGTTCTGTCTTTTCCATCTGGGAGACATTTTGAATTTCAACTATAACTATGTAATATACTTTCCCCCGACCCTTGGAAACCAAGAAACCTGCATTTTATAGCAATGTATGTAGTGCAAAGCAAAAGTTGGTGAGACAGGAATCTTGAAATGCAAACCAGAATGTCATCAGATTCAAAAACATAATTATGGGAGGAAACTGAAAAATCAATGCAGAATTTCAACATAAATGAAAGGCAATGTTTATGATCCTATTAGTCCTAATGCTTCTCTTAAGAAGAAAGAATGGAAAAATAAATGCTGTTTTACCTCCAAAGTCCTCAACAGCTATTTTAACACCATTTAGCACACTGACCCATGTAGCTGCTTTGTTTTGTCCCACACACTCCTGTGCACACATGGCCCTTCTATGCTATGTCATTTCATGTATTTTCCCCAAACTTAATATAATACTATATATGTAGGTTAAACCCAGATACTTTCTAATACTTCATTCTAATACTTTCTAATACTTCATTCGCCATCTTTACTTCTCAAGAGCAGGGTATGTTCTCTCCAAACTGACTGGAGAGTCTGAGCTCCTGGGTCCCATTCATTAACTACCAGCCTCTTATCCTAAGGAAACTCTTTGATGACTGAGTCTGTTTTTCTCTTGCCCAGTTACTTAAAACTGGATAAGAAAAAAGGTAAAGTTTTAGTCTTAATCATTTCCAAATGGATTAGAAATAAAAGAGGGAAAAAACTTCATATGGCAGTGAAAATATGGACAAGTATTTGTAGAGAAAGTCTATAATATATTTTTAAAATACATTTTTTTAGTCCCCCCCCCCAAAAAAAAGCCTACCTCATTAGTCCTCCTCTATTTTCACTCTGAACAGCCCCTTGCAAACACCAACAACATAGGTAGCTAAAGGACTGATTAGTGTCCAAATCCCCTGCTACATTTTTAAATCCATGGGGTCAACATTTATGTTAGTTTTATTCATTACTTGGTAGAATTCTGGCATATAGTCAATGTTCAATTTCTACCATAACCACCATTTTACAGTGAACAGCATGATGAATGATAAAACATTTTTTATTCCTCCCATTATAAATAAAAGGCCAGTGATAATAATCATAACTTTGAGTTGTTTGGTTATCTGCATATTCTAATTTTAAGTGTCTGTAACCTCTCTATAAACACAAATGCAGCAGTTGATTCAGTTAATGACCAAAAAAGTCACATTCTTATTTTTTTTTCCTTTCAATATTTATTACAGCGTAGAAATGTGTTTCTGAAAAGATATATTTATTTGGTTTTTTTACTGGAACACAGATTTCTCCTTTCAGTTAGCTAAAAAGATACTTTGCCAAGTAGTTAAAACGTTTATGTTTAAATCATTAGATGAGCTTAGAGAAAGGAAACTGGATGGGAAACTCTATCTTATATTAGTTAACTAGTCTTTGCTTTATTCTGAAATCATGGCTCTTCAGTCATTGATGATATTATTCATATAAAAATAAATGTATATACTTAATCCAAAGGTGCATGAACTGCACTGAATAATAAAGTGGCACTACAAACAGCATACTTTCTATGAAGGGAAAATAGATTTGTATGTCAGACACTCATGATTGTTTCTTTTTATACAATACCTTTATCATAATATTGGAGGAAAAAAACCAGAGAAGTCACTTGATGAAACAGGAAGCTTGCTGATGTGGCAGATAATGATATTAAATGTTCCAACAGTTCCTTGGTAAGTCCTTCAAAGAACGTCTGTCCCCATGATTTCAGGGCAAAAGCCAATTTACCAGGAATAAAACTACTGGAATAATACATCATTGAGCTAACATTTTTGAAAGGGATAAAATGAGGAAACAAATGAGAAGATAGTAACTTCCTTTTGCAAATTAAAACTCTGCATAAGAGGAAAGTAACTCAATTATATTGATAAAATACTAACAAAACATAGCTAACCCGATTTTTTTCATTTTTTTACAGGGAAAGTCAAGATTATTTTACTAAAAGGAGTAATGTTTGAAAGAACTCTGAAAAGTTTACAACCTGACAGATACAAAAATTATGGGGGGACAATATTTTTTTGCATGGACACTTTAGGAGAAAGGTTTAAAATATAAATAATTCTAACCAAGAATATTAAAGAGTCTCCTATAGCCCACCATGGAATCCACTACTCCTTACTATGGTTATTTGGGAAATGAGAAAAAAAATAATGATGAGAGGCATGTCCACTGACTATGACCATTAAAAAAAAAGGGAACTGAAAGCATAATGATGCAGAGCTGTGTACCATGTGCTCAAAATTCCTCCCATTGTGTCATGTTACTCATTTTATCTTTAAGAGAGATTCAAATCGACTCCTTATGATTCAAAAATCTCTATGCTAAATCCAAAAAGAATGAAAAAGAGCAAGTTTCTGCATAATGTCCCATCCATATGTCTTAACCCTGAATGGTATCAAACCTATGTAATCTTACACATCAAATGCCTTCCAGATGTGACAAAATTTTAACAGAGACCAACTTCAAACTTTTTTACTACAGACTCATCTCCCATGATCCCATAAAGATTGTTTTCATTGCACATAACATTACGTGTGGCTAATGTTCATTTTTCCAAATTGATTATTATGCTGTCCTTTCAAAACTCATATTGCCTTCCAGTCAAAAAATAAACTATGCTGCACACCAACCTTCAATAAAATCACAAAAGAACCAAGAAACCACATCATTATTTTCAAGTTGTAGACAGTGCTTAATTTCAAGGGCAGTTGGACTTTTGCCTCTTGCTACCTCTAAAAGATGGAAATGAGAATAAGGAGGTTCTCCATAATTCTTTATCAGAGGTTAGTTGCCACAGGAACAATTTGAACCTATCAATTGTTGGTTTGGATTTTAAATTTTGGTTCTAATTAAAGAAAATCCGATTTTTCTTGACATTTAAAGCATATTAAAGTCTGAAAATTAATGAAGATCATTCAAGAATTTTCAAAAAGATCAAATAATCATGCTATAATGAAAAGATGAAAAGCCATAAACTAGATTTTCAGGTAGAATTAAAAACAAATCAGTAACATAATATGCAATATCAGTAGGAAACAATGGTATGATAAGACTTACGAATGATACCATACAAACTGGATCCTTGCCTCAAATGAATGTTTTCCCTCTACTGCTTCCTTGAAATGAGAATTTCTTTTCTTTTGGGGGTTGGGGTGCGATTGGGTACTGAGGATTGAATGCAGGGGCAGTCAACCTCTGAGCCACATCCCCGCCAGTATTTTGTTATACATTTAAAAATAGGGACTCACTGAGTGCTCAGCACCTAGCCATTGCTGAGGATGGTTTTGAATACACAATCCTCCAATCTCAGCCTCCTGAGCCGCTGGGATTACAGGCATGCACCACTACCCACCACTCAAAATAAGGATTTCTATGGAATGG
The DNA here is from genome assembly GCF_048772815.1 of Callospermophilus lateralis. NCBI lineage: Eukaryota > Metazoa > Chordata > Mammalia > Rodentia > Sciuridae > Callospermophilus > Callospermophilus lateralis. The sequence continues at coordinate 4,524,390 of NW_027510272.1, forward strand.
TAACTTGTCCTCGATCCATCTCTCACTCGTTCCTGAAGAATACCTTTTCCAGTCCTGTTAACAACAGACTTCAAGACCAAGTCCAACCATCAGGAGTGTGAAAATTTGAATAAAAGATAAAGGAAGATATTTCTCTTCTCCTCTATGTTCAGCAGGTGTCTTCAAACTGTCAACTAATTCTCCACTGGACAAGTTCCTCCCTGTGAGGTTCACACTCCCTTTGGGCAGCTCCAGGTCAAGGGCTATAGTAACAACACCTGTTCTCTTGACCCTTACAGCCTACTTGTGGTGGTTGACTCCTATGGATGCTGAGGCTGGGTTGCCTTACTGTTCATTTGGCTCTTGGGTTCTTCTAAGATCACTGTAACTGGTCCTTCCCGCAAAATTCTTCTATTGAACTACCTGGCAGAAGTTTTACTTTTCATGACTTTGACGGATATGTTTTTTTGAAGTTTGACGTATTTACCACTCCAAAATAAATGTCACATAATAGAGTTAAATAATATTATACAGATGAACTATGATAACATTTAGAATATTAACACTTTCAATGATTTATGATTGCCTTTAAAAGGTAAGATAGCACTTCTACCATTCAGTCCTAAGTATGAAATCACTTATCCCAAAGCATGATATTGTTACATGAAGATAAAAAATTTTTTAAAAAATTAGATTTTCAATGCTAAGCTCAAAATACAGTCTTCTAGAAGATTTTCTGATAACCCCAATAATACCCATCCAGATATACCATTTCTTCTTTGGATTACCTCATATCTAAGATTTTTCACATATCCAAGAATTTTCCAAAAAATCAAATAACCATGATATAATGAAAAATTCCTTCTATTGAAATACCTGGCAGAAGTTTTCCTGTCTGTGTTTTCCCTACAAATATGATATATACTCCTTGTCTGAAGCAAGTATGAGTTTGACTGCTTTTATAGAATGTTATGTGTTTACTCAGACCTCATGACACAAAAAACTTTAAAATTCTCATCAATTGTCTGAGTATCTGTCTCATGTGGAGATACCCAAGTGGTTATCTTAAATATACAGCAAAATACATCACATAAGAAATGCTTACTTCAAAGGAGAAATCACCATTTTCTCTAAGAAGTAGTTCACAAGACCTCACTTGACATCCATCAGTTTCACATAAGAAAAATGATAAAATAAGAAGAGACAAAAGCATTTTCTTCTACCAGAATTGTATAGTCACTGATGCTTTACTGGAATACAAATAAAAACTGACATATAAATATTGATGTTTGTATATAGAGGTAAGTATACAAATTCACTGTAAGGAAAATTTACCATCACAAATGCAAATAGTACCCACGCACTCAGTGTTTTAAACTGTGCTAAATAATAGCCCTGCTAGAGGGAAGTGACATAACAGAAAACACATCCCATTAGTTCACGTGTTGCCAGCTTTTTCTGACAAAACTCTTTAATAGGATGCTGCTGGTGTCTGGTGTGCACACTAAGCCACCAGCACTACTCGATACTCCTATGTCCTGTATTTTCTCTCTCTCGATTATTTTGAACCTCCCCCCACCAATTTTATCACTGTCAAATTTGAAACAGTTTGTGATAGTTACCACCAAATATCATGTGGAGATTATATCAAACTGAAAATTGGTGTCTACTGAATTTCATAAACCTGATTCTGAACTCTAATCAACCTCCATCATATAACACAAAATTTGCAATTTTATTTAAATAAATATTTATTGAAAAAAGAAAATGGAGTCCAAATAGGCATGAAGTGAGTCTAGCAATAGCTTATACTTTTAGTGTTTCCTGCCTCCTTTTCTTTTTTCCCAATGAGAAAATTATAGTGTGACATAAACTAAGAGAAAACCTCCAAAGTATGAAAATAGATACACTGCAAAGACATTAAAAACCATAGGAATAATGCTGAGACCACAAGATGGAAACAACCCTGGGCGTTCTCTGGTAGTGAGGGTGGGGCACAGGAAGCCCAAAGCCAGGAAGAAAAGTTAATCTCCTTTTTAACAAGGTTTTCATCAGATACCTAATATTTGAAACTTAAACCTTCAATGAAAAAGATGATAGGAAGAAATAAAAGATTATCCCAGTTCTTCCAATGCACTCTATATGTGTATTTTGTTATTTCAGGACCATGCCACAGAAATGAATGTTGCAGTTTAAACTGAGATGAGAGATTTAATTGTTTACAATATACCATGCAGATAACTGAAACTATGACACATGTCACTGAACCAGAAAGAGATTTAAAGAAGCATCTTAGAAATAAGCTAATAGAGCAAAGAATAGCAACCTCCACCTTCAGACAACATATTAGAGGATTTTGTTAAAAGTTAATTAGCACAAAATCTCCCCTTACATATGTCACAACAGATAGAACTGGAGAATAGTGAGATTAAAACAGTGTACATGCAAGTGAATTTTTTTTTTTTTTTGGCAGGGAAGTACTGGGAATTGAACTTTGGGGCACTTAACCCTGAGCCACATCCCCAGCCCTACTTTGTATTTTATTTAGAGACAGGGTCTCACTGAGTTGCTTAGCACCTCAACGATGTTGCTAAGGCTGGCTTTGAACTTGCAATCCTCCTGCTCAGCCTCCTAAGTCACTGAGATTACAGGTGTTCACCACTGCACCGGGCTGATTTTTTAATATTAAGGTGCATTGTACCTTTTCACACACTACCCCTAAGGTTAAATGTCAGTGCCACCCTGGCCTGGAAGGACATCTCATCCTCAGAGACCTGCTCAAGTGGGAACATGTTAGCTGAGAATGCCATGAGGTCTTAGGGAAAGTGAATGGCATCTCTCTCTGCTCAAGAATCGGACTAAACATAATTTACTTTATAAGACCAATCAACTGCTAGACGGGGTTAAGGACTTTTGCTACAACTGAACAAGGCAGAATTTAAACCCCCTAAAGATAGCAAAGCTTGGTTCCCATCACCAACCTGCAAAGCTCTGGCCCTACCTGAAAGGAACACAGCTCCTTGCCCTCCTGCCATACTCGTAAGAAACAGTGCTTGTCTCTTTTCATCTTCTTGACAAAATATCCTATTTCTCAGCAAATCCTTTATCTAAAGAGTAATGAAGCAAAGCCAGGACAAGAACCAGCTACTTTTGTAAGGACACATAACAGAGACTCTCAAAGCAAAGGATAATTTGTTCTTTACCTGAAAGTCTAAACTACAAATGAGCAGACTTTTCTTGGGCTGTGTCTTCATTTTCATTTATTTAGGTTTATTTATTCAATGACAATATAAATGGCTGCTGTGCAGTCAGGTTTCCAGACCCAACGTGAATACAAATACTCCATCACCCCAATCTGGATCCCAAAGCCAAAGCTTCCTCCTCTCACTAGGTTTCCATTCAAAGCCATCAGTGTGTTTCTAAAGTGACAACTCTGCTCAAGATTTCTTTCACTGAGCAGGAATCTGCTGTTGCAGTTTGGATATGTTTCATGCCACACCATGAAACCAAAATACAACAGACAACACAAAGGAGAGAAAAAAGAATCCCGTGAGGGCATTTGGAAGGAAAGAGGGGTGGGTAGCTTAAGAAAATGTTATTTAAAACTTTCCTTTGCAAAAAATAAATTCACGGTAACAAAATAAGAACTGAAAGTTCTCTGTGAACATCATCCAGTAATTATAAAAACAGACTAAATAGCTGATATAATCCCATAGCCAGGTAGAGCATGGCACCTATCCCCTTAGTCCATTCGCAGGGATGGGTGTTGTTTCGCTATGTTGTTTTACAGACTTGTTCACACGTGTTGAACTTTTATTTTCTGTTCACCTGTTTACCTGGATTGGTTTTCGGCTGAACATTCATTAAGCATTAAGAGGTGCAGTGATGCCAAGAGTCTCAAGGCCATCGTTCCTCCCAAGAGACGCCCAGGGAGGAGCTATGATGGCTTCATTCACCTGGGATAGAGTAAAGAAACAAGAACTCACCCTAGCCCTTCGATAATCAAAGAGAGAGCTTATTGGGAAAAAAACAAAAAAACATATTTATACTTTACCTAACTTCTCATTATTTCCACTAGAAGGCAAGGTGTGATAAAATTGGAGGCAATTATACCTTTCAGCTCCGAGTTTGTAGAAAGAGGTTCCCTATCCAAGGAGGGAAGGCTGCCACTCCCAGCCCTCCCTTGCCACTGGACACTTCAGCCAACAGCCCTATACCAAAATATGTCACTTTGAACCACAAAACAAACAATAGTAATTAAGAACATCGAGTTAATTGTGTCTATTCCCCAGAGAACGTGTCCTCCAAGGCTCCTTGAAATCAGGTTGGAAGATGAGTAGCAATTTTACTCCCAATCTTCCAATTTCCACTAAAAATTAAAAAAAAAAAATAAAGCAAAGCCCTAAATTCATCATACGCATTTCAGAACTAAGGTTTTAAGTAAAACCTTGAAAAAAAAACAACCAATCAGTCTACTTAGATAAGTTTTTTGTTTGCAGTTTAAGCAGAGTAAGTTGGATCTCTGGATTTGTAGTCAACCTCATGAAATTTTTTAAAAATTCAGAATTGTAAATGCAATTTTTCATTAGTCCTCATTAATGATGAAGACAACTAGTTGTTTGGGACTTGCACAATCAGCAATGTGTAAAATCCATTTCATATGTATTGGAACAACTAGATAACAATAATGAGTCTCTTTGTTACCTTCCATTTGAACTAAGTGATAAAGATAGCAACAATACCTTCAGGATTTTCAAAGCACTTTCACCCACATTATTCTACAAACCCAAAAGAGGCTGGGCTTTATTTTTTGATCTTTCACAATGGCCAGGAAAGAATGCAGCTTGATAACTTGCAGAGTAACAGGAAACCTTGATTTCTCCTTGCAGTTCTGTTACTGACTTTCTCTGTGACCTCAGGGATGTCACTTAACCTTGCTCTGCCTCACTCCTCTATCTCAAATAAGCTACAATAAAACTTTTTTTTTTTTAAATCTATTCCAGTCCCCTGGGGTATTAGAACAAGGAATCTGATAGGAAGTCTCTAACGCACTTTGCTCTCTATGGGGAAAGTTGCCATAAAAATAAAGATATTGTTGTTATTATTCTAATTGAGTTATTTGCAAATGATTGTCTTGATGGAGCCCAGCCCTGAGATATAGAAAAGAAAATTCTGCCAGTCCTCTAGGGTACAATTGCCTCATGGCAATTATACCCATAACCACATTTCCTTATTACTGTTATAAAAGACTACAGTTCAAGGGGAGGCAAAAAAAAGGAGTTTAAGAAAAAATATGCTGTTTCCTTTCAATGGAAGATGCTGAAGTTGCAAATTTGGAACCCAAGGCTATAGGTAAACTTTGACAGAACATGTGTTCTAAATTAGTGTAGTGTTTGTTAGTCATGTCAGAAAGTCAGAGGTATCCCCAAGGTTGCAGTTTTCAGCAAATTTTGGAAATAAATTAGAAAAAAATGGCAAAATCACAAAGGTAACCTGGGTCCAACTCTTCAAAACAATGACAAAAATGGTTCATGGCTATTACAGGGCACAAAAAGGCACGCAGGAGAATTAAGCTGAGCTTAGAAAAATGTTCTATTACAAAAAAAAAAAAGCCAAAAAAAGAATATCAGGTCCTCATTGGATTTTCCTTGAGTCTTCAAGCAGAACATACAGTCCTTTCTATTAACTATCAAAAGCCATGAGAACTAGTAGGTGGCTCAGCATTTTTAAGAGTTCCATATCCCTCAAATGGAATTTTTTTCAATGTAGGAATAAAATTGTTCTGCATTACAACATTTTAGAGAGGCTGGGGGTACAGTTCAATGGTGGAGCACTTGCCTAACATGCTCAAGGCCCTGGGTTCAATGCCCCCTGTGCTAAGAAAAAAAAAATGGAGACACAGAACTTTCCATTCAAAATAGACATTACCAGGCCTATCACACTGCACGTCTCCAAGAAACATCATATACAATGTGGTCTACAGGGAGAGGCCTTCGAGAGTTTATTTAGTATACAATTTGTGCTGGGTCCGTGTGTCATGGAAAACATCCTATAGAAAATCTTCAAATTTAGGGTTTAAATCAAGGACAATTATTTGTATAAGATTTCTTACATTGTTAGTTTTGAAATTTTTCAATTTTCTGCAAAGTGTTTGAAGTTGGTAGTGTTTTATATAAAATCTAAAGATTCAAATTAAATATGAGGCATCCAAAAAGATCAATTGAAAACATGTGAGACAATTTGCTGTATCGTGACAATAAACACTACTTGCCTACTGTCATCTTCTAAATAGTAACACATTGAGTTCACATATTTTGGTAAGCATCAGAATCATTTGAGATTTTTATTAACAATTCACTCCCAATGACAGATTTGTACAGCAATGCCAGGGCCAAGAAAGTGGCATTTCTAACAAGCACTCCAGGTAACTCCTGCATTGTTCTCAGACGGAGTATGAGGGACTTGGCTGCTGATGCTTACTCACCAACTCCAAATTGGAATGCAAAACATACTATGCAACTCTAGAGTCCTAAAAACAAACAAGCAAAAAACACACTCCTGCAGCCAAAACCAATCTCCACTTTTCTCTTCCTCTCCCTTCCATGGAATGCACCAGGATTCGGTTTTGGCCAAAGTCACTTGTGTATAGTGAATCCTAAAAAGCAACTAAATCCAAATCCACATTGAACAATTCTGAACTCTATCACACTTCTCAGAGCTTTAAATAGAATTCTACCAGAAACATCATACCCTGACTGGCCAAGGGATTCTTTGGGTTCCGTTGCTTTATCCAAGTGATCCGAAGTGACCCTAGGTTCCACTCTGCATGTTCAGTTGTACAGTTTTCTCCAAGTCGAACACAGAAGGATTAAAAAGAAAACACAAATATTGGCATAGGTGACTTGAGGTTGCTTGACCTTTCCGAAGGAAGATTTTGGGCAACTGTATCCTGGCAGCTCCCTGGAAGGCAAGGCCAGGACACAAAGAGGAAGACAGGAAGCAGGGAGCTGGCCATGTGTCCTTGGCAGGCAGCAGTGTGGCAGGGTGAACCACCTCATCCCTGCCAAACCAGAAACAGTGGGGAAAGCCCAGCTAATTGGCAAGTCACAGCTGGCTACAGTGTACATCCTCTGCCTTAAATGCCTGATAAAGTTAAATGGTATGCCAGACGCTAATCTACTTAAACAAGATCCTCCTTTACTTTTGGAAACTTAATTTGCTCCTGTGTGTGTTTCCTTAAGGAAGTGGTAAGGCAGTGTCTTAGGATGGCAAGGGCTGGAAAGATTAAAAAAAAAAAAAAGGAAAGATGTACTACAGTCTCATTACGCCTATACATAATTTGCTTTGTGAAAAGGCTATATATATATATATATATATATATATATATATATATATATATATATATATATATATATCTGTGCTTCTGATTTTAACTAACAAACCTTCCACTTGCTCGTTTATTTCCATTCAAAGGAAACTCCAAAGTCAACATTGCATATTGAGTATGAACATCAGTCCATTTGGAGGCTTCAGGCATTAAAAAAAAAAAAAAAGAAAAGAAAAACAGAAAACCCTTTAAGATACTCAATCAAGGAGACTACAGAGCTGCAGCCAGTTTCCAGTCAGCTATTGTTTTTACTTACACATTAGTTGGCTCAATCAGATTTGCTAATGTAATTCTGTATGAACTAGCATAATATCATCACTTTCTGAGTCTTTTACTGCTAAAATGGGGACTCAGACAGAGAGAAGGGGAGCAGAGGGGATTGTGCAAATAAATTGCTCCTCACTGCTGCTGCTAACAGGGTGAATGAATCCAGGGACCTGGGCCTGGAGCATAATTTTCTCCATAGGGGTATGTCTGAAGGCTTGGTAAGAGCAATTAAAGGGGTGTGCTCAGTGGTTGGGCACATTTCCTTTTATTTTCTATGAAATTGTTTGTGCCTTCTCAAAAACTCACCAAAATTTCAAAGTAGCTTCTGCTGCTTTAAATTTAGCGGCCAATGATAAAAATAGATGGAAAAAAGTGCAAATTTCCTCCACAGAATTGGGAGAAGACAGAGATTACAAATAAACATAATCCATCATTTTCTGCCAAAAATTTCTTAAGGTCCACAGACTATTCATCCTAAGAAACCCAAGACACCAGCATGGCTGAATTTGTTTAGGTGAAGATATACTGTGGAGAAAAACACAGGGCAATACTCAAATACTGTTTGATCTCCACCTAAAATGAAAAAATAATAATACATATGCCCAACAAAAAGCTCAGGGTCAGTAAATCTAGATGTGTCTTAACTCCAAAATCACTTTTTATTTTTATTTTGGTGGTACTGGGAATTGAGTACAGAAGTACTTTACCACTGAGCCATATCTTTAGCTCTTTTGAGTTCTTCTTTTGAGACAGGATCTCACTAAGCTACTGAGGGCTTACCTTGAATTTGGGGATCCTCCTGCCTCAGTCTCCTGAGGTGCACCACCATGCAGGTATGCACCACCATGCCTGGCCATGGATACAATTTCTATAAGACACAACTTGCCTTGCCCTTCCCAGACTCTCCATAATGAACTTCTGCCCCCAGGGATGCTTAACTTTTTAAAATTCTCCCTCCTCTTGCCTTCAGGACAGCCTTCTTTCTCCAAGCCTCCCTTTCTTCTGAGCCTCCCTTTCTGGAGACTTCTTTCTAATCTTGATGGCTATCTCCTTTTCTTTCTGATGGCCCCTTAAATATTGGCAATCCCTAGCACAATCAGGCCAATGGGCCTAGCTTTTTGTCTTTGTCAATCAGCTTTTTGTATTTAACCCTAAACTCTCATTTTAACTGCAAAATCTGTTGGAAGGTTGCTAATACACAACCTCTGTCCACTCTCAGCCTCCCTGACCCAAACCTTCTCACAATCAATGGCTTCCACGTCCACGTCCACTCAGTTCCTGAGCTAAGAACACATGCATGCTTCAAAACCTGTCTTCTTAAAGCCTGGGATACAGCAGTTGGCCCAGACTCTGCCCCTCTAGCACCAGGCCTCCTCTCCATCCCAGTAGCCACTGTGTCCCTTACTGAGCTTTGATGCTTCTTACCTGATAATTGCCTCAGCCTCCTTAAGCCATCAAGATTCATTTTTCACACTGTAAGGAGGCTCCATCTTCCTCACAGCCACCAGCAACCACATTGCCTCTCTCCTTAAAACACTGTGGTAGCTTTGTGTAGCCTAGAACAATCTACAACTCTTAAGTGCAGCCTTCCAAACCCTCACCTTTATCCTTATCACATCTACACCCAACTTCCCAACACCTAAACTTATAGCACCCTTCAAATTCCTGGAATATGCCATGCAATTACACCTCCTGACACCTTTACTCATATGGTTTTCATTCCTCAAACATCCCTTCTTGGATGCTAGACAAACTCCTAATTCATCTTTCAAAGTCCTTGAATTTCATTTATCTATTACATTCTTCCTGGACCTTACTTTGCCTCTACCTAAGAAGCCCATCCCTTGGGGGCCCACACCACTTCACTCCTACCTCCAATATAAGATTTTAACATTTTGCATTTTGGGTTAGTGGCCTATACATTGTTTCCTTCCAAGATTATGATCTCCTGTATCCTAATTTACCTTACTTGATTTGCGGAATCTACTTAAACTACATAAAGGATGCTATCATACATATACTATTCATAAATAAACTGAGCTGAAGAGTATTAACTCCCCAAAGAAAGACAAAACAATCTAAAAGAAAGGGTCATAATGAGCTACCAGCTTTCAGGGTAATCAACACTCAATGTACTGATTCTGGGACTGGGTTTGGCTCAGTGGTGGAGTACTTACTGAGTGAGGCCCTGGTTCCATCCCCAGCATCACCAAACAAAAATTCTGATTATGATTTAGGACAATTACCTATTTATTTACTTTAGAAAAAGGATTAAATATCAACAACGGGCCTTCCCTGTATCATCCTGGGAACTCACTCTGCAATAGTGAATGGAACATGTCCTGAGTGTCTTGGTCCTGTCTTCATGCAACTCACAGTTCAATCTGCACTGAGCTCACATTCATTCACTTGCTGACGCTCAAAATGAGCTCTGTTTAAAATTTAGAAATAAGTCGAATCCACCATCTAATATGGTTTTAAAATAAATCAGCAATTTTACACACAGACACAAAAATTTAGTATTGGAACATTCAAACTTTTCTACTTATTTAATGTTTGTTTTGACTAAAACATCTAAGGGGATAAAATCTACAGGCTACAAATGCATTGTTTGGATGGGAGAAGCAGAAAAGAGTGAAGGTAATACCACAGTGAGCAGCATCCAATAATGAGATGATGAAATATTGAAACACGGGTTTAAAATTCTCTGTCCTCTATCATTGCTCAGCTAAGAGACATATATTGAATAGTTGGGGAGCTGGAGAATTGAATATTCTTTCAGATTGAAAATTACCATGTGGTCACAGCCCATTTTAGAACCGAGATGGAGCCAGACTCAACATCCTGAGAAACATCATAAAAATTGGTTTTCTATTACTGAGTCCATCATCAGGACAAAAGAGAGCTAACTTTTCAAAGCCATAATCAAAACACTCTCGCTAAGTAGAAAGATATGAAATTAGGAGTTGAAAATCTTTTTTGTCTCCTTTTTAAAAAAATCATGCATATGTATGGCATTTACCTGGTTTTCTCTAATTTATCTGAGAAATGCATAAGCAAATCTATGCAGAGAGATATCATGAATTGTGATGTCATACTCCTGGTGGAAAAAAAATTCCTTTTAACAATATCAATTAGCACCAAATTTAGCTTTAAAACTCCATGACCTCCACCATTTTTTAGGTTAGCAAAAAAGAATCTATTGACTAGCTTTGTGAGCAGAACAGTTGAATGCTACTTTAGATAGAAAATTATTTCTTTCACTCTATAAGAATAATTATCACAGCGATCACACAATTATTATAATTATATCTGTAAGAACTGTTACTGGGAATTTATCTCTGAAATAGTCTCATGCATTGCAGGGGACATTTATCTTTTTTAATGATCACCAACACAAGTGTCTTTTTGTAGCTCCATAAGTGATTTTACCTCTTTCTATTAATATCCTCTAGCCTGCTTTAGAAGCCAAAGGAGGCAGCCCCCACATTTTCCCCCAAAGCAATTGTTTCAATAAAGCCAGGCCTGTGGCATTTTCTGAGACAGAAAGCTTCGCTTCCCCTTCACTGGCAACATAACATTCACAACGCGATTTCCTAAACGATGGAAAACCCCCCAAAAAAGCCCCTCCAATCTGTGTTTCATAAACTGTACTCTAAGAGAAGTAGCAATAAAGTTTATTACAGACCTAAAGTATCTTCATAAACCCGGTTAATTGAAAAGTGGGTGGAGAAGGCTGCCAAATTAAATGTTTACATTAGCACAGCTATATTGTAAAAACATTCTGCCCCCTGTGCTTTGTAATTATAAGATATTTCTGGACTGTGTATCTCTACAAAGTTTATCTCCACTGCCAAGAGTGTCTTGGCACGGAGCGGCTGCAGTTTTTGGCAGCCAGGAGCTCTGCGCGGGCAGGATCTAAAATGGCTGCCAAGCGGCCTCCTGAAATGTCGCTGGCCTGAGCCTGGGCCTGGGCCTGGGCCTGGGCAAGGCCAGCCTCTGCCCAGCCCCCGAGTCTGTCTCAGGGAAGCCAGGAAGTGCACTTCCCACATAAGAACCAGTTCCTACCCCCATTTTTTTAAAAAACTATTTAGAAAAATAACCACCAAGCATTATGGAAGACTACAAGCCAGAAAATGGTGTCAAAGGGTGGGCTACAGAACACCACTCACTCACCTGGAGGTTACAGTCACACATATGCCCACCGGGCTTCCTGCTAATGAAAGAAATCCAACTCATGGTGTGTAAAAGGGTAAAGTTTCAAACTTCTGACCCTACTAAAACACACTGTGGACAAGCACAAGCCAATATTTCCCATCTGCGAGGGCAGCATCAGACTTGGGCCCACAGTCTTTGTCAAAGCCTATGCACAGGCAAAAGGAAAGCAAGAAAAAAGAAAGATGGATTTGCTTCTCCCTTGTTATAAAAGGCTATGCTTCTTTTACATCATTAAAATAACCCTAACAAAGCAGATTCTTTTTCTACCCTTCTATGGTGAACTCCTCAAAATTTGAGGAATTAATTATGTTCATGGCACAAAACCCAGCTAATTGAGAAAACTGAGATCAAAATCTATGGTCTCTGCAAGACAGGAGGGCTGATTGAAAGGGTGACAGAAAGGAGGGGAGAGAGGTAGGAGGGATAAAGAAGGGAGGGAAGGAGGGAGGGAGGGCGGATGGGCAAGAAGTTAGTAATGAAGGAGGAAGGGAGGGAAGCAGGAAGGAGGAAAGAAAGGAGAGGGAGGGACTGTATGAAACATGAGATAGATTGACCTGTTCATAGTAGAATAAAAAAAAACACTCAAAAAAAAAAAAAAACCCGCAAAGGGAAAGTACTTCAAAGGTACACCTCACTCTTATAAGATGTATATTGCCTTTGTCCTTTTTTGCTAAAACCCTGCTAAAATGCTGGGTTCACAGTAGCCAAATATTGCATAATGAGGAAACTGGATTTTTCTTTTTTAGGGTTTCACAGTTTAAGAGAGATGCATTAGGCCTGATGCAGTGGGTCTCACAGAATCATTATTGGCAGTGATTGCTGTTCAGTAACTCTAAGAGCCAACTGAACCCTACATTCTTGTCTCTGCTGAGAAACAATTCAGAAGTGAAGGATGAATTCCATAAAGATGACACCAATTGTTAGCATTTATTATGTACACAGTGCTTACTCACTAAATGCTAAGTCTTTCTAGCTTTTATTATATGCCACACAGTCAGCACAGCCATACTAATAATTTTTACTTCATTTTTTAAATCCCCATCATAATGGAAGCAAGATGTTGTTTTATTTTGTTTTGTTTTGGTGTCAGGGATTGAACCCAGGGCACTTAACCACTAAAACACAACCCTAGTTCTTTTTAATTTTTTATTTTGAGATACAGCCTCACTGAGTTGCTGAGGGCCTTGCTAAGTTGCTGAGAGTTACTTTGAACTTGGGATCCTTCTGCCTCAGCTTCTTGAGCTGCTGGGATTACAGGTGTGTGCCACTGTACCCGGCAGGAAACAAGTTTAATGTCTCTTTAATGGTACATTTTGACTAGTCTATTCTTCAATATTCACCTGAAAACACAGATATGTACACATATACTTTCCCTATATCTTTCTACAGCAGAATAATTTCTCACCATTATTTCATAATTCTACGTAAAAGACATTTAGGAATTTTTAGCCTTTGTTTAATTAATTATCAGAATAGCTAAAGTCATACAACTGCATTACAACAGGCCCATTTAACAGACTGGTAACCCAAAGTTGTTGTGTTCAAAAAAATACCTCTAGTTTCATTAGTAACTTATTATTAGTAACTAATACCCTTAAAACTTGAGCTATTTTTATATACTTTCATGAGAATTTATGGTCTGATTCTGTGAATTTTTTACCTTTTCTTCCTTGAAAGTTTCCAGATTCTAAAATGATAAAACGATAATCTGCTCAATAGAGAAATTCAATAAATGTTCACTGATCGCCAGTAGGTAACATGCAAAGAGACCCTGTGCTATTCCATATGGAGCCATGAGATTAAGACATCATCCTTTACACACACACACACACACACACACACACACACACACACCAATAAGAAAACTAAAAGGCAGTTTCAGATTCTGCCTGTCCCTTGTGTAAGTCTGTTTGGATGCCTGTTGCCACACTCTGTGTGATGCCTGTAGAACTGACATCTACACCTGAAGGGATGCCAGTGAGGACCAACAGCAGTTGGTTGTAGAAAGCCTCAGTGCTCCACCAAGTGTGGACATTAGTTTACCCTCCTCTTTATCAGCCAAAATCTTGTGGGGGAACAGCAGTGGCAGCAAGGCTGGCAGTCCCTGAGCATTTTCCCCCATGCGCAGCCCAGCTGTCTTGATACTCTGGGAAATATACTATACTCTAATTCATCCTCACAATGATTCTGTGGGGGTGGGATTATGAGTATCCCCATTCTAAGATGCCAGATGATGCTCAACTCATACCTGGAAAAGAAAAACAGCAACTAAACCCAAATTAGCCAGCTCCAGACCTAATTTAAATTACTGCCTTCCCCTATTACAGGTGGCATCGCTAGACCAAAACCAAAAAAAAAAAAAAAAAAACCAACCAAACAAACAAAACATCAACTATATAGTCTGGTTAAAGGTTTTACCTTTCTAATTCCAGGGCTCTTTGGTCAATTGCCCTTCTTCCTGAACCACTGCTTTCCAATTTGCCTGAACAAAGCCTCTCAGGAGTAGAGGCTGCTGACTGGAAGTTATGCTGTGGTCTAGTAAAATACACAAACCGGGAGGAGGATGAGACCAAAAACACCTCCTGCCCACAGCACACCACAAGCTGAGGACTGTTAGCAGGCTCCAAAGACAGGCAAGGGGCCAGCACAGCCGAAGCCACTCAGCATATGATCACAGATGAGCACCAGACACCCTCCTCAAAGCTGCTGCCTGGTCACTCCCCACAAACCCCCTAATTTCCCACCAAAGTCCTGAAACTTCCCCACAGGGTCGTGTACTTTCCCCTTTCAGTCTCATCTCACAAGTGACGATCTGATTTCTCCCATGTGCCATTTTCTAGGAGAAGATTACTTACTACAGTCTCTGCTGTAATTAACTGGGATTCAGGGACTGACCTGTTGTTTCCAACAAAGACAACATGGCTACGAAAAGAACCACTTTGCATTGTCCCCTGAAAGATCCACTAACACCATTTTCACCACTGCCTTGGATACCAGTAAATGAGAAGCAAAGAAGAAGTACAAGGTCAAAATATTCCCTTGCTCCAATCTAGATGATGGGTTACGACAGAGTACAGAACTATCAATGCACAAGGTTCAAGGTCTCAGCATAACTCCCCTTGAAAACATGGCAAGCTGCAGACAAGGATCAGAATCTAAATAGAAAGATTACTTCCCATTCCATAGAGAGCTCTATCCCCCTAAAAGTCACTTAAAAATCACTCTTCAACTTTATTTTCATATTTATAATCTGATTTTAGTGACCACCAGGTAGGCCATTTCTTTAAAGCTCAAGGCAAGTTCTTACTCATCCGCCCAATGTCTACAAGTTGGGAGCCTGAGAGGTCCATCCAGAGGTGTTTAGTTTGATGGCTGCTCAGACTTTCATTTCTGTCAGCATCTATTCCAACACCAAGCTTAAACTGTCCAAAAAAAAAAAAAAAAAGAAAGAAATGACACTATTTCCAAGTTGTGTTAATTCAAGAAAATTGGGTTATTCTCATTTTTACTGGAGGCAAAACCACAGATGACTTTAGGTCTTTGAAATGTTAGGGTGAATTAAGATCAAATTAATAAAAGCAGACATAGCTTAAATTTTTATTTTACTACTTGGGAAGTATAATGTATTCATTCTCTGGGTATTTTTATTTGCCACAGATTTTTGGAGGTTTGTGGAGTAGTATAAAATTCTCCCACTCCAAGGACCATAATGTAAAATCATTTTGCAAAAAAATAAAAATGCCCCGAAAGTTTTCCTCATCTTTAGATAGGTGGGGTTATTTTGAAAAACTGAAGACCATTCAACAAATGTTTTGAAGATATAAAGGCACAAAGTATTCTTACTGGGGGGACAAAGTACAAATACCAAAAGATGGAAAAAATTAGTCTTTTCTGAAAAAGCTACAGCCTTAAATTCACCTAAATCCAGTTATTCATTCAGCCTGTTTTATAATTTAGTTTGCAGTGTGATATGTCTTCTGTCCTCATTCCTTCCTCCTAAACTTCACCCTGAAGGGGTAAAGAGAAAAGATCAGAGGTGAAAGGACAAAAAATTTGTACAGAGATACAAATGAAATATGTTCTGATAACTGGCATGTCGGACAGGCAGGTGAAATATTTTTTAGTGCTGCGTATCACTTTTAATCCAGTATCACTTTCCCATGTGAACTACACCAAAAGTATGTTGTCTCTATTTCATGAATAATCAATACAACATAGCCCAGCTTTTAAACACATAGAAAATGAAAAAGAGGATGATAACTAGATTTTTACCATAAACGCTTTTTAAATTTCACTTTTACCACCTGTTTATGTCCATTTCGTCTTTCCATAGTTATCAAATACAAAGTATTTCTTTAAACAAAGTCTATTTTATGGCCCAGCTGATAACTTCAGGTGTTAGAAGGAGGAAGACCACAATTGATCAGCAAATGCAATGAGGAGCACTGACAAAGACTCAACATTTATTAGAAGGCAATTGTGAGAGAATGTGGCTTTAATTGTGCATACATATTTTTATTCATTAAGATGAATAACCAATAAAATCCCACACTATGGTGTCGCAGAGTCATAACACATTAATAAAGTTTCTTAAAGGTTTTGGCAGGGGGCCAGCACAGTCCATTAACTCTTTGCAAGTTGTAAAAAGAAGTAAAGTCATTTCAGTCTGTTTTGTGGTTATGAATGAAACAGCAGGCAGCCTGTATGGAAACGTCACTTTGGATATGGTATTGGTAATGGATGCTTTGCTGCTCAATCAGAACAGTGTGGGGAGAAGTGAATGCATCCTACCACAACCCACGCTGCACGGCGGAGGCACTGCAAAGCTCATTTACTTAAAAGTGGAGGAAAAAGAGCAGAGGATTCCAAGTTCAGAAGATCTGTTTATTTTGCTAATAGGCTGTCACACTGCATCTGGGTAAACTTGCCCACTGTGAAACCCAAAATGATACAATACATTTTAAGTGACTAAGACGACTTTTCTCTGATTATTCTTTTTTTCCTAATAAAACCAACCCAGTTGCTTAGGCATTCACTTGGTGAAGTCTACGCTGTAAGTTAGAAAAATGTCTTTCCTTAACATCAGAAACAAAATTCTACCTTTTTCAATTTTAGTTGAACACACTTCACTCGAGTCATATAAATAACTACAATTGGCAGCTGCGAGTTTGTCTCTGACTTTGCCTAACAATGTGAGTTGAAGTGCTATGCTTCTCCACAAAGCTTTACAATGCCATCTGTTCTCATTTTTCATGACACTACAAACATTTTCCTTTGGAAAAAGGATTCAATATTTTGCTTCCTTTTCAGAACAAAAACTGGAAAACTTGAATGAAACTAAATATGGAGAGAGGCATCCAAGATGTACAAGGAGTAAATACAGAGGACATTTAAGATACTTTAATGTTTAAGATCTCTACCCTTTCATCTGTTCCACTGGTATGGCAAAAGTTCTCATTTTTAAAACAAAGTTTTACAAAAAATAAACTTTCTTAAATATTGAAAAAATAATTGAGAGAGTAAAACCTTTCCATGCAAGCATATAAAAAATTCAGAATGCTTTACAAATTCTTCTTGGCATTTCAATTATGAAGAAAATTCTCCAGAATATAAACATACATACACACACACACACACACACACACACACACACACACACTCACTCCCACACACAAAAAATGAGACTCCTTTAATCGTCAACCAAATATGAATAGCATCATTAGTCACTTACTTCTGGTTGTTAAAAACCACAAATTGGCTGTAATGATCTATCACTTCATATGAGGCCAAAAAACATAAAATTTCAAGCAAAAGAGATAATTGCAATAAGTATAATAGAAAACATCATTCATTATTTTAATTTTGTTTTGTTGAAATTTTTGCAAGGAAAAACATGAGGAATATTTTTAACTTTCTAATGGAAATAGTTTTGACAGAGTCCTAAAAAAAAATCCTTCCCATTTCAAATTTCATTTGAGTCAGTCTTCATATGTATCAAAATAGCTGTGTCTCTTGTATACTGCAGATTCTCTGGAAACTTATTTATCTTTGACCAAGTAAAACTGCAGAAGAGCCTCCTTCAGAGGTTAAAACTGTATTGAAATTGTGCATCTGTATGTACATATCATTTTGTCTCTGTTTGGATGAAATCCAGATGCAGAACCGAACAATTGTTCTCTGAAAATTATTGTAGACGTATATTTCTACCATGTTGAAAATCACTATAACCTGGAAAGACACTATAAAATTATAGTCTTCCAATTCAAAAACAAGATTTCTCTTAGTTTTATGCCCCACAACATTATATACAAAAATAATTGTTCTGTGTATTTAATAGTAATATGACGTGTGCAGTTGTGGCATGAATATTATGTTTAGAGAAAAGAAAGTATGCACTTCACAAAGATCTTTACCATCAAGAAAGAACTTACATTTAAGAGATTAAGGCATTTAAAGAACGATCTCTCAACTAACCAGAATATCCACTTCGAAATAACTTACCACTAGGCTTTAATGGTAACTGGAATCAAACTGGTGTTAAATGGAATACGGCCTTATTGTTAATTCAAATAAATGCCATTTGCTGAACAATAAGTGACACTTCCAGAGGTAACTGAGCATTCCTTAAAAATGAGCCATTCTAACACCAAAAAGAGGCACAAATTAATAAATCCTGAAGAGAGCCTCATTTATGCCTATAAGGAACATCTATGACCTGTTTAAATAAACAAACCAAAGACTCATATTAACAACCAGTATATTTATCTCTAAACAATGAAAACAAAACTACTCCAATTCCCTTTAAGGTTTGATGAGTCACATAAACCACTAATTTATTTAATTTTACTTAGAAATTACTCAGACACTTTTGTTCCTGTTATGGAAGGTTATATAAATGATTATATACTCCTTTAATTCTTAAATTGAATCATCTCTCAAAGGACAAAATTAAAAACATTAAAGTACAATGTACTACCTCAGAATGTTAAGTATCCCTGCTAAAATTGGACTTAAGGTTAAAGGGCTACTAACTAAAAAATTCAATCCAAAACAGGATTGGGAATTTCAAATCAAAATTTCCCATATTGTTCTGATAGGCTTCCAACTGAGTAGACAGTAAATAATTTAGAAAACCATCTCTGAAGTTTTGTAATGCTTCTGAACAAAAACATATCTTTACAAGTCTCTACCTACAATATTTCACATAATGCCTATTTAATAATTGTTCATTAGATGACTGGACTTAAATTTAAATTATATGACTAAAAATAATGTCACACTTATAATGCTTTACAACTTATAAAACACTTTCACGTAAGTCATCTTATCCTAACAACTGTGTTAGGTTGGTATAATTATCCCCATTTCATAGATAAGAAATTGAGGCACAAAGAGATTGAGTGTTTTGCCCAAGGTCATAGTTCCAGTAAACTCACTGCTTAGAGAATAATTAGCTTGGGTTAAGATAACAGCTACTTCCTTCTTCCCCATTCCAGTCTCGGGGACACACACACAACAGGCATCACATATGAAATGTGATACAAACAAAAATTATATATCACTTCCATGCTCTCCATTATTTGCCTATTTGTATTTATACTCTCGTAAGCATTGTTTTTGAAGGGTAATATAACATATAATTACATCTTCCTTTTTAAAATGCTATAAGAATCCTCTCACTGCCTGGGAAGTTTCCATGGCAGAAAGACCGTC
The DNA here is from genome assembly GCF_048772815.1 of Callospermophilus lateralis. Lineage (NCBI taxonomy): Eukaryota > Metazoa > Chordata > Mammalia > Rodentia > Sciuridae > Callospermophilus > Callospermophilus lateralis. Next base: position 4,543,954 of record NW_027510272.1, read on the forward strand.
ACAGTCTGAAGACCGGTGTCTTAATTATCATCCACCACTAAGTTGATCCTTAAGAAGTTACTTATTCACTCAGGCCCTCAGGTTCTTTCCTCATTAGTCAAATAGGAGATTTATAATAGTCTTGTTTCCCATCCATTCTCCTCAGCAGGGGTTCAGAAGCCCTAAGAATCACCTGGAGAGCTTGTTCTAACAGCTCTGGCCAATCCTCAGTGCTCTGAGCAGGGCAGGCCAGGGCCCATGGATCTGCATTTCTGAGAAGCTAACAGGTGATGCCCATGTGGCTGGTCCAGGGACCACACTCTGAGGGACCCCAGCTGCACTGTAACAGAGAAAACAGTTCAGCCAATGTAAACCTGATCACATATCCAGGCCCATTTCTCAGGATCCCTCTTGGGGCCACCCGCTCCAGGAAAACTTTTCTAAGTTTTTCAACCTCCTCTGTGCTCTGGTAAGAAAGTGTGGTTCTGCTGGGCATGGTGGTCCACGCCTGTAATCCCAGAGGTTTAGAAGGCTGAGGCTGGAGGATCACAAGTTCAAAGCGAGCCTCAGTAAATTAATGAGGCCCTAAACAACTTAGCAACACCCTGTCTCAAAATTTAAAAATTAAAAATAAAAACTATTGGGGATGTGACTCAGTGGTTAATTGCCCCTATGTTCCCTTTGTCCTAACACTTTAAAGAGTTATAATCATGTGCTGACTTATCTCTGTTCTCCAAAGGCTGGAAGTGGTGAGGACACATGCCCCTCATTGATATCCTTCCACATTCAAGGGAGAAAAACTCTCTCATCTCCCCTCATCTTTTTTCAATTAATGGCCTGATTCCACTGTCAGTCTACGCATCAATCCTCTAGCTTCATTTTAAATGTTTCTAGCAGAACTTTTTTCTACCCTTTCATATTACTCCCCAGTCCATCTCCCTCCAGTAGGCCACATTCTAGCCCACCACCACTTCCCCTGACTTAAGAAGCAGTGAAGATAAGGAAAACCCAAAGAGAGAACATGCACTTATTTGAACACATCCCTGTAAGAGACACTGCCTTCCTCTTCTCCACCAGCCTGCTCCACTCCCAACAGGCCCTCATCATGCTCAGGTACTCATGGCACATGGTGACTCCCCAGGTGAGGACCTGGGCAGTTGTATAGGCCCCCACTCAGTAGGGTCCAGTGCATGGCTTGATGCTCTGCTGCCCCATCTTGAATTTCCTGGTTTTTGAACCAGAGGCTCCCTGCATTATGCAAACAGTCGTGAAGACATGCTGGGGAGCTGGAAACATCTCAGCACCTGAGCAGGCACATGTCACCATCCACCATCCTGCAGGCCAGGTTCCCAGCACAATAGGGTAAAATCACTCATGGAAATGAGACTAAAGTTTTCCTCTAGGAATTTGCTGTACCTCCTTCTTTTGGATGAAAAAAATATATATCCATGATGACATCTTTCTTTGTATGCTGGCTACCAGGAAACTTGCACTCATATTATGCTCATTATTCTACCCAGTAACATTTTTGAACTTTATAACTTGTATTCTTTTCCATTTTTTGATTCTCCACTTCTATTTTTTTGTCCTAACTTTCTTCTACATTTGAAATGTATCCTTATTTTACTGGATATGCATGTCCTATGATAGCTGCTTATTCTTATAATGCAGTACACACCAGAAGAACTATACTGTAAAGATAATCATCTTACACAATTTAAACTTAAAAAAAAACCTTTTACATATATACTACACATATCTATGTATATATACCCATTAAGAAAATGTGGAAACAAGGGGCTGAGGATATCCTTCAGTAGTAGAGCTCTGCTTAGCATATGCAAAACTCTGAGTTCAATCCCCAGGACTGAAGGACACAGGAAGAAAATATGAAAACAATCTAAATGTAGGTTTAGGAACAAAGTCAGAGAAGAAACAAGGGGAAGGAGGAGATTTACTTTTCCTTTTTACCTGCAGATAGTATTTAGTTATTTTCTGTAAACGTGTTACTTTTAATTTTTCAAAGTAAATAACTGGGTAAAAATAATCTTACATCAAGCTCATTAATTGGGTGCTTAGCAGAGCAAGAAATAGAAAAATAACGACTAAAGCAGTCTTAATCTCCAAAGACATCAACTTTCACATCAGTTTCTCATAGACTAGCTAGCATACTTTTAAGAGAAAAAAAAAAGAGTGTGCATAAATACTTAGAACAAAGAGCTTCAAAAATGTAATCTCTGTTATCCATTTAATGGTGTTAAAAATAGAAGTGATAAACTTAAACATCTGTGTATATGGATTGAAGATTATTTTAAGGATAAATTATTGATTAAGGTTAATAAATAAAGAAGGGTTTCGTTGTCTGTGAGGGTGTTGCAGGGGAGGTCAGAAAGCAGATGTATAAAAAGTTATATTGTCCTGGACTGAGGTTGTAGCTCAGTGCCTGAGTGCATCTGGCTTCGATCCCCAACACCACAAAGGAGGAGGAAGAAAAAGAGGAGAGGAAGGGAGTATTGGAAGGGGAAAGGGGGAGGAGGAGGAGGAAAGAAAAGGAAGAAGCTATAAGAAAAAGAAAATTATTACTTTAAAAATTATCAGATCATGGGCTGTGTTGTGGCTAAGTGGTAGAGTGCTCACCAAGCATGCATGAGGCACTGGGTTCGATCCTCAGCACCATATAATATAAAATAAAGATAATGTGTTCACCTAAAACTAAAAAATAAATATAATTTTTTTTTTAAATTATCAGATCAGCTGACTGTGGTGGTGTACGCCTGCAATCCCACTGGCTTGGGAGACTGAGACAGAGGATTGGTGAGTTCAAAGCCAGCCTCAGCAAAAGCAAGGTGAGATCCTGTCTCTAAATAAAAATACAAAATACAAAATAGGGCTGGGGATGTGGTTGAGTGTCCCTGAGTTCAATCCCCAGTACCATATATATATATATATCAGATCATTTACAAAAATTATTCTCAAGAAGTATGACAAAGATGTGCCATTTGTTAACCGATTTTTCTGGAAGATATACTGAGAATAAATTTCATGTCCATAACACACATTACTTCCTATGTACTACTTCATTTTTATCACAAAAGGTAAAACTTACTACTGTTATCCAAATTTTAATAAAAAATTTTCAACCAACTTGTCAACTCACTTGTTTTGTAACTTGAACAAATGACCTAACATTTCAGAGTTCTTTTATGTTCATGTAAAAGGCAAAGAGTAATTTCTCCAAAGCAGGACTAAACTGAGAATTACTTGAAATTCTTTATGTATATTCCCAGCACAGAACCATTTGCACATGGCAAGTGTGTAATAAGGAATAAGTATTATCATCACTTTTAGTAATAATGATGAAGCTGGTACATTTTTAATTCTTCTGGACACAACATAATTCAAACTTAGTAAAAAATAATAATAATGTTTAATATTAAGAAATAACACAGCACAGGGACATAGCTCAGTGACAAGGCGCTTGCCTCACAAAAAAAGACAAAAAAAAAAAAAAAAGAAAAAAGGAGCAACAAGACCTTGTCATGTTAGAGAAAACACAGGGTGACAATGACTATCTGACAAATTAATTCTACTGATCAAGGTTTCTTCTTTTTGCATTTTAAATGAATTTATATGAAACATAAAGTACCTAAATAATTTTAAATTAATAGTCACTCACAAAAAATAAAAAATGAGCAAGCAAGCTGGTCTTATTCCACAAGGCAGATATACACCAACTTGAGGGAATCTATTAGTTTATGAGGTTACTTTGCTAAGCTCATAAAGTCCCTAGGAGTACAGAGTAGAAACTGAAGAAGGTCAGGTGTGGGAAAGGTCAGTGTAGAATAAAAGTGGGCACTGACAAGGTTGATCACTATATCTACGGATAAGAATGAATGTTCTTCACTCGTGTGTGTGTGTGTGTGTGTGTGTGTGTGTGTGTGTGTAAAGAAAGCATTGCAAAAAGAGTGAACCTCCGAAGAGACATACTGCATGCTCCAAAGAGTTCACGTCATTATGGTCACAATGCCAGTCAGGCCTACATAACAGCCACTTTAATTCCATCATCCTCATGTGACACTCAGGACTATGCTGAATTTGCCAAAATTGCTTTCACAGTCATGCTGAAAGAAAGGAAAACAAGCATACTTTTCCAGTAAAATCTACATCAGACAGACACATAACTAAAAGCCATTTTATGCAGAATACTCTGGGCTATGTATAGAACACAGTGCTTCACAGTGAAAGCTGGAACAGCTATCCCTGTTCATCTTCTTAAATATCACCTTTAATAAGCAGTAGCAAATTATAAATATTGTGTGGACAGTGACTATTATGCAGAACTTAACGCAACGAAGTGGAACATATATAAAATCACCAATACTTGAATGCATAAGCATGTTTAAGTGCGAAAGTCACATTCTTTGTATGAAGTTGACCATTTTGATCAATCTGATAATGCTCAAAGGAAGATTAGTATTAATTTCCAAATCCTCCAGGTAATAACTTTTTCCTAGGTTACATCTTTTATATGTGCTATATTAAAATCTCACTAATTTCTATTTAAAACAGATAGAATCTAAAGTAGATTGTTATACAAATTGTTTCTGGTATGGGCATGAGCAATCAAAAGATAAGATGCAAAATTATCTAATTATTTAATAATACTAGAAGACCAAAAAAAAAAAAAAGATACGAACTAAGCAAATTTATATTTATATAAATCTACATTTATAATATGCTGGAAAAGTCACCAAACTCTGTTCTAAAAGGTCCTATTGCTAATTAACTCATTTAAGATATGACTTCACTGTATTGATATTTCTTATCTATTTGTTTAGACTCTGCTTCATTTCCCAAAAGATTTCAGAACACTTACAAAAATATAAACATCACTGAGATTAAAAAGAAAAGTAGGAGAGTTGATCTGGTTGAAGAGAAGATGAAGGTAAGAAAATAAAATACATATGAATAGAGTCAGCGCATGGAAAACTAAGGCTGCAGGTCTCAATATTTTTCGAGCAAGCTGTATTTTCTGTCCCATGCCCAGTTCTGCTGAGAGTTCTTGCCTTCCTAAGTGGCCTAGGGCACTTTTAAGAAGGCAGGGATTGCTTTACCCAACAAAGGAGGAAGAACAATGAGGTATGAGGTACCAGCAGCTGAGTTTGGAAGACACATGCTTTCCCAAAAGAAAAACACTGAAGGAAAAGGCCAGGTGTCCAGAAAGTGGGGACAAACACTACCACCTTATTGAAGCCAAACAGTAAATAAAATGATGACATGTTTTAAAAGCTTAAAATATTTTGTTTCTGTGATACTTTCAAGAATCAGATTCCAAAGAACCTCCAAGCCTTGCTTCTGTTTTTAGTGCTTTCCTGAACAATCTAAGTGTTTTTCCTCAAGGAGCATCTGATAAAAACCCAGATTCCACCTACTGACATTCTGTGCATGCCAAATGGCTTTAATAAAGTGCTTGAAAAAGACTTTTTGTATGTAATCTGGGACTTTGAAGGTCTTGGGCAAACAGGAACGAGCTCTCATGGAACTCCAAGCTGGAGTCCCCTGGCCTCCTGAGAGCCAATGATTACTGATGTCACTCAGTCAATCTGCAGACTTATAAAATACATATATCTTGATATTTGGTTTATTGGGGGATTTTACTGAGAGCCAAAGAAGGCTATTACTACTGCCCAGATCTGGTCAGAGTTTTGACATGAGAAAATTGTTTTTCCTCTTCCTCTAGAACTCAAAATGGAAATGTGTTCATTTAAGTGCTTGGGATTTAATGGTAGCTAATACCTAGATTTCTGTTAGCCTTCAGTCTTTCAAGCCCAGGTAAAAGTACCTGTGTTTTAATCTTGCTCTTGGAGGAGCCATACAGTGAGTTCTAAAGAAACACCTCTTGTCCTTTAGGGAACCTAAAACCAATTGGCTCTTACTGGCTTTACTGGATACCATCAAGTCATTGCTCATCTCCCACTAGAAGAACATTTCTTAAGTGTTAGTTCTTCATTAAAATGTGGCTAGTAAAACTCATTTAGATCACCCAATTTGGTGGAAAACTTTGATGGTGTTAGCTCTTTTTCTCCCCTAAAATGCTGCATCCTACAGAGTTTGGCATGACTTCTGACTACTCCCTATCTGTGATGCAGTGTTTCTTTTTTAATTCAACAAAAACAGAAAAATCATTGCTAAAAATGATATCTTAGAAATTATTTATTATTCAAATAGATGTCTCCATATTATCTTCGGAAAAACTTTAATAAGCTGTGTTTTTAAAAAAAAGCCTGAGTCGAAGAGATTTTTCCAAATAAGATATAATTTAGGGTTATAAACTATGCACCTAAAATTAAACCAACTAACTATTTTGGTTTGCAGACTCATTTACTTGAAATTGCAAACAATTCTACATTTGTTGCAAGATGATTTATTTAAGCCAGGATTTTCTTCATTCACAGGTTATTCCTGCCTTACATGCGTTTTGTGGAGGAGGTATTTTTGCTGGGGTTTGTTTTGTTTCTTTTACTAAATGGGGAGTAATGTTAGAGATAAATGTAACTGCCTACAAACACTCCAGGGCAGAGTTCAGAAAGAAAGCTTGAGTAAATAACACTACATTTGACAGGACTTCAGAAATTAGGAGTTCTTGGGATGCCAACAAAACAGCATATTTTCTGCAATGGAATGAAAGCTATGGTGCATAAAGCAAATATATCAAATACTGAAAGCCAGTATTTTGATCCATTTCATCAGAGCCTATGCTGTAACTCCCCGCTTTCCCTTAGTACTGGGGATTGAACACAGGGGTGCTTAACCATATCCTCAGCCTTTTGTAGATATTTTATCTAGAGACAGAGTCTCACTAAGTTGCTCAGTGTCTTGCTAAATTCCTGAAACTGGCTTTAAACTTGAGATCCTTCTGCCTCAGCCTCCCAAGCCGTTGGGATTACCGGCATGCACCACTGCACTGGGTTTATACCTGGACCAAGATTCCAGGCCTGGGAAATGGAAGAACTTCCCTGTGAGAGAAAGTAACTGCACCAATACCCTTCTCCATCTCTAGGCTCAGGGGAGCATGGAACAGCAAGCCCTTGTCCCTAGCCAAGGGTGACCTGGGCATTCCACACCTACTCCACCTTGAGTCAAACCATCACCTCCCAACAAGCAGCTGTGATGGGCCATCCACCTCCTCTTCAAGTGGAAGAAGGCAAAATCAACAAGAGCCCCTGAATTCTCTCCATCAAGGATTACCAAACACATGATCTAAATTTTTATTAATTATTATTGATAATGATGACAACATATGTCCAATGTAAAGTCTTAAGAGAACACAGCTCTTTCCCATTAGCACAGGCATCATAAACAAGGCAAAGTCACCTCTCTAACATTGTCTTAAAGCCCTTGTTAGGTTCACAGGCTCAGAGAAAGATGCTTTGAATGTTGTTTATGAGACTATTTCACTTAGAGAATGACATCCATGCCCTCAATATCATTAAGTGGTACATCTTTCCTGCAAGCCCCCCTTGTACCACACATGCAGTTCTGAGGAAACCAGGAGCCCTACCTGGGAGCCCTGGGCTCCTCCCACTTTCTCACTTGAGGCTGAACTTGCAGTCTCCTCAATCGTGGGTCACAGCCAGCAGCTCTCATATACCTTTTGCCCTTCAACTTAGTCTTCATCCTACAAACTTCACAGCTCCCAACACTTCCTCTCCCAGCTTTTTACTCTTCCCTCCGGATCCCTCAGTTTCCTTTCCAGAAAACCCCCTTCACAAAGTGAAACTTCCTCCCTTCTTGCCCTTTTAATCATTAGAAATCAGCAGTCTAGATGAGTTTCCACCAGAGCTTCTGCTCTTTGTGCAGTGAATTCTAACACACACACACACACACACACACACACACACACACACACACTCACACACACACGCCCGCACACAAAAGCACCACCCTGTCTTCTTGTCCTGCTCACCCTTTCCCAAGAGATTTCCTCCTGTCTGCCAGCCCATCTACTCCCCACACCCAAGTCTGTGAGCTTCTCTAAGGCCTCCGTCCTCAGCAAGCTACTAAATTGGGTACACCCAGGTTATGCCAAATGTTGACATGACAGGAGTTCCTGCTCTCCTGACCCCAAGCTTCTGGTGGATATTCTCACATTTCACTTGGAATCAAGAATCCTCTTCCTTGCAATCTGGCTACTATCCTGAATTTCAAAGGGAAAGACTTCTGGTTTGAAAGCCTGACTCCTCTAGGTAAATTATGAATTCTGATGTCTCCTTATTTCTTGAATAATATTACACACAGTTATTAATTCACAGTAGTGATCATGTGCTAGATACTAAGCTAAACCTGCTTTATCTCACTCAGGACTCACAACAACCCTATAAAGTAAGATTTCCAATATTCAACAGGTTTTGACATAGAAAACTGATTATGTATTCATATGGGCAATTATTAGCCCCGTTTTACAGTTAGAAAAACTGAAGCCCATGAGACAAATTATTCCCATTTTCTCTCCATTTCTTCCATTAACAGCCTGGCTAAGACCAGCTTTCTCTCATGACATTTTCCTGGCAAATCCGAAGCCATGCTGACTCCAGCCACCCTTGGAATCCGTGATATAATTGAGCAAGCTTTCATTTCTTATGCCCTGGGTGCCCTTTAATCATTCTTTACCAGTGAGTTGTCTCTTCTCAAATAAACTGCATACTTGGCAAAGCGAAGAAACCCCTGTAGGTTTGTCACTTCCCCTTTCTGAGCTATCATTTTCTCACTTATAAAATGATGGTGTCGGAAAGGTCTAGCAGGCCTTCAATTTATTTTTATATCAATAATAAAAATGGAAGAATACACTTAATTTTAAAATAAAATTCTTGTATATAAATAAAGTTTACCCCATTTAAGAGAGGAAGGCACGAGGACCATGCCAGCTTTGCATTCCCCATTCCTTCTTTCACTACCTTTCCTTCCAAAACCATGAAGGAATTGAATTTTGACAAATAAGAAGGTAAACCATCAAGTTCCCTTTTCATCTTTGGGTCCCCATTTCTAATACACCAATGCTCTCAGACTTTTTGATACTGTAAAGATTTCCTCCCTTGTCAACTTCTTCCATCCAGTCCCTCAGTTTTCCAAAGCACCTTCTAAAACATTGCTCAGAACATGTAACTCCCTCAGATACCTACAGTAGCCCCCTATTACCACCATGGAAGGCAGAATTCTAAGGTGGTCCCTGTGATTTCCTGCCCTCTGGACTACAAGTCCTGCATAGTCCCCAGGATTGGTAACATGATAAATTTACTCCCATGATTAGATTATATGTCATGCTTGGCCTTTAAAATAGAGACCCAATCCAGGTGGGCCTGACTAATCATTTGAGTAAGCAGCAGAGTTTCCTCTGGCTGGTCTTAGAAGATGAAGTCGGAGAGAATTAAAACAGGGGAAAGAATAGATGAGCCCTCCCTGACTTGAAGACAGTAAGGAATTCAAGCAGCTTCTAAAGGCAATAACAGCCAGCAAAGAAACAGGGATGCCAATCATGAACTCAACAAAGGACCAAATTCTGCAAGAAGCATAGCTTGAAAACACATTTTTCAGCCTGGGACATGGTTCAGTGGTAGAGCACTCCTAGTGTGTTGAGGCTATGGGTTCAATTCCCAGTACTGCAAAAAAATAAAACTGAAAATAGATTTTTTTTTCCCCAGAGCCTCCAGATGAGAACTCATCACCCAGGTGACACCTAGATTTTAGTCTACAATAGTGCAGAGAAGGGAGCCATGCTGCACAAAGAAGTGCAAGCTAGTAAATAGGTGTTGTTGTAAGTCGCTAAATTTGTGGTTATTTTGTTACCTTGCATAAGACCTTCAAAGTCTTCCAACGTTATTTTCCAAATTCCAGGCTCAGCCCCTGGATTCATGTACTTCAAGCACCTGCTGAGCGGGGGCTCTGTGCTTTGCCCCTGCGGCTTCCTCAGACAGGTTTGTCTTTTTCACTCACTGAGTTTAGGAATCCTCATTCTTTGCAGACTAGGTCAAATGCCATTCTTCTAGCTTAACCTGGATCTGGTCTCCCTTCTACTCCTGCCTCAGAATGTTACCTTCATCTTTTTTTTCTTTCTTTCTTTCTTTTTTTGGTACCAGGAATTAAACTCAGGGGCACTTGACCACTGACCACATCCCTAGCCCTATTTTGTATTTTATTAGAGACTGGGTCTCACTGAGTTGCCTAGCACTTGGCTAAATTGCTGAGGCTGGCTTTGAACTTGTGATCCTCCTGCCTCCGCCTCCTGAGCCTCTGGGATTATAGGCATGCGCCACTGCACCAGGCCTACCTTCATCTCTTATCTAGTGAGTTATGCAGCTAAACAGAAGCTCAGAGAAGGTAGGTGCTATACCCAAATTACAGAGTAGAAACTTCATGATAAAGATCTTATTCCATTAAGAGGGAAGCCAGGCAGCATGGGGAGGCACAGTGAGCAGCAGAGGCAACTTCTGATTGCCCCTGTTCACTGAGTGGATGTACTTTCCTAGTATTTGCCATATTGATAAGTGACTACATAAGCCTCCTGTTCAGACTTAATGATGGTAATCAATTAACTACATTGCAGTTTTCGTGAACTGCCTGCCTCCTATTTCCAACAATTTCAACAAATTCAATTCCCATCCACATTTCCCATTTGAAACAAATTTAAATAGAACATTATTTTAAAATCAACATTCCAGAATTTTTTATTTTAGGATATTTACCCTTGGGATGACTAGTAATAATTTAATAATCACACTGACCTCTTTTATTCCTTTAATTCTTTCCTTATTGTGCAATTCAATAGAATGGATCAATTCAAAGATAAAATGTTGAGACATCAGGTTTTCTCTCCATGTTTAAAAAAGCAAGAGGAAGAAAAAGGGGAAGATGTGTAAAATGGAACTGGTTACAGGCCAATCTAATTTCAAAGAAATACAAAAGCAGAAAAAAAAATCTTATTGGCTTTTGTTCAATTCCTCTAAATCTGAATCTAATAAGAAAATGGAAGTCCCTGTGATCGATAGGAAAAGTGCCATGCTAGGAATCTACCTGCTTGCCCAAAGGTTCTGGCCTGGTTTCCTTCTGGCCACCTGCAGCTCATCAACCACACTGTACTCCAACCATCCAAGAGGACACTGAAATAAACTCACAATGAAGTAAAAAGGAAAGAAAAATATCCCTCCACCCTAGTATATTTCCCTGAACAATTAGCCACTTTTAAGATATTTATGAACAATCCAGAAGGCATAAGAAGAAAGCAAGTGCTAGGTTGCCCAAGGAACCATGCCATTATTTGCGGAGGCTTCTATTTATTGAGATTGCTGTCATTTTTTGATCTCCATATCATTGCTACATTTAGAAGTCTATTTCCCTAATAACAAAAAGACCACTATGATCTTGCCCCTAAAAGCAAACAGCTAAGAACCAAAGAACATATCTGAATTGAAGGCATCCTGGTGGAGGGTTGGGGAGCAAGATGTATATGTTTTTTACCTTTTTTTTTAATGAGAATACTTGAAATCTACTCTCAGCAAATTTTCAGTATGCATTAAAGTGTTATTAACCATAGTCCTCATGCTGCATATTAACTCTCTAGACAGATTCATCCTGCACAATAACTACAGTTCTGTACCTTCTGACACCTTCTCCCTTGTTCCCATTATGGGTGACCAAGTTCTCCTTATTTTTATGCATTTCACTTTTTTAAAAAATCTCACATATAAATTTAGAATAGATAATACTTTTTTAAAGGTGAACTGTAGGCTTGTGTTTTGAATGCATTTGATTTGGATACCCAAAGTTCTTTTATCTAAAGAATTCTATGAAATAAATAAAAATATCATGCTTAAAAGGCTGGCAATTAACAGGTATGGTGGTGTATGCCTGTAATCCCAGTGACTTGAGAGGCTGAGGCAGGAGGATCACAAGTTCAAAGCCAGCCTCAGCAAAAAAGTGAGACCCTAAGCAACTTAGTGAGACCCTATCTCTAAATAAAATATAAAATAAAAGGGTTGGGGATATGGCTCAGTGGTTAAGCAACCCCAGGATTCAATCCCTGGAACCAAAAATAAAGACTGGTGATTATTTGGTACAAGGTTCATCCTTATACTATGTTCATCCTCAGAAACAAGACAGGTTATGATATATTTGAAAGCAATGATTGAACATGGGCTAGAACAAAGAGATGGACTGTGTCTGGGGTTTTGTGAGTTAATAATGTCTTTATATTTATGAGGAAATTTTATTTTATGAAAATAACATGAAAAGGTTGTCATTGCTCATAATATTAAGGCCCGATATAAAAATAATATGTTTTCCAGCTGTAAGGGCAGATTTGGCTGTACCAAAGTATCAGGACTCATTCTCAACTTTGATGGAATTCTGCATAAGAGGAGCCAAAAATATTCAGAAGTAGTACTTAAAGGTCCAGTTCAATACACTTGTTTCTAACGATTTTTTTTTTTATGCTGTCATTTGGTCATCCTGATGAAATATGTGTAATTTCCTTTTGAATGAATTTAAGTTCAATAAAATCATTAAAATATGATTTAGAACATTGATCAGATAACATTTTAATACTAATTCAGAAGATTGAATTATTATAAACTTAAATTACATATCATTGATCAATAGAGCCTTAACAAAATAATTATTTGAAGAGTTATGTACTAAATATTTTTTAAAGTTTATTGCTTTTTCTAAAATCATTTAATGATGAAAATTTGGTTTCGTAACAAAAGCTGAAAATATTAATTCATTAACAGGTGATTCATTTCCCTTTTAATAAGCTAATAAACAATTTTTGGAGAAATTTGTTTGCCTAAAATATAGTAAGCAGAACCACCAGCAAGGAAAGCAATGAATGTAAAATCCCATTAGTCTTTAAAGAATACTTAATACAATCTTTACTAATATAAGTAAAAATCTTAAAATTTTTTCCAGATAAATGCTAGTCACATTTTTAAAATAAATGTTAGGCTAATACAGTCAAATAAAATTTAGAAATGAACAGTTAGAGTTATTCAGAGAATTCTCACCTTACCATAGATTAAAAATTAAAAACTTTTTTGTTGTTCGGATTTCAAACGGTTTTCCAATTTATCATAAACTCAAGTTGGGGGAAGCAGTGAGAAATTCTTCTTGAACATGCCCAGAAAACTACTGCCAATTTTATTTATTTATTTAAAACACTTTTTTAGTAGTTATAGGTGAACACAATACCTTTATTTTATTTATTTATTTTTATGTGGTGCTGAGGATTGAACCCAGTACCTCACACATGCTAAGCAAGGGCTCTACCACTGAGCCACAACCCCAGCCCAAACTACTACCAATTTTTAAAAGCCAATTTATTAGTTCAAAGATTTCTGTCACCTTTAGTATTGTCTACCTGGATTCCCAGTTCACTGGTGAGGCTATTTTTAGACTATGACATCCTTGAGAATAGAGCTCGTTTTTTGTTCCTAGAAGTTGGTACATGGCACGAAATTTCTACAGGTCCTCAGAAACTGGTGAATGAGGAAAGAATTGATGAAATTTTTAAAAATCAACAAAGAATTAGAAAATATTTTTCTTTAATATCCCTGGATAGATGTGAACTGTAATTTGTATTATGGAGTAAAGCAGAGCTGCTTTGGATTTTCATGAACTGGATTTTTCCCTATAACCTAAGTAATGTGAATATCAGCATGAAAACTAATAGTACTGTAGTCATTTTTAATATCTATTCCCACCAATGTTATATAATTGTGGATGATAATAACCCATCATTTATAGATGTCAAGGATAAATAAGCATTTTGCAAGAAACTTCGAAAAGGTTGGCTTTAATTCTCAATAAGAACCATCAGGGTAGATATTATTACTAACCCCATCTTACAGATGAGAAAAGAAAGGCCTCAAGAGATTAAGTAAATTGCCCAAGTTAACACTATTGTTCATCTGCAAAAAAGAGCCTCCTGTGCCCCTGAAGTCTGAACCACACACACTGCACCCTTAGGTTTTGAAGTTATCCATGCCCTACAATGGCATTAATTTAAATTAATTTTACATAATTTCTTTTTAAAAATACTCTTTAACATAATACTTTTTAAATATTTAAAATTTTATTTTTAACTCGATAAGAACAATTTATTTACTCTCCCTTTAATCAGATGACTCATCCAATTTCATTTTCTATTTTTTAATACATACAGTAAAAAGAGAAAAGAATCTAAGGACATTGTGTTTAAGCTAACTTTAAAAATAATTATATAGGAAGAGAAACACATACATCAAAGACTTTAGACTCTTGAAATGAACTTTATGATTCTTAATTCCCACATCTGAACCATATAATGTTCCTCTTGAACCCGCATACAAAAGCCACACTCAATTTTTGTGGCCAAAACAGTAAGCATTTAATTGTTCACTTAATTTCTTTGAAATATATTAATTACATATAAATTTAAATTGCTTGCAAATTAAAATATGCTTGGTTTTGAAATTATTCTAATGAAAAAGCCTCCTTTTGGACGAGACTTTATCACTACATAACAAAAGAATTTTACAGTTTGGCTCTCTCAGTCCATCTGGGATCTCTATTATTATATTTTAATTTTATTAGAATTCATTACTTACATGATTTCTATTTCATATGAACCCAAACCAAAAACTAGTTTAATACCATGTTCCTGGTATCTCAAGAGAAAGTGAGGACATATCAGAAGATCTTATGCATTTATAAAATTCTTTTATTGCTTTCATTTCTTTAAATCTTTCTTTAGGTAGTAAGATTTTTGTTTGTTTGTTTTTATTTTTGTTTTGGTACCAGGGATTAAACTCTGGGGGCATTAGACCACTGAGCCACATCCCCAGTCCTATTTTGTATTTTTATTTAGAGACAGAGTCTCATTGAGTTGCTTAGCACCTCACTTTTGCTGAGACTGGCTTTGAACTCACAATCCTCCTACCTAAGCCTTCCAAACCATTGGGATTAGAGGTATGCACCACTGTGCCTGCATAGGTAGTAAGATTTATTACTACTTAATCTACTTAATCATTATTATGCATACCACTTTTTCATAAAAACATCTTTGGAAGGTTTATGGAGAGAGAGAGAGAGAGAGAGAGAGAGAGAGAGAGAGAGAGAGAGAGAGGCGATAAATATTAGAAAAACAAGTACCCTAAATATCACAGGAAAATCAAGTATATAAAATTTAATTTTATATCATTTCTGCATTCATATACAAGTAGTCCCCAACCTACTAACCAATAGTGTTCCAAAAGCTCACAAGTAAGTCAAAAGACTGAAACACAACAAATTGTCTTCTTGAAGCAACATCATACTATGTGGTTGGGTTTTCATATTAGCCCACAAAAGTTCACTTCCACCCCGAATGCCACTCAACTATCTTACCAATAGTACCAACAGGAATTCTGAGTGTAAAGAAGTGAGGCTTTAAGAGTTATGCCAAAAGCCAGATCAAGTACTTACACAGTAAATTCATTCACTCAACACATAATAATTGAGCACCAAAATGCTACAGAGTGTCAGTTTTACATGTTTTAATTCTGGAATTAAACAGATCTGGTTTCTTAAATATAAACTGGAGATAAAACAATGCCTTGGATAAAATAATATATTTTAGTTCCCTACCTTTTTTTCTTATTTTTACTGGGGGACAAGAAGAAAGAAAAAGTGTTCTTAGCCTTCCTAAAATAAATTGTTGGAGTAAGTCATACTTCACCTGGAAACCCTTGTCTTTACCCATCTGCACTCCCCTCCCATCTCCTGGGAAATCACCTTCCCAGCTCCTGAGCCCAGTTAGCCTTAGTAGGCCAATCACCACAGATTATCTGCCCTAGGCTCTATACCTACCACCTCTCACCCCATTCCTGCAGCCACTAATATCTGCTGGGTACTGAAAGAAAAGCAGATAATATAAATTAAAAGCTATCATTTTAGTAATTAACTTTTTTCTTTTTAAAGAAAAGTTGGTTGGCCTCAGTAACTTTCTAATTTGTATTCTTTTTAAGATAGCATAAGAGCTAACATTAAAAAAAATCAGACGGTGTACATTTGGAAAAAGTTTGGGGACAGGAAGACTATCATTCTTCTATCCATTTATTCAGCATCTATGGAGTGCCAACTGTATTCTGGGATAGATACATGATGGAGATGAAGTATGAGCATGTCTTAATAGAGCCTCAAGTTCATCAGGGAAAACAGAACTTGTTCAAGCTTGATGAACATTTCCAACAGGCATTAATAAATATTATTTAGAGGGTGCGAGTACATGCTGTGAGGAATCATGGAGTGAGATGGGAATGCAAAAGACAGCGAGCTGACCTGGCCTGAGGTGGCAGTAAGACGTCCCAGGTCTCTCCTATACCGGAAGTCCTACAAAGACAGGGACATAGTCTGTCCAAACAACCTCTAGCCTCAAGGGCTCAGAATAAGTTCCCAGAGTAGGCACTTAGTTAAAAATACGTAGAAGGGGAAAAAAGACAGTTAATTTTAGGCTAACACCTGAAGGATGAAAGAAAATTATCTGAATGAATTAGGATTAGAAGTGAAAAAAGTAGAAACACTGGGGCTCCTTGGCAAATTTAAAGAAGAAAAGTAAGGAGTTCAAAGAAGTGAGCAAAGGTTAGATCAAGTTGGGCCTGGGCCTTTCAGGATGTGTTAAAAAAAAGAAATTTTTTTTTTTTTTCCTGAGACTGAGATGGCCTCTCTCACCCAGAAACACAATTTGGATTCAGCTTCACATGACCATCCTTCACAACAGTTTTGAGAGGTGTCACAAGGGTTCTGTTGTGGGAGGTCAAGAGGGAGAGTAGGGATAGCCTCCCTGTGTAAGAAAGATGAGTACCTTGGGCTATTGAGCTCTAGGGGCAGAGCTCCCATATCGATAGAAGAATGAACCTTTAATGAATAAATAGACCATGGATCTTCAAGTCTTTTGCTTATGTGTCTTCCACGAAAGAAATATCATTCTGTGAGACCTTCAGAAGTTCAGATTGCTATCTAAGCATGCTAGGAGAGTTCACTGAACAAAAGCCCTGAAAACAAAAACTATTTGCTCCTGAATTTATGGATATGAGCAAGTGTGCAACGTGTGTGTGTGTGTGTGCACACTGAGAGAGAAAGAGAGAGAGAGAGATAGGAGAAACAGAGAGAGGGAAGAGAGGGAGTCTTGTCAGAGGGCTAGCTTTAGAAGAAAGGAGGATTACACACTTCACTGTTCAAGGGTGACAGAGAGAAAACGAGGCTGGCACCAAGCAGGAAGCCCAATTCTGTCTGAATAAAACACTACACATTTATGCAAGCCCTGGTACCCGATCTTTTATCACAAACTATTTTGATTGCATAGAAAGAAAAGCACTAAGTAAAAATTATTTACTCTGGGTCTATTGTGAAAAGAACAGATTAACTCACTAACACTTCGTTCTTTTTGAAGGTGTATTTTCTACCTTCCCGGTATGATTTATATTAATGAGAGGTTTAAAACAGGTTTTAACTTAAGAATGATTGCTGATGGTGAAGTGCAGTAATTACACACCTTATGACAGGACACGTGAATGGCTCATACAAGAGAACTGCATAACATGCCAAGCTAATCCTCCTTGCATAAAAAGGGAGAATACTTTGCAAGCTGGCCGATTTTAAGCTCCAGTTAACAAAAACCCTTTTTGTTGGAGTCTAAAACAAGAATGGGTTAACAAAAGCAAGAAGGGAAAAAAAAATCTCATTTTTTTTCCTTCTTCACAAAATATAGTATTACAGGACTTAAAGGTTTTGAAAGGCCACGATGTGGCTGAAAGACTTGAGAAAGGAACAAGGTCTTCGCCAACAACAACAAACTTGAAAGATCTCAAGGTAAAGCGGAGTCTCTCATCGGGATGGAACATTATGATTTGATTCTAGCTTTTTGCTGTTGTTTCTTTCTCTTCTTTTTTCTTTCTTTTTTTTTTATGAGGTAATGGTGTAGAGAGGGAAGGAGCTATGATCTATGGCGAGGTGAGGATGGAATGGGTTCACGAATGTTAAAAAGGAAAAAACCTTAAGCCAGGGTGGGCGAGTCAATAGTGTTTGTGCCGTTTCTGCATGGCTGCGTTTTCTCATACAAGAGCCACTTCTGGACAATAATGAGACCCTGTAAAGCATCTGCTTAGGGATTATGACCCCGTCACACTGAGAATGTTCAGTTAGCACAGAGTAGCCATGAGCTTAACTCTGTGCATGCCTGCCTTCCTGAAGCAAAACACACAGATGCACAGTGGTCCTAGATGCTTCCAAAATCATTTGCCACTGGGAAAGAAGACATGTGGCTCCTGCAACACCATCTTTGCTGAAGGAACAAAAAAATACATTTATAAAGGCTACCAGGTTCACTTTACCCCGTCTCAGAACTTCAGACAAAAGACAGGAAGACTAGAAGTTGGCAGAGGTGAGGGTTGAAGTCTGATGTTCCGTTTTAAAGTTGTCCAGCTGTGGGTGTGGCTCAGTGGTAGAGAGTGGGCTTAGCATGCAGGAGGCACTAGGTTCCATCCCAGCACCAAAATAAATAAAACATAAAGTTTTAGAAAGCTAAAGAGGAAGCCTCACGATCAAATTTTATTTTGAAATGGATATCACCTTGGAAACTATAAAATGAGAAATTTAAGGAGCAGGATCCTTGTATATTCTTCTGTGACTCTGAACTGAAAGTATCCTAAATTGCAACACAATCCTACAATTGGTTGAACTATTTATCTTCTTTTATTTAAACATTTCAATTTGTTTGCCTGTCTTCTTCAGCTACAGTGGTCTATGATCATAGAAGCAGGAGTGCCCACCACCTATTGCAGGCCTTCGTAAAGCAGAGTCAAGGGCTGCCAGCTCTTGTCTGGCATGCTCAGCAGGACACGTCAGGGGGGCAACTCTGCCTCTGGCTCCTTCCTTCTGCTAACACATGCTGCACTTGCTCCTAACAGGATGGAGCAGAAAGTTATCACTT
Source organism: Callospermophilus lateralis (assembly GCF_048772815.1). Classification (NCBI taxonomy): domain Eukaryota; kingdom Metazoa; phylum Chordata; class Mammalia; order Rodentia; family Sciuridae; genus Callospermophilus; species Callospermophilus lateralis. The sequence goes on from NW_027510272.1 coordinate 4,562,930, forward strand.
TGTAAAAAAAAAAAAAAAACCAAGGCAAAGAACAGGAAATTTAAATTGAGGCATTTGCTAAACAAATGGTATTATCACTGCTCTTAAAAGATCCCTTATTGCCATGCATTTTTAGACACAAAGACAGAAAATATGTTGAAAATGTGAAATCCACAGAAACATACCTCTAAATATTCTTCTTCTAAATGCGAATTAAAATTAAACCATTTGTATCTCTTCATGAGTAACAGGAAGCTAAAACTTCTAATGTGAAGGAATTTTTCAAAAAAAAATTTTGATCCCAAAATTTTTCATGAAAAATGCTTAAAATTTATCATAAAAACTGTGGTAAAGTTTGAGATCCGAAGTCAGCTGTTTTGCTGTTATTCTTCAATATTCATTTGCAAATTGCATATATTGGAAAGTGAGCAAATGTACTAAGGCAGAATTAAGTAACTTGTAGTATGAGTTGAAATATTTCAGCTTAATTCTAGTCTATCAATTTAGATATGAAATAATGGCCCAAAGGGCACTTTTGTTATCATCAGCAGTCATCATTTTCAAAAAGAATATGTCTGTAATTTATAGGCCATCATACATACATAAAGCATCTATTGGTTATAATGACTACAGCAAGAATCAAGGGTAATGCATTATTATTATGTTACATGTCAAGGAAAGGACGTCTAAGGAACTTCTTACGACTCTTGAAAAATCCAGATTGAAGTCTGAAGTCCTTTGACTCATTGAACTATCAAACTTAGGAGAAATTATCCTAGGGTAAAATGTCAGAGGATTACTCTCTAGATTGGATGGTAGAGAGATTAGCATCCTCAGCATCAAACATAGATCACAAACCCACGTGCAGCAGGAGCATGTGAAAAAAGAATGCTGGGTAGGATAATCACATTTAAGAGAGAGGCTACCTCCTGGTGTGGGAGGATAAAAGAAAAAGGCTGGAAAAAAAGAGGCATGCATTGTATATTATTAATGGTTTTTACATTTTACTTATTTTTTTAACTTAGTCATTCATTTAAGATGTACTTATTTTTAACTTACGCAAATTTAATTGAAATTATATTTCTTAAACACGGTGATAGATGCTTGTGTTTGCTGAAGTATTTAATTTGCCTTAAATATTTCAAAATATATTAAAAAAAAAACAGATCCAAGATTATTGGAATAGAAATAACCAGGTGAAGCCACTGGATTAAGTAATAGTAGGAGACGAAAAAGAAAAAAAATAGCTTTGAAGATTACATTTGGTCTTTTTGAACAGACCTAAAATCGTCTACTTTTCTAAATTTTAAATATTTTGCTATTTGTGGGTTAGGACCTTGAGGGCTTCACAAGTGGTAGGATTTTTAATAAATAAGTCTATTGAGGATAATGATCATTTTATTCAAATGTCATATAGCTGAAATGCAACATGAAGAAAAAGCACCAAGCTCAGAAAAAAGACATCACAGATAGTTTAAGAGTTTCCATTGGGAATTTATGAGACCAAATATCAAACTGATTCTTTTGAGGAATTCCTGGACCGTGTACCTCCACTCGCCTACTGAGGTTTCAGCTTTATTGACCTTCCTCAAGTTCCTCAGCTCTCTCAGGGCCTTCATACTTGCTGTTCCCTCTTCCGGGAACACTACCGCCCTTCCTGTGGTTAACTTTCATTCTGGAAGTCTTCCCTGTTCTGTATGGGTCTCTTTTTTTCCCCCATAACTCCATATATTTTCCCACTGCAGCCTTTTCTAGATCTTATCAAACTTTGCCAATTATCTTCTGATCCATCACAATTACTAGAGATATACTCTTTCATGAAGCCAAGGACTGTGACAGTCTCCACCTTTGCATTTCCACTATCTACACATCCACCAAATGCCTGCCTGAGCGTCAGTGACTGTTCCAACATCTCTCCACTTTCTGCTTCCATTTAAAGGACACACAGAATATTTCCACTGTATCTATCCCCTAGTACCAGGAAATATATAGGTATGTAAATGTGTGTATGCCTAGATCTGCGCGTGTTAACATACATGGTTGTCAGATGAAAGAGTCACACAGAACAAATGGCCTTCTTATATTGCCTGACTAGTATACCAAAGTATGTGTTGAGTGTTGAAAGAAGCTGCTAACAATAATGCTCTATATTTTATGCCTTTAAATGCAGGCCGGGAAAACTTTTAATAAAAAGATCTGCAAAGGATGCTGTTTAAAGCTGGGGAGGCAGATGGATGGAGGAGAATGAGTTCCATACTTAGGACCTCTCAATACTGTTAGCCTGACCCAGCTCCTTAGTGGCTATGGGAGCCTGTGGGAGACCTTACTTCTGAGGGCCTCCAGTTCCTTATCTGCAAATGATTAGATTAGATAATAAAGGCAACAACCAAGTTTATAAAAGTTTTGGTTGATAATTTTGACATCTCATCCTAAAAAAATCCCTGTGGGTTCTCATGTGTTTTAATGTCAGCTTAATATAAAACTATTATTTAGTTATATACCATTAGCTAACTAAATCTAAGAAGTAAATGTGTTCAGATAATTAATTTTTTGCTTTTAATTTAAAAAAAAGAGCACTGTTGTAGTGTTGCAGACAGAGAAACTGTAATCTTTTTTTTTTTAAGTTGGACACAATACCTTTATTTATTTATTTTTATGTGGTCCTGAGGATCAAACCCAGCACCTTGCGCGGGCTACACAAGCACTCTACCACTGAGCCGCAAACCCAGCCCCAACAACTCTAATCTTAAATGTGCTGTTGGATTACAGTTAGGTGCTAACTTGCCTTCAAAGAAGTCACTCTCCTGTGTTTGGATGCTGCCTAGAAGCAGCACTAGGGCCTGACATGAAAGGTCCAGGGGCTGGCTGTATTTGTACAAGGAGGGGAAAAGAGTCACCTGAGCAGTAAATGTTCTGCCAGAAGGAAGGCGGTCCTGGTTAGACTCTGCCGCCTACCCCCAGCGCTGGAGCTTCAGCTGTGTGCTCCACAACACAGGGGTTTTAATATCAATACTACCAGAAGCTCAAAGCACTTCTTTAAACTTACAATAAAGAGTAAATGACTGATATTATATTATTTCCTAAAAGCGGATTTTGATGGAAGACAGGAGTCTGGACACCAATATAAAGCATACACTAGATATTTTTAAGCCATAACAATAATTATAAAAGAATAATCACTACATCTCCATGTTGTATTCCTATAAAAAGTTTCTTAATGAAGACATACATACAGCTTATAGATAATATTATTTTACAGGCAACTGCTTGCTAAAAGCTAAAGTAAATCATCACCCTTATGAATTTAAGGTTTTCTAGAATGTTCACTCTGGCTTCTGCTTTTGACTTTATTTTTCAAAACTGACCATAAAATAAAAGTTTATTTTTACAACTTATCTTTACCTTCCAGAGGAAGCACTTCTTGATTTCATCTTGCAAATTCTGTTGTTAATAATCTTTAGTGATTGGGACAGAATCAAAATTGATTATTTGAATGCTACAAGCTGCTTATGCTTGTGGTTATCACAAAACTCTACTATAATCAAAATACTCCTGTCAACTGGGTAAGAAGCTGATATGAAATATCCATTTCACCTCTCTAGGGTTAGGACAATGCATGTAGAAATGTATGGTCACTTAAAATCACATTCATACACAGTAGAACTAACTGAAGTAAGAACTCACTATTCTCTCTCAATAGACCAAGCAGTCCTCACTTCATTGCTTGAATAAAATTCTAGAGAATTTTTTGGATTCTATTTAATGAATGAGGATATATTTTTCATGTGGTGTCATTGTTTTACTACTTCCCATGTTTATTTGGACAGATTCATAGCACTGGGTAGGAAATGTATTGGTTGGCAACTTCAGTTTTGGAAGAGAAAGTAAACGCATGCTGATTAGCAAACAGTAAACTCTACTGTGTTTAATTTTGGCTTCTCTTAAAAAAAAATACAAAAAAAAAAAAAACACTATTTGGTGTTGTGTTACAAGTAGGAGCATTTGTCCCTAAGTTCTTTCCTAACCCCTTACTGGAGGGCTTCCAGAATGACTCTCATTTTTTCCTTCTTCTCCTAACACCAGTGGCAAACGCCAACATTGTTTAAGAAAATATGTGTGCATATGGCACCCTCCTAGCACAGATTTGCCATCCAGTTGAACAGTAGGGCCACTAACCCACACAGACTAAACTGCAAAATTATGAACTGCACAAACATAAACAATTGTTTCCAGCCCTAATAAATTCAAGGTAAAATCACACTTTTGAAATTCCTAGAAAGATTACTTGACTGAAAACTATCAGGTCTGAGAACCAACATTGGCAAATATGATAATAACTTACCATTTCCAACACTCTCTTTAAATCCAGTCTCTCTCATTTATCTCATTTCTGGATTAACATTGATCCTAAGTTTCGTTCAGACTTTAGCCATTCTTAGCCTTCTTGGCATCCCCACTCTGGAGGACCATCACAAGCATCATCACATGCTTGGAAAACCTTGACAAGCACTGTCCCCCTGGGCACACGGCTGCTGTGGTATTTTTGTAATACATGCATTTATACATGCATGTATAAATGTTCTTATGCAGCCTATGGAAACATTTTAAATTTTCTTCAAAAATATTGGGGCTAAAAGAGGTCAAATTAGTGTTTGACCTCTTTACTACTCAGCATTACTACTCATTATTTAGACGCCCATGATGCTTCTTGGGTGTGCAAAATTTTGTCTCCATTTAAGAAATGGAAAAGCTGAGGTATCCACAAGTCCAATAACTCACTGAATTGCCCAATATAAGAAGCTAGCACTATGTTTTGATGGTTGATACTGGTTTTTTTATTGACTAAATATTTACTGTGAATCTCCAAGGTTGCTCACAGTATTAGGCATACACATGCATGTACACGGGTTCTATTACATTCTAGGACCTAGAAAAAAAAAGGTGCAAGATGATCAAAGTCCTAACTTACATCAGGTGTACAAGCTAGCAGGGGGAGGAAACATTAAACCAAGAAACAAATGAATACAAAGGCTTTGTGTGGTGGTACATGTCTGTAATCCCTGTGACTTGGGAGACAGAGGCAGGGGGATCCCAAGTTCAAGGTCAGCCTCAGCAATTCAGCAAGATACTCAGCAACTTAGCAAGATCCTGTCTCAAAATAAAAACTAAAAAAGACTGGGAATATAGCTCAGTAGTAAATACCCCTGGGTTCAATTCTTGATACCAAAAATATACATATATCTATATTTAAATGAGTGTCAAGTAGCCACAGGGCCAACTGTACAGCAACAGAGGAAAAGAGGGGTAGGGTGGGAGGAGGTAGTAGATACAGTGGGAAGAAAAGTTCTCTTGGGACACAGGTAACTGGAGTAGACCTTGGAATGAGGTAAGGGTGAAGGCCTATCTGCAGCCACCTGAGGAAAGAGGATTCCCAGCAGCAGAGTACCTAAAGGCTCAGGAGTACTGGGAGTGGTGAGCTGTCAGAAGAGAAAACAGGCAGAATGTGATCCAGGTAAAGGGGAGAAACGGGGCCACACTGTTCTGCACCTAGAAGTCACCACTGAATGTAAAGGCTGCAAACATAAGTGACACTCCTCTAGCCAGTCAGACTTGGGCAAGGAGTACTATGCATAAGGCACATTAACAACTAACTGCACTAAAAGTACATGTTTCTCTCCCCCACCGCACTAAGGCTGTGTGCACAAACAGATGGAAGGGCGCAGGGACCAAATTTCATACACTCTAGGAAACATTCACATCAGCTGATCCAGTCAAATACAAAGAAGTTGCTAAACAGCATCTAGTACCTCAGAGCAACTGAAAGCATTTCCGTCTGTGAAGCCCTGCAGCTGAGGGCTCACATCCGCCTGCTCCAATCAGTTCGTTTCCAAACAAAGGTAGGAAATGGCTGCATCCTAGGATTTCATTGTGGACTCGTGAGTCAGTGCTTTGGAACTTGGTATCTTTGGGAGTGAGTGTCTGTTCACCACGTCTCTTGCCACAGGGGGAAAAAGGTACAGATAAACAGTAACATGATTTCACCCAACTGAGATATAAATCTATGGGCCCCTCCACCCTTCTCCTCAAAAATAAGTGAATGAATGAAGGAAATTCAGTTCCTGCTTTTTTTTTTCCTTTCCCTCTTTTTTGTTTCCTAATTCCCAGCTCTCCCTGTGTCTCCTGAACAGCACAAGGTCAACCAATGGTGAAAGCACATCACAGGATAACTACTCAAAAGCACACAACCCAATTTATAATAGGAAAAGGAGCTGCCTGTGAAGTTGAAGAGTCTTGGTAACACATCCCGTTACAACAGGTCCTAAGAAATTCAAATTAAGAAATGTGCCCTGAAGAGCAAAAGGACACAGGGAAAAAGAAACTTATCTTTGAAAACTACTTTTTTTTTTTTTTACACAATGGTCATGAAGAAAATAATACATATATTCCAATAAGTCTTTCTGTTAAAAATTTCCCATCATTTCTGTACCCACCGTGTACAGGGAGCCAAAGTAGAAAGTAGCACATGTGTATTTTATTTTATTTGTTTTGTTTCTAAATGAATAGGTACAGAGGTACACTTAACTACAAACTATTTCTGTCAGAGAAAGGAACAGCAACTACTGAATAATACAGCTCTCCCATTTCTGGTGAAAGTTACAGAAGGAATTACTTACTGTATCTGATCTAATATCACAACCAGTTATTATCTGTGATGGAAGAGGGAAAGAAAAAAGATAAGGAAGCAATCTTTAATGAGAATAAGAAGGGCATACCTTAAGGTATATATAAACGCCCATCCAACATCAACCAGATTACTTCATAAAGTCACCCATGTGATCCTTGTGGCATAATCACAAGAAGCCTACATGATTATAAGGACAGAAGCTGAGAAATGGGATATTTCTATCTAAGAAAAGTACAAATTCTTTTCAGAATATTGGAGAAATCTGGTGTTTTCTACCCAGGCAGAATGGATTGTGAAAACAGTGAAAAATATCCTCCAGAGAGACAGAGTGAAAGAGTTTATGTGTTAAGGAGAATATTACATTTCACTCTTCCAATGTAGAAATAAACTGATAAAAATTGAGAGGGGGTGGCAAGGATGGAGAGGAATAAGATCATAAAAAAGGAATGAGTAAAAATGTAATAATAAAACAGGAATGTAGTTTTCACTTACATTAGGGTTTTTTTCCCTCCATTAAAAATTATACCTTAAAGTTCATTACTCTTGACGATATTGCCAATTTTTCAAATAATACACTGGTCAAGTTCCAAAATCTCATTACACATATAAATTGCATGTATAAATGTTCTTGTGCAGCCTATGGAAACATTTTAAATTTCCTTCAACAAAATCGGGGCTAAAGTTTGGAAAAATTCCTAGAGAGTAAAATCAATCTATCTACCTACCTACCTACCTACCTTTCATTTTCTTTCTCTCTCTCTCCCTTTCTCTCTCTCTTTTTCTCTCTCCCTCCCTCTCTCCCCCTCTCCCCCTCAATAAGGATTATATTATCCCACAGTATATCCTGCCATATATCTTTATGCTCCAATTTCCTACCTATTTCTCTATTCAGACATGTATCATGCTTCCATTTTGAAGCATATGGCAGGGGAGCCAAAAGAATTTAAATTGCCTTCAAAATGTGCATCGCATCATAAATGGTGTGAAAAAGATCTTACTATTCATCTCTCAACTTGGAGCATAAAGCAAAGAAGAAGCAACACAAGACTGCTTCAAACTTTGTCCAAAAACTCAACAGCTTCACTTGTTTATAGAGGTACAAAAAGTATGCGACACAGTTTATAAAACAAGAATGATATACTGTATGCAGAAGTAAAGTTAAAAGCAAAGTATGGTAACAGCCCTATCTCGTTACAAACACTTGGCAGCATGTCCAAAGTACCATGGTCAAAAACATGATACCGTCTGCGTTGTGCTTCTGCCAGAAAGCACTCCCTAAGTCCAAGTCTCTTTAGCCATCATCACCACCTCATTTGGCAATCTCTCCCAAGCCTCAGTTCATCTACTCAAAATTACTCCACAGAAACAGAAAGCAGACAAACTCTCTAGCTTTGTAGGCTGCAAGTATCACAATAAAGTAGCACTGGCCAAGTGACAGTGTAAGATGCAGCTCTAGGTTAGAAAGCCAGGAACAACTACACTCCATCTGCAAGGCTTATTTGTGTGTCAGGCTGAGTGTGGGTGTCTTGCCATGGGTAATGCAGGGCTTCCTCTCTACTCTCACAACAATTCTAAAGGGTCTTTCTGAATCAGCAGCAGCTGACCGAGAAGGTGCATGGGGAGAATACACTTTGACACCAATTACATTTTAGGCAAAGGAGAGGCAAAGTTACTGGGCGATTACCTGTCATATAACCATTTCAGGGATGGGCTTTAGGATAATTTCTGAACTTCATAGATGGCATCCCCAGCTACACATGCATAGAGTACCAGGCCAATATCAAGGCTAGGCAAATAGGAGAATATGCATCAAGCCTTTGGTAGTAAATAGAACATATCAATAGGTTCAATCTATTCGTACATGGAGCATTGATAACTAAAACATGGCAATGAGTAATACAAAAGTATAAATGCGGGATTGAAAAGGTAAGTGATGGAAAAGAACCAACTGCATGAATTATTAATCTTCTTTGGGCAAGTAAGCAGTGGCTTCTGAATTTTCTTCAATATACTCTTCTCCAAGGTAGCATATTACATAATTCAAAAACACAGCTACTCTGATCTTAAGTTTACAGCTTGCCATATTTCCTAGAAAATAAACAATAATTAACAACAAATCTCATAGTTGTTTTCCCCCCTCTCTTCTCGTCAAAAAACCTTACACTTTGAAATGTAGATACATAAGCCACTTTTGGATCAGGGCCCACAAACATATGTTTCCAAAGGAATAATATGTACAGGTTAGTCTGGTGTGTACCAGATGTAAGAAAAATCAAATTCAAAAACAAAAATATCAGTATTCAACAGAGAAATGCATTTTAATTAAATCCCCTTCTTCCTCTCCTTATAGATTCAGAATCTGAGAAAACCCATCGCAAGTGTAACTTTTTAACATTTTTCCTGGAAAAAAAAATTCTCAATTTTACTCATGACTCTAAATTCCTTATACATAAGATCACAAAGATAAGATGGTCATTTATAAACAGGCCTCTCTGAGTGGGCCTCCTACCATATGCTTATATTCAACCAAAAGAATTTGTATGAAAAGGCCAGAAAAATTCCAAATGTAGAACTTATGAGGAAAACTAGTTAGAACAAGGTTACAAAGCCCACGTCTGTATCAGACCTCTAATATGCAAAACCTCTATTGTCAAAAACCTTAAAATTCTCTGTAATCATAACTAGCAAGGCATAATTTAGTTGAGCATTCTGAATACAAAATGAGCTTATTATCTGCACATTGAAATAATTTATGTATTCTCTTCTCAGATACGGGGACATGCATGAGAGTATTAAAAACAAGCTACAAAAATACCTATACTTTAGAAGTTTGAAGAGTCCAAAGTTTGAGATGCATCTCTACCTTTTCCAGTGCATTCCTACAAGAATTCAGTCAGACTTCCAAAAGTTATCCAGAAAGGTCCAATAGGAAGAAATACACTGGGGAATTGGCTCACCCTTGTCTAACCTGTCCAGGGCATCATGATCTCTCCCCTGGTTCTATACATCAGAGATGTCACTGTAGTGAAAGCCAAGTTTTAATTTAGAATTTAATAAAAATTGATTAAGCATCACAGAGCACAAACAAAGCTGCTCCATAAATCTTTCAGCCCTTTTTGTGCAAGGAAGAAAGCAAGCACTGTCTGCTGAAGCAGATGACAGATGCTGGCTTAAAGATAAGTATTATTTATACTTCTGTACCAGATTTCTTCTTATGCATATCTTATCATGCATGGGTATATGATCAACAAAGCAATTATTTTATATCAGTCAAAGACGTTCAAATGTACTCTGGCTCCATGGGAATGCTTTAAAGAGTTCAGGCCTAGAGTTCAATTAAACCAAGATGGAGAGAAAAGAAAGTTTTGAAAGAAAAACAAATATTGAAATGGTTCTTATTTGAAATGTACTTTCACACACAGGCTAATGAATATATATGCACTGAAAATAACTTTGTTCTGAACATATGCCTATGCATTTTAAATAAATGATGCATGTTTGAAAGATAAGAGGGTTTACCAAATCTAAACACATCAAGATACATCTATATTAAACTGCAGTTATTTGTACAGTATGTCGGTTAGGAGACAGCACCTTGAAAGAGATCCAATGGTTATGTAAAGAGATAGCTGATTTAACCAATCTGTGAATATTTCAGTCACCAAGACTATAGTTTAAAATTTTAAATCTCATTCTTTCCCTCCTTACAGGTACACAATCTATGAAAACCAATCACTTGATGGAAATTCCCAAAGGGTACTTTTTTTTTTATTTAACTTCTAACATATAAAGTGAGGAAAAGATAACCAATGATTGAAAAGGAAAGTAAATGCAACTTATATTACCTTTTCAGAAAAATAATATTTTGCATTATAAGGTCCTTTAAAGTGAAGAATGTGGCAATCTGCCTGGGATTCCGAAACAAATATGAATCAGTAATAGAAACCACCAGGTGGGGAGAGCCATGCTCACTATTGTCTTAATCCTCCTCCTCCACCCCAGTTCCTATGCCCTCTAAAGTGGGGGACAGTTTGGGAGTGAGTCTTGGTTTTTCTGTTTTGTTTTGTTTTATGAGGAAATACAAACTAAAGAAAAAACAAATCTTTAAGTCTAGCCAGAAAATCAACCTGTGGTTAAATTTATCTAATTAGGTTTAACACAAACACTGTGCTCATCCATCTCTTTTATATACTCTCTTATCCTTCATGTCCCTTAGCATTTTTCTTTGTAAAAGTTCTTCCAGAGAAATACCAGCCTCCTCTCATGCTAAAAGGCAGAGACATTCTGCCACTCCAAGGCCAGGAAGTCCCCAGGAGGGAGGCTTGGGGAGGGCTCAATGCCGTGGGTAAGTCCAGGCCAGAGTCCCTGCTGCTGGAGGGCTTCCTGCACAGGGACAGAGGAGGCTTAGCCAGCTGCACACACACACACACACACACACACACACACACACACATGCTCTGAAATGGCACTGGTAGCAAAATTAAACTGTCTGGTTTCTTGGAAATTACTGTATAGCTATCTCTTGGGAATTAGCAATGCACTAAAATAGGATACACAAATCAGTACTTTTATGTTGTAACGCTAATCTATCACATGCAATAATTTATCTTTCCTGAATTATATATGAAAGCACATCCATAAGAGTGCAGCAATTATGAGCAAATATTTTCAGGAATTGCTTTTGTGTGTGTCTCTTAAGCATGCAACTCCACATGGAAGCACTCAACAAAATAATTGCTTAAAAATATTCAGGATTCTCTTTCCTATTTAAATAATTCTCCTTATTATATAAAAATTCAGGTTGCAGAACATAAGCATATGAAGTTTGTAGAGGAAATGGTAGATAAGAATGGTTTTTAAATGATCTTATAATAGAAAACAAAGTTAAAATATATACCACATACTAATGTAGTCGGATATATTACAGTCACTAATATATTTTGAATCAGGGGATTTAAATGAGCAAAGTTCAAACAGCATGGAACTCATCCACATATTCTCTCATTCAAGGAAGAAAGGATTTTGTCTTCTGGGTTAATGGAGATGGCTGTGGTGAGTTTTACAGATAACTTTAATCTCCAGTCTCCACAGATTTCCACCATCACAAAGTAAAATAAACCCTCATTATTCTTTGCAGCATACCAAAGTTCACATCATGCCCATTTCCAATACTTATTGGCTGTTTGGCCCTGGACATGCAACTTGACTTCTCTGAGTTTGAATTTGCAGATCTGTTTAAACAAGGAAAACAGGCTTAAAAGTTTGACACAAAGGACATGTCAGAAAAGCACTTAAGAAAATGCCTAGAACATAGTAAGTGCTGAAAAAACTATAAATATTATTCCTGTTGTTCTTGCTGCTGCAATTGTCATTATTACAAAGTACTTTTATGATAAAATGTTCTAGCTATAGACAGACTAGCATGTGCCTTATTTCTCTCCTTTTGGATCCCATGACATTGAGTGGCCTGATTCTGTTTCTATTTATCAGACTTCTTTCTCACTTACATTCTCCTTTAACTCCAATTCTTCTGCCACTTCCTTAAGTCAGCATTCCCCGAAACTGTACCCCTGGCTCTTTTTCTCCCCCTCTTCAATCTCAAACAAACTTTGGCTTCAAAGGTTGGGGATAACAACAAAGCTTAGTCCAGATTGTATTTTCATTTGCCTGCTATACACTATCATTTGGAATGTCCCCATCTGAGGGGGAGAGGGGAATAACTAAACAACATACCTCCAAATGCAGTGGTTCTGTCTCGGTTAAGGAAATTTTAACATTTACCTGAATTACTAATTAGAAGTCTCAGAATCATCCCCAAATCTTCCTCCCTTGCATCCATAATAAGCCTTCCCCATTCTATTCCTACCAATGCAGTCTTGCCCATGTCCTTGCTTCTCTCCTGACTTTCACAGTAGCCTTAGTCAGCTTAGTTATGTTCAACAAATATAAACCCTTACAATGGGCCAAGCACTTTACACTGTGCATGCAAAACAGATCAAAACAGAACAACCCGTAAAAAACCCACAACCCCTTCTCTCAAGGTCCTTCAAGTCAAGGAGTGGGAGAGATGTGTAAACAAATTATTATCCTCTGATGTTACACCAGCAATAATAGTTACACATAAATTGTAGAGGAGGGAGTGATTATTCCATCTAGACAGGTCAGGAAAGACTTTACTGTGAATATCTCTCCAGAGGAATGTTGAAGGATAGACAGGAGTTTGGCAGTGTGCAAAGAGAGGGAAAGGCATCCCAGAAAAGAGGGATAGCATGGCTGGACCTCCAACTCTAAGCTCTCTAATTAACTCTAATTAATATATTTAAAAATTTTGCTTGTCCAATCTGGGCGCAGTAGTATACGCCTGTAATCTCAGCGGTTTGGGAAGTTGAGGCAGGATAATCACGAGTTCAAAGCCCGCCTCAGTAAAAGCAAGGCACTGAGCAACTGATGAGACCCTGACTAAAATACAAAATAGGGCTGGGGATGTGGCTCAGTGGCCAAATGCCCCTGAATTCAATCCCTGGTACCCAAAGGGGGAAAAAAAATATTTTTTGCTTGTCCAAAACCCAGACCTAATTATGATACTTTCCCTTTTCCTTAAAATATTTAAAGGCTTTCCATTGTCTCCAGAAAAGAAATCCACATACTTTGCATTGGCAGGGCACTTGGATTCTGGACTCAACACATGGGGCGGCAGTTTCCACTGGTCTCCAAGTCCTCAGGATTCAGCTACCAAATCTCAAAAGTCTGTCTTCCCACCACCAGAATGCTGTTCTGCCTGTCACCTGTGCAATCCCATGTACTCTGTGATATCAGCATTCAATTCCATCCTGCTGAGCCCTCCCTAAGGGGCCTGTGATCCCTTGCTCCTGATGTTTCTATTCTTTTGTTGATACATGCATTCCACACACCTCACACTTGGGTCATAGATTGAATGCCTGCATTCGTCATGTCATTTTAGAAAATCTTTTGCACGCTTCAGATAACTTGGAATGACTATTTGGGTGAAGCCAAATCTTTCCAGATTTTAACATCCCTTTACTACAAGTTCAATATAACTGGAAGGATATAGTAAGGGTAAACTGCAAGGCAGAATAGGGCATCCAAGTGGGACCCCAAATGATCAGTACCTCTTGGTCTTCATAGGGTGAGTTAGCCCTTGAAAACATGGGCTGTTCTCCGCATAGGCTGCTCTGTTCAATCGAACTCTGTAAAAGCCACGGGATGCCACTTGCACCTTGAGATATGTGAAGGTTGGAGTACACATCATGGATACTCTCTTTGTCATCCTCCCCCTGTAAGATATCTTTTACTAGGGGATGAAAACTGCCATATCATAAGCAGTTTCATGATTAAGTCTGGATTTTTTTTTTTTTTAGTACCAGGGTTTGAAGCCAGTGATATTCAGCCATTGGGCTATATCCCCATCCCTTCTTATTATTTTATTTTATTTTGAGATAGGGTCTCACTTAGTTGTTTAAGGCCCTGCTAAGTCTAAGTTGCTGAGACTGACCTTGAACTTGCCCTTCTACTGCCTCGGCCTCCTAAGTCACTGGGGTTACAGCATGTGCCAACCTACTCAGCTAGGCTTGTATTTTTGATACATAGTAATTTTGAGATTGATATAAATCTCAGGATACTACAATTTGTTTGACACCCATAGGCAACTAACACTCAAGGCAGAAGAAAATAGCATGCAAGTACACAGGGAGGGGAAGATGCTAGAGCTCACTTAAGTCTATAAATCAACCTGTCATTACATTGGTGTCTTGAATAGGATCATGGGCCTTTATGCAGGTCTTCATTCCCTGAAGGATTTTCTACTATCTGTAGTTCATTCATAAAACATTCTACAAATTATTTTTCCTATGAAATAGTTTCAGTGAATGAAATGGTCAAGTATTAAAAGACCAGTGTCAACCTTTACAAAAATCCTATAGTAGAACAGCAATATTTTATTAAGCACCTATTTGAATCAACTTTACTCTTGGAAGATTGAGATCTTATCTCATATATATTCCTGTAAAAAATATTTTCATGAGAAGGGAGCTTAAGAAAGTTTCCTTTACCAACATTCTATTTCTCCCATCATTTCTTATTATGAAAGATAATAATCATACCTTATAATCTAGGATGATATTCCCTACAGCATAAATCATTTTAACATTAAACCTTAATATTTATTGCCTGTTCTATCTTGTTGCTGACAGTCCTATTAATGCTTCACTTAGCAAGTCAAAAAGCTATACCTCAGTACTATATAGTACTAGAAAAGATTGAGAAAACTCTTTGTACACAAATCAGCGGAAAGCATAACTTATCTGTTACAACACAGGAAGATTAAACACATGGCCATAAAAATCCCTGCAATCACGGTAACTGGAGTCGAGGTTGTCTCTATTGCTTTAATAAATCCTTTAAGTATGCTTTCAATCTCTCAACAATTCCTGACAAAGCTTGTGTGCTGTTGTTGTGAATCTGCCTACCTCGAAAGTCCTGATGGTGAATATTTCATGTGGCTTATCACTTCTCTGTGTCCCTAGTCTGGGAGAAGCTAGTGTACTGTCTGCTAGTGCCGCTTAATACCTTATTAGTTGAAGATGGATTTGTACTTTCAGCCTTTAGCCACCTAATTTCCTGTTACAGAAAATAAAAATTTTATTTTTGCAAATGATGAATGAGGTGATTATATTTCACAAATTTTAAGGCCATGGACCATTAACTGAATCACTCTAAGCACTTGTCATTTTACCCATATGTATGCAACTTGAAAAGAGAGGGCTGTGTTGTTGTATTACCTGATGATTGCCATAGATGATCCCTCATAAACGTCATGTGAAAAATTTATTTAAGCATGAATAAAACTAGGAAAAAGTTAACCCTTTCAGGAATAATTTGAGGGATTACTTATATCAGTGTTAGAATGAAAGGAGTTATCACCTTTCTCTTTATTCTTAAGATCTCTTATATAGTAGCAACTAAAACCTAACACAAACCACATTTGGAGAGTATAAATAGATAAGTATTGTTGTTCAATTATACATGTCTTCTCACTGAAAATTTATGTGATCAGGCAAAATATCAACATTGGATTATTAAGAGGAAATGAGCTTATTAGAATCTTTCTATGACTTGGCCTTCCAAGAGAAATAATTTTCCTTTAGTAGTTTGGACATTGACTCTGATTTCTATTTTGGGGATTTAGGCTTGACATTTCTCAGTGACAACTTAAGGCAGACAAGATAAACAAAATAATTCCCCGAGTATTTGGTAAGGCATTCCATATAGCACAAACCACTAGTGCTAGAAAATTAACTCTACCATTTCTTAATCCAATAGTTTTTCTTCTTAGAGATAAGTACAGCCCACTCTGATATTAGTGGGTCTACAAACCTCTAGCTGATTGCACAATCAGAGCTGGAAAAATAAGAAGCTTTTAGTTTCTAAAAGGTTTATTGAGTTCTTGTATTTTTAATCCTGGTCCATCCTCTTTTAATTTCATCCCAGTGGGATACATTTACTTATAACACATGGCTTTTCTCATTCCAACATGACTCACAGAATTTTTCCTTCCCTGGGAATGGTTGGAGTGCCAGCTTATTCAGCCTTAGTCAGAGCCTCTGTTATTTGGCATCAAATGTAAATTGGAGTCTTGATCTTTAGAATGTGATTCTTTGCGGCCTTCTCCCATCTCTTCTATTTTCTCTGTATCTCAACAACTTAATGCATTTTATACCTAGGAATTAAGCCTATTTTATTTTTATATGGTGATAGATTCTGTTGCTGATAATTCCTACCCAACCATAAGCATTCTGTACCAGCAGCTTTTACATTACTTTATGTGAGTTGTTTTGCTGATTATTTGATTTATTAAGTTTTTTCAAAGGTGTGGATTTAGGTTACAATGAGATCAGGAAAGATTTTTATAGACTCTTTGTCTTTTGCTCAATTTTTAGACTAAGTTACAGATAATCAAGAGTCTTATTGGTTGTTGTTATTTCCATTAATAAAAATAAAATTACAGTTAAGAATCTTAATTTACTTAAAGAATTTCTTGCATATACAGGGATTTCCTCATTTGGTTGTGTGTAATTCCACTGTGGCCGACTAAGGTCACAATGATGGTATTTCCTTAGGGTTGTGCAGATGGTTCAGACCTGGCACAGGAATCTGGGGCTTTGCCACTTTTCAGAATGCCATGGCCTCCAGGAGCCATGTCACAAGCAGACAGGCCCTGCTCACGGAGCACATACCAAAATATCATCAGCATTGTATTGACTAGGAACAGAAAGAGCAGTGTAAAGTCTGGTTCTAGAGATGTTCTCAAACAATGAAATGGAGAATCAACACATAAGGAACCAAGCTGGGAGCAGGAGATAGTATCAAGGTGTCCTTCCTGGACTCCTTTTCCTAGTCTACCCAAGACGTTCACAGCCTCCAACAAGGTACTATTTAATGTCACCTCTTTGGGGCCAAATTAGGTTAATATACCAGGTTCCTTTATATGGTCTGTCTATGTTAATATCATATGGGCTTAATTTGGAGACTTCTTTTAAGATTTTGAAAAATGTTCTTTTGTATAGAAAATATTATGACACATATTGTCATATTTTAATATTCTGTCCAAGTTCAGATACCCAGAACTCAGTAAACCATACTTGGGACCTGGAAAGATTAATAAATGAATTCAGCAAAGTGGCAGGATATAAAATCAACACGTATAAATCAAAGGCATTCCTGTATATCAGTGACAAATTCTCTGAAATGGAAATGAGGACAACCACTCCATTCACTATATCCTAAAAAAAAAAAATAAAATACTTGGGAATCAACCTAACAAAAGAGGTGAAAGAATTATACAATGAAAACTACAGAACCCTAAAGAGAGAAATAGAAGAAGATCTTAGAAGATGGAAAAATATACCCTGTTCATGGATAGGCAGAACTAACATCATCAAAATGACGATATTACCAAAAGTTCTCTATAGGTTTAATGCAATGCCAATCAAAATGCCAATGGCATTTCTTATAGAAATAGAGAAAGCAATCATGAAATTCATATGGAAAAATAAAAGACCCAGAATAGCAAAAACAACGCTAAGCAGGAAGTGTGAATCAGGTGGTATAGCGATACCAGACTTCAAACTATACTACAGAGCAATAGTAACAAAAACAGCATGGTACTGGTACAAAAACAGGCAGGTGGACCAATGGTACAGAATAGAGGACACAGAAACCAATCCACAAAACTACAACTATATTATATTTGATAAAGGGGCTAAAAGCATGCAATGGAGAAAGGATAGCATCTTCAACAAATGGTGCTGGGAAAACTGGAAATCCATATGCAACAAAATGAAACTAAATCCCTTTCTCTCGCCATGCACAAAAGTTAACTCAAAATGGATCAAGGAGCTTGATATCAAATCAGAGACACGGCATCTGATAGAAGAAAAAGTTGGCTACGATCTACATACTGTGGGGTCGGGCTCCAAAATCCTCAATAGGACACCCATAGCACAAGAGTTAATAACTAGAATCAACAAATGGGACTTACTCAAACTAAAAAGTTTTTTCTCAGCAAAAGAAACAATAAGAGAGGTAAAGAGGGAACAAATCTTTACTCCTCACACTTCAGATAGAGCCCTAATATCCAGAGTATACAAAGAACTCAAAAAATTAGACAACAAGATAACAAATAACCCAATCAACAAATGGGCTAAGGACCTGAATAGACACTTCTCAGAGGAGGACATACAATCAATCAACAAGTACATGAAAAAATGCTCACCATCTCTAGCAGTCAGAGAAATGCAAATCAAAACCACCCTAAGATACCATCTCACTCCAGTAAGATTGGCAGCCATTAGGAAGTCAAACAACAAGAAGTGCTGGCGAGGATGTGGGGAAAAGGGTACACTTGTTCATTGTTGGTGGGACTGCAAATTGGTGCAGCCAATCTGGAAAGCAGTATGGAGATTTATTGGAAAGCTGGGAATGGAACCATCATTTGACCCAGCTATTCCCCTTCTCGGTCTATTCCCTAAAGACCTAAAAAGAGCATGCTACAGGGACACTGCTACATCGATGTTCATAGCAGCACAATTCACAATAGCAAGACTGTGGAACCAACCTAGATGCCCTTCAATAGATGAATGGATAAAAAAAATGTGGCATTTATACACAATGGAGTATTACTCTGCATTAAAAAATGACAAAATCATAGAATTTGGAGGGAAATGGATGGCATTAGAGCACATTATGCTAAGTGAAGCCAGCCAATCCCCAGAAAACAAATGCCAAATGTCTTCTTAGATATAAGGAGAGTAACTAAGAACAGAGTAGGGACGAAGAGCATGAGAAGAAGATTAACATTAAACAGGGATGAGAGGTGGGAGGGAAAGGGAGGGAGAAGGGAAATTGCATGGAAATGGAAGGAGACCCTCAGGGTTATACAAAATTACATACAAGAGGAAGCGAGGGGAAAGGGAAAAAAATAATACAAGGGGGAGATATGAACTGCAGTAGAGGGGGTAGAAAGAGAAGAGGGGAGGGGATGGGAGGGGAGGGGGGATAGTAAAGGATAGGAAAGGCAGCAGAATACAACAGACACTAGTATGGCAATATATAAATTAATGGAAGTGTAACTGATGTGATTCTGTAATCTGTATATGGGGTAAAAATGGGAGTTCATAACCCACTTGAATCAAAGTGTGAAATATGATATATCAAGAACTATGTAATGTTTTGAACAACCAACAATAAAAAATAAATAAATAAATAAATAAATAAAATGAAATAAAAATTTTTAAAAAGGGGAAAAAATAAAATATAAAATAGAATGGGAGTACATATCCCACTTGAATCAAAGTGTGAAATATGATATATCAAGAACTATGTAATGTTTTGAACAACCAACAATAAAAATTAATTTAAAAAAATAAATAAAAAATAAAAAATATATATATAAAATAGAGCAGAAAAAAAAAACTAGCTGGGCATTGAGATACATGCCTATAATCCAAATGGCTCTAGAGGCTGAGGCAGAATATTACAGATTCAAAGCCACTTTCAGCAACAGTGAGGCCCTAAGCAATTCAGTGAGTCCCTATCTCTAAATAAAATACAAAATAGGGCTGGGGATGTGGTTCAGGGGTTGAGTGTCCTTGAGTTCATTTTCCAGTACCCCCTCCACAGGAAAAATTTAAAAAAGATTAAAAAACTCAGATGCTCTTTGAATTGCGGAATAGGGTATGCGTCTTCTGCAAATTCAATGAAGAAGTTTTGAAATGGATTTTCAATCCTATCCTAATTGCATAAAATATTGAGATATTTTATAACATTGAAAGAAATACTAAGGAAAAGTACTTCTAACATGTCAGGTTGTCTCAGTTTGTTAATTCCCATTAGTAATGAATAGATTATCGATAGCTTCTTGGCCTTTTGGCTAAGATCAAGTGTAGTATTTGTTCTTATCATTGTAGTAAATTAATTAGAAAGTTAAACTAGGCACGTTAGGCTCTTTTATGGGAAAGGTAATGGCAATATAGCACAATTCGATAAAACAGTTTAGAAGCCATTATTGCTTACTTTGCATTGCATTAAGTCCCAAAGAGAATTAAATGAGATCTCATGCACTACACAAAATATTTCAAAGTATCATGCCCCAATTAAGACCTTGCAATAACCGTATGAGTTGAATGGTTAGAACTCATCTGCAAGTATACTAATTTCCCTTGTTTTGTGAGGACTTTGAAACCATATTAGTCTACCTTAAACCTTGTGCACTCAGGTTTAACCAAGATTACTCAGTCCTCCCACAATGGACTTATCTTTTGCTGAGACACCTTGCATGACCTTATTGTCCCATGCTTACTTAATGAATAAGTGGACCGTTGAAGGAGAACATGAAATTTAACAATTTTCTTATATGTCCTTGGGAATTTTCTAGGGTTTTAAGACCAGTTACTATGATATTGAGCCCTTCCCCAAAATATCCAGCTACCAGCACTTCAACTCTCAGTGTGAAGAAGGTGAGTTGAAGGAAAGTATGTTAAAGCTCATCATTGAGTAAGAAGGAAGAAAATATCTTTAATTTTCTGGGGATAATATCTTTGTGAAAACAGTTTCTTAACAAATGACCAGAATATATCAAATAAATGGGAATAAAGTTTAAAACATTCACTGAGGAAATGCTACACTGATGATGATTCTTAGTTTTTAACTACCTTGGCTCTGAATGTTCTCCATTGTGGAAGTTCAATGTGTCAGGCAAGTAAAAGCCAGGATACTATGAATTTAATTTTCCTGAAAAAATTGAGAATCATGTACAGAGTGTCCTCAAGAAACTGCAATTTTCAAGTGGTGAATTGTGCTGCTATAAATATTGATGTGGCTCTGTCCCTTTAGTATGCTGTTTTTAAGTCCTTTCGGTATAGACAGTGGAGAGGGATAGTTGGGTCAAATGGTGGTTCCATTCCCAGTTTTCCAAGGAATATTCATACTGCTTTCCATGTTGGCTGCACCAATTTACAGTCCCACTAGCAATGCATGAGTGTGCTTTTTTTTCAAATGGTATGCATGGTACACGAAAGCATGCAGGAAAACATCGTCTGGGGTCAAAACTGCTATTGAAAATTCTTTAGGAGGGTTCCAGGTTGCAGACAGACTTAGTGTCTCTCAGCAAGGGTGACACTGGCAGTTTCCTCCCAGAACTAAAACAGATTGCTCTTTCTCTGGTAAGCCCCAGAAGGAATTAACTTGTGTTTAGGGACCATGTGCTATGAAATTCACATCAAACTGGTTTATTGAGTAGTCTCAACTCAGTGGGGGTGTAAACATGAAGCAATTTGTGTTTCTACAATCACTGCCTTCCACTGCAATCTGTCAAAATGTTCTTATTGACATCTCTGACAGATTTCACAACTTTTCATTCACTCTGGTTATTTAAAATCCACTTCATTATAAGACTTTTTTTGTATCATCTCATTTGAATATCACCTCTGCACATAGACTTGAGCTGAGAGCCATGTCCTGCTGGAGTGTTGGAGGGTGGGGAAAGAGGGAGATATCTTCTGCTCCAGAAACACTCCTCCTTTCTTTTCAAGACCTCCTTATTTTAATGTGCTTGCAGCCTGAGAAAGGAGAGGGAAAGAGACAAATGTATGATCTGTTTGACTGTAGTATGGTCCACCACTTCTTCCTCCCTTCCCAGTTGCTGATTTGCTCTAATAGTGCATAGGTTAGAAATGTAGAAGGGTCATGGTGGAATTCCATACTTCCCTCAGCTCCAACAGGAGCTCCATACCTTCATAAGGAACCATCTCTCTAGCTTTCTTGCCAGTAGAGCTCTCTGTCCCAGTGAGTAACCATTTTGTGCATAACAATGACTGAGGAACTTTAGTTCTGTTCCTCCTACATGGTCTTCTTGATTCCTGGGAAATACATACCTTGAATCCTCCAAACAGTATATACAAACAAACAAACAAATAAATAAAATTCAGCTGCTCAACAGCTCTGCCTCCCCATCTCCCAACACCCCTTTTTCAGTTCTCTTCTTCCTTGCTCTTATATTCACAGAATTAGCACAGCAAAATGAGTGCTTAAGCAGATGGTGAAGTTGGATACCAAATAATGGCTTTCTGTTCTCAGTTCTCCCCATCTTTATAAATGGCTTTCATTCCAATCCTCCTCAGTTTATTGTGGAGGCTTTAGTGAAAAAGAGCATTGGTAAAGAAACAAAGTAATTAATGGACACATTAGCCATTTGCAATTTATGAACTTTTAAAATTCAATTCTAAGCAAACTATAATATTAAATATATGCATTTGAAATATAATCATGAAATCTGAACACTTGTTTCGTATTTCATGATAGTGAAGAATCTTTATGTTTATTTATTTATTTTTTAAAAGAGGGGCAGTAGTAAAGTCTTCCCTGTGTATTCATAAGGGATTGCTTCTCAGACCCCCTGACATTACCAAAATCTACAGATAGTCAAGTTTTTTATATAAAATGAAAAAAGTAGTATTTGAATATAACTATACATATTCTATTGTATTCATTAATTCCTCTCCACACTACTTAAAATACTTAACACTATGCAAATAGTTGTTACAATGTATTGTTTAGGGATTAATGACAAGAAAACCTCTACAAGTTTAGTTCAGACATGGGGCTGGGATTGTGGCTCAGTGGCAGAGTGCTTGCCTTGCACATGTGAGGCACTACATAAAAATAAGTAAATAAGATAAAGGTATTGTGTCCATCTGCAACTAAAAAATTATTTTTAAAAAGTTTAGTACAGACACTTTTTATTTTTTAAATATTTCCCATCCATGATTGGTTGCCATCTTGTATCTCTGAACCTATCAATGTGGAATTCACAGATATGAAGCACTTAATGTATTGTTTACATTTATAAAATTATTCTGTTCTTTAGAAATGGGCTTAAAATATTTACAGGCAAATTGATAAAATGTGTTATATTTACCCCAGAAAATTCAGATTCCAGAAAGGATCAGAGACATTCTTGAAATAAAATTTACCACAAGTTTTTTCAGGTGGGTACTTGGGAGTTTATTATACCATTTCTATTATTACACATGTTTGGAATTTTTTATAATGAAAGTCATCAGTACACTTTTACCATGAAAATTTTGATATTTAAGGAATTTGTCCCATGTAATTTTTTTTGAAGAGTTGAGATGTTCCTACCATTGCATTATTACTAATTCTATACTTTTTGATGTATAGCTTGGGCCTAATTTATTCCAAAAGAAAATCAACAGGTCTCTATCTTTCAAAAAAAGTTATCTGGATGTAAAGGAATAATGTATATGTAGTCACCTGAACTGTTCTCCATCTTTACCAAAATGATAGGAAACATTCAGAAGTGTAGGTTCAGATGATATCTACAGGAACACCAAGCAAACCAGACTCACTTATCTGGTAATTTTCTGCACCTTTCAAAGACTCCTGGAGACTTCACATGATCATTTTGTTTCTGTAAATGAAGGACAAAATGAGAGATTATACATGAATTCAGAAATCCACACATGCCATTTTCTAAACCACATCATATACTTTTTTAAACTCCTGTTCCTGTATTTTACAAAGAAACTAGAGTTTAATATACAAAGTATATTGAATTTAGTCTAGATTTAGCAAGAGTCCAATAAGATAGGTTTTTAGATTCCTTGAGATATCACTTTTTAATAATGATAAATATTTCTGGTTTAATTAATCATCTTGCTAATTTATTCCAGCCTAATCCTGTATTTCTTAGCAATATTATGGATGCATATCTCAGAAGGATTTAAATAAATTCCAAAGGGAATCACACTTTATATGCAAAATGATTTCAAACTCAATTTCTCTCCATACTCTGTGTCTTAATTTGCTGTTCATAAATCAGTATATTTAGAAAAGACTGGAAACTTGTTTTCAGCGAAGAACCTAATAATATAAAATTAATTTTGATTTATATAACCTAAAATTTCATATTGTTTATATGTAAGCATAATTTGTTTTTATTAACACTTCAGTTTTTAAAATTTTTAAAAGGTGTTATTTTTCTGTTAATAACTATACTATGATAAAGAGACTCCTTGGTGAAATATACTTATGAAATAATAAAGATGATATATTCCTCTTAGAAGTCTTAATACATGTTAGCATAATAAAGTTTCTACTAGGTTTTGTAGGAAAGAAATTTCATTTATCTGGTTATTTCTCAAGTTTATTTAATTTTTTAACATTTTTTAAAAAATGGATATTAATTTATTTCAGATCACTAATATTCATAGATCTTAATTTCAAAAATGTTCCTTAAAAAGCTTCTTAATTAAAAGAGCAGAGTTTTAAAATATAAATGCCTCATTTATTTTAATACATTAATACGAATTCAGATTTTATAAAATTTAAACTTGTAGTAAACAATTTTTACACAGTTAAAAAGAATTTGCTATTTACATTTACTATGTTTTATATGTTCTGTTGCCTATAGAGTAGGATAGACAACTATAAATTAAATTATTCACTGTTAACTTTTGGAATCTTTTTGTATGACAGTGAGAGAAGTAATGAGGGAATAGAATATAACAGGGTTGTGAGGATGGAAAAGATGGATTTGAAAATATTTAGGGGCTGGTGTTGTGGCTCAGTGGTGGAGTGCTCAACTAGCACATGCAAGGCACTGGGTTCAATCCTCAGCACCACATAAAAATAAATAAATAAAAGTATTGTGTCAAACTACAACTAAAAAAAATATTAAAAAGTTTTTATTAGACAACTCTATTGGACTTGTGGACTAAACAGTGTGGAAAGGATGCAGAGAGATGACTTGTGATTGTATGTTCATTGGTGGCACTAATGCAAACATGAATGAAGAAGGAGGAGGATGTAGAAATAGGTGGTGACTTTTGTTTGTGACATGGAATAATTGTATCATCTCTGTAAAAATCAGGAGCAGAGGTGAAATAGCAATTAAGTATAATATAAAACGTTCAGAAAAAGGAGCAGCTGAGAATATAAAACTTATATATGGAATCAGAATCATTCAGTAAGTCTTTAATAAGAACAACAAATGGAGTATGAAATCACAGCAAATAAAAACAGTGTCAAGTGGTGGTAGACAGGAAAAGGAACTTAAGAGAAGTCAGGAAAGCAATGAAAACATACTAATGTCAATGAGGAAACCCATGTCAGTTCAAGCTTACTAAGCAACTAGAGATGGTGTTATAGACATTTCCTAGATGTGTCAAGTAAGCCCCATGGGAGAAATATGAAACAATTGCTACTGAACTTGGTATTTGAGAGCAGATTAGAAGATTTAATGATTCTATTTTCAAAAACCTGTGGTCAGTGAAGTCAAATTTTAAGAACTGAGGAGAAAACCGGTACTGAGAGTTTGAAATGGGAAAGTGGAGAATGAATGCAAGCAGTTAAGTTTGTTTATAGGCACTGTTTTTAGGAGGCAATGCAGGAGGCCAGAATAATGAGTCCTAAGGGAAAAAGGAGTGGATGGGATTGAAACATTGAAAGGAACTTTTAGAAGACTAGATCAAAGTAGTAGCATGCAACATTTTAGGGTGAATTTTCATGTGAAATAGGGGGCAAATTCTATATTGTAATTGAAAAAGCTGTGGGCTATAAAGAGTAATAAATATTTGGAATTATTGTTGAGGAGAATGGGAAGGGAATACTTTTATTGATTAATTTTTGATTGATTCAAACATTTTGCATTTGGAAAAGAAAGTCATCTATTGCAGTATTTTGCCAACTTTTCTCAGGTGCTTTGCAATTTCTTTGCCTTGCTATTTGTCTTCATTGCCTTCATTTTGCTTTTTATTTCATTTGATTGGTTTGTTTTGTTTTTTCTTACTTGTCTTTGCTGTGATTCTTCATATGTAGCTGGCTACTAGGATAAACATTTAACACATATGTGAAGATAGGGATGTACATGGTGAAGAGTTCTTAGGAGGTAAGGTTTTCATATAACAAATATTTTTAATTATCTTTAAAATAATTTTTTTATTATAGCTTTAATATCTTTATTGTCTCTTGCATTTTATTATGTACCCAAACAACTTTTACTTACATGTCCACAAATATATATGTATCACCTGCCTTGAACACAGTCTATTTTTATTTTTATGAGAGTTTAGAAGATATTACATTATAATTTTTCTTTGCTTTTAGAAGACTAGAGCAATTTTGTCTCCCAACAAAATTGTCAAATCATTGAAGACAAATGCTTTTGGAAAAGATAAAGTAAATAATTATCACTTAATAGATTTTAAAAAGTATTAGTTCTACGTTCCTTCCATTTGCTTCATCATATAGGGCTAAACACCATATCTATTACATAATGGTGCTGGTACACTCCATTTGAATTCAGTTGATAAAGTTTTTTTTTCTTTAGATTTTTGAAAGTTTGCCTCTTAAAATTGCTATATATTAACCTTTTGCTATTTATCTGCATCCTATAATCTGTCTATCCATCATTTTTTTTCCAAGTTTCTAAATCATCTCTTTTCTTGTCTCTGGCAGTATTTTCTGCCTCATAAATTTGTGTGGGAGGAGAATCTGCCTCTGATGAACTAGGTTGCAAATGCCTATGTTTGCAGTTGTCTTTTATCTAGCCTAGGAAGAAATTTTCAGAAAGAACCTACTGTAATCACATATCATGTAAAAAAAAATGTATTAAGTGATATGAATGCAGAGAATCTATTCTGACAGTTGGGGTAGTAATGATGGTGGCAACCTCTAGGTTCTAGGCACTTCTGTTGCTATGGTCTACCAGTAGTGACTGCTGCCCAGAACAGTCAGAATTTTTAGAGTCCAGACTTCTATTGGATGGGATGTCCTCATGGAATAGGTGTTGGGTATGATTTTTTCTGTGTATTTTTTTTTAAATTTTTCTTATGCATTTCAATCTTGTTCTTGAATTTTTTAACTGATGTACAAAAAATGATATGTATTTATGGCACACCTTTTGATGTTCCTATACATTTACATATTATGTAGTGTTCAAATAAATAATAATTTACATTTGAATAATTATAATTTCCTTTTGGTAAAACTATTCAAAATATTTTCTTTTAACCTTTCTGAAAAAGGTACAGTAAATTATCACTATCGATATTTAATTCTTGAATTTACCTTTTAGTTCTATGAGTCATACAGTGTTGCTTATATTTTTAAAAATAAATATTTTAACCTGAATTAGAGGTGGATTCTTGGCTCATTTTAAGTAACTCTCATTGACAGATCAGAGCCTGCCATCATTTTTAATTTTATATTTTTGTATTTACTGACTACTTCTTCATGAATATTCATAAGGATTCAGGGTGTTCTGCATATATAATTTCATATAGCTAAAGAATTTTCATACCATTGATATAGATAGTAGATAAATTGTGTCCTGTGTTCTATAATACAAAGGCTTAATGTGATTGTAAGCACCATTTTTTTTCTCAAAAGTATTTATTACACAGTTTGGTAATACAAATACACCACTAATAAAAAAAAAAGTAGGTATTTTAACACAATTCTGTAGAATTCATTAGAACAAATTATAGATCATTTCAACTATCCTAATTAATTTTTGCTTGTGGCATATAGTGTGAAAACACCATGCAGGCATTTGGTATGCTCACTTTGAAAAATGAGGAAATATAGCCTTATCACCAGGTAACATATCAAGTGTCTAGCTAAAATTAGCTGAGACTTGTCCTTTTATCTAAGTTCCTACTTATCCAAGTTGACTCCCATTAGCCACTGTGCCATAATGGCTTGTGGGAAGACCAAACGGAAAATTGAATTAATGCAAGCCATTTCTCAATCATTTCTCATTCTCATTCTCATAAAATGATTAAAACTGATGTAAGAGGGCTCATTAAAATGGAAAACATTAGGCTCATTAAAAAGCCATTAAACCATCTCACTTCTCTGATTTATTTTATCATAACCTTATTTAGCCATTGTTTAAAAGTCACTGCACCCCAAATTTCTTCTTATTGTTTTGGGAAATATTATCCACACTGGGCACTCTGGCTATGTGGCCATTTTAAGATTCAAATCATCTCATACTACTGTTGCTTAGTTAACAACTAAAGCCAGCATCTAACTACCAGTAATTGGAGATCTGCTAACAGTACTCAATTTGAATGGATTTACCTTCCAATATCTGTTTTAGCTATTTTTAATGCGCACGAATGTTCTTAATCCTATAGCTCTGTATTGTTTAAACTGGAAACTGAATTCTATTACACAGGCAAAGTGAATGGCCATTAGTTATTGTATGATAATAGTGTGATTTTCGTTAAGCAGTAGTCATTTCTTTTGCCATACCAAATAAAAGATCTACCCTGGGAAAATACATCTTTGTGAGAAGTCTCAGCTTGAGCTTTAGCTATGATAAAATTCAGATGCTAACAGCTTTTCTATCTTTCTTTAACAATATTTTATTTAATGTGTTCTTGCAAGAATAGACCCAAATAAAACTGACTTGATTTTAAAAATGACTCAGTACATATTAGAATTCATTCAGAAGGAAAATACATTATAAGTTATACTTTTATTAGGAGCATATCAAAGCAGTTTAACCAATACAAAAGTCCTGAAAGCTCAGTGGCTTAGTCCTAATGCCACTGTAACCTCTGTGCATCTTTTAGCTGTGGTTCTGGAAGGTGGTAGATGTGGTGATACCCTTCCCATATGTCCCTTCAAGGAAGGTTGTGTCTTCTAAAGATTGAAGTACTGTTCTTTTGGTATAATGTGCCATATATATTTAAATCTCTTCATCTGCCAGAAAGGTTTATTAAGTGCCAGAATCTTAGCTTCAGTCTGTCTCTGCTTAACCCATTTTCCATTCCTTTTCTTCCCACCCATGTGTAGACTGCAAAGAAACATCCTTTTCACTAAGCTGGATCTCAGCGTCATTGTCACAGAAAACCCAGTCTTTGTGTGGACTCTGTAATCATCAATATTTCTAAGACAGGAAAAGAAAAAAAAACAAAGCATATATACCGTCAAATGTTACAGTCCCAATGTTACATATATGTCATTTCTGCTCTCGGGCCATTGGCTAGATTTAGTAATATGGCAATAGATAAACTGCAAGACAGACTGAAAATGTAAGAGAAATTAAAGAGTTAGTTGACACAGTCTCTAAAATAAAACTCATACTTTCATGTTTTATGTCACAATCATTCTATTGCAGTTTTGACTTCTGTATGGAAAAAATGATAAAAATCAGGGACTTGATTGGTTTCCTATGTAGATTCATAAAGTAATTGGTTGACTTTCTGGCTAAATAGAATCACTATTTGATGTAGTAGCTCCTCCTTATTTGTTATTTGACTTTTTTTTTTGTTATTGGTCCAGAAATATTACATGGAAAATTCCAGAAATAAACATTTCATAAGCTTTAAATTGTATGTTTTTTCTTAATAGCATGATGAAATCACCTTCCTTTTCTCTCTGTCTTACCTGGGATGTGGATTTTCCCTTTGTCTAATGTATACACACTCTATATGCAAGTCTCTCCTTTATAACTTAGAAGCTATCATGCTTATGAAATCATCTGTTGTGGTACCACAATTGAACAAAAATTAATTTTTGTTCAATTAACCATTATGTAGTAGACAAAGACTACATCACAAACCTAAAGCATCTATCTCAGTTTGTCTTATCAGGTGGGCATTATATCATCTCACATCATCACATGAAGAAGGATGCATAGAGTACAGGAAAATATTTTTAGATAAACCACATAATGTTTGTTACCATATTTTTTATAATTATTCCATTTTATTATTGATTATTGTTGATTTCTTCCTGTGCATTATTTATAAATTCAACTTTATCATATATATAATATATATATATTATATATATATATATAAATTTTTTTATGTCCTTGAGTCAATTGGGACATTCATCTCATAATATTCCTTTAATCAATGAAGCAACATTGATATTATAATTTTGGCTTACTGATATTACCCTGTCACTGATATTAATAACAGTAATGTTGATGTTTATGCTTACAATATAAATAGTTCAATTACATGTTCAAATGGATTAAGAAATACTTGGTACTATATGAAATTTCAGGCATCTACTCAGTGCCTTGAACATTTCCTCTACAGATAAAGGAGCTCTGTTTTGAGTATCATAACCAATTCATAAATCAAATCTTTTTTATGGCACAGAATAATCGATATAGTTATAATTACCATAATAAAAAGGAAATAAAAATATAAATATTATAGCAAGTAATTTTATGGTGAGATAAGTCATAATTGCACTATTATTTTCTGTATTTTATAAAAAATAATTAGAAACCTCAAGAAATTAGAAATTTTGCCCAAGATTACCAACTACTAAGAATAGCCTGGGCTTCAATTTATATACATCTGGTTACAAAGCTTTTGCTTTTAACTATGGCACCAGACTGCTTAGAATAGTCATCCCATGAATGTTGTTCTCCCATATGTTTTTCCTCTTTAGTTTATTACCATTTTTTAATAAAAGAAAAGAGAACTCAAATCGATCAACTGACATATAGTGCTTTTAATAAACACACATATACCAACATGCATATATACAGAATATTTGGTTTTCATTGATGTTCAAAGAGAATTTTACTTTTTGAAATAGATGTTCTGCCCAGATAAAATCATCATGTAGCTGAATGCCAATGAGCACTGTATATCTATCTTCATATTTAAACTCAAATTAATGGACAAAGACTTAACCTAATGTATATTAGTCTAGAATTTTTTTTCTTTACAAAGTAAAGAGCTTTCCACTTTCCCCTATTCTAATATATTCATACCTAGTCTCCTACTCATTATTTTTTTAATTTTATGTCCTTGAGTCAATTGGGATATTCATCTCATAATATTCCTTTAATAAATGAAGCAACACTGATATTATAATTTTGGCTTACTGATATTATCTTGTCCATGCTATTAATAACACTAATATTGATGTTTATATTTACAATATAAGTAGTTTAGTTACATGTTTAAATGGATTAAAAATGCTTCTTAATTTGATGGATTAAAGAATGGGGTGAAAGCTTGAAGGGAAGTGTATGCTTTGGGTTGAATATCATTTAGAAGTCCTTAAACACTGTAAGTGGATCCACCTCAAGGATGAAACAGGTCAACTAAGCTCAGAATAGGTTCATAAAAATCAAACACCTGATCTTTACATTTTAATGAGACTATTTTAGAACAATGGGAGGGAGACGTATATTCCAATTGTTCTCGTCAGTGTAATTTTGTTGTATAAATATACATGGAAATGCTGAATGTAATCAAAAGTTAGCCTGAGGAATCGAGTATAACACAAGAGAAGTCAACTGGGTGATTTTAATGGTTCACATCCATCTAATGTACTTCATAAATCCAGCTCTCCTGATAATACAGTAGCCATGCTAGTTCTTAGTTGGCCATTCTCAGAACTGGGATAAACAAACTGTTGATGCTGAATGCTCTGAAATTCCATTTCTAGAATCCTGCTGCTTTCCAATCACACACATTGACTACAGATCCCCATGTATCCAGACAATCAGTTTCTCCTGGGGATCTTAAAATTAACCAATCTAATATTTTGTAAAAGGAAATGCCTTCCCCTCAAAGTTTCAATGGCAAATTCTTCTCTGAACCATTCAAATGTAGGGGGTTATTGTTAAATGAATATTACATATAACTAGTATAGACACTGAAGCCAATATATCTTGCAAGCACTAGAGCAAGGATTTTAACTTACCCTTTATGAATACTGAAAGTAATCACGTAACAATTTTGCTGCACAAAATCTCCATTTACCTTATAACCTAAAAAAAGGCAAATATATTTCCTGAGTTTTAAATTAACATATGACCTTTTTATAAAAAATAACATTTTAAAAGAATAGTCTTAGACTTACAGAAAATTTATGGTAATGGTAAAGAAGTTCTCATACATTCTTCAACAAAATCCTCCAATTATAATATTTTATTCTAATGTGCTTCATTAGTTGTAATTAATGACCTAGTATCAATATATACTATCTAAAGTCCATAATTTATTTAGATTTTCTTATTTTTTGCCTACTGTTCTCTTCCTTTTCTGGGAGCCTGTACAGGTTGCCCTATTATCTCTCTACATTTCTCTTGGCTGTGACATTTTCTCAGACCTTTTTGTTTTTGATCAACTTGATGGTTTTGAGTATTGATCATGTATTTTGTAAATTGTTCCTTTATTGAGATTTTTCTGACTTTTTTCATTATTATATTGGCATTATAAGTTTTGGCTTGTGTACTATAAAGCATCACTTTCATCCCTTGACTTTAAGATTTCATGTCATCAATGTGATTTATAAGTGTTGGTGTTGACCTTAATCATCTTGAAAACCTTGTCAGGTTTCTTTACCATAACACTACTGTTTTCGTTTTTTTTCATATTGTAGTCTTTCAAAAGAAGTTACTATGAACATCCAGCACTTAACATGTGCTCCACTTCTTGGCCAGACAGTACCTTTACCAAATATTTGCAATCATGATGCATGGTTGATATTCTTCTGTAAAATAATAATAATTAATTATAATAATAATAATGTCAGTATGAATTTATTGCTACTATGTCATCCTTTGAGTTATAATTTTCTGCATAAATTAACTCATCTTTGGCCATTGAGAGTTTTTATTTGGCTCCTGTATCCGATGACATACTCTCATATAGGTTTTCTTTCTTCTTCCTTTTGGTATTTTCCACACAAGGACTATCGTTTATATTTTCTCCTGCCTCGTAAAATCAACCATTTCTTTCAGGACTCCTTGTTGCTTTTATTGATGATGGTATTAGAAATCAAAATTTGGACTCAGGCAATGCCTGTAGCTAGTGGAACGTCATTAAATCTTTGCATGCTTAGTGAATGGGCAGAAAAGTATAAGTGTACATATTAACCTCTGTATGTGTGTGTGTTTGTGTGTGTGTGTGGGTTGTGTGTGTGTGTGTATCTGTATATCTGTAAATATTTCTACTTGGAACCAACTTTATATTAAGCCAAGTATGAGTTCCTAATGACAGTTCCAATTCTAATCTGTTACCATGTGACTCTTTCAGCCTCTTCTCTTATCTCTAATCTTCAACTGCATGGAAGAACCTTGCTTCTACCACCTGCATCTGTTTACTTAATTGTTCCTTTAGTATTACTTTCTAGAATATCAGAATTGCAAAGCCCTAGCCCACTAGAAACATATTATCAACTAGAGAGAAATATTCATCCAATTATTTTGCACTTAATTATACAAGTTCCATTAATACCACATTACTTAAGTCACCAAACTTACCCAGCCTACTCACACGAGGTTATTCCCTGGATTTTTAGTAGAGTTAGATTTTGTTGTAGTCTCCCTTCTTGCATTTCCCATCTAATTTCATATGCTGTGTATCTTTTTCCACCAGAGTCCTTAATAGAGTCATAATCCTTATTTCAGACTTCCACCTGATAATTCCAATATTTGTGTCATAGCTGAGTCTAGTTCCAAGGCTTGCTTTGTATTTCTGGGTGACATTTTCTTTCTTCTAATATAACTTTTTATCGTGTTTGTTGTTGAAAGCCTGATAAAATACATCCGATAATAGTAACTAAAGGAAATAGAAATCTTTTCTGCAATGTTTAAGTTAGCTTGGCTGGGAGTTTGACTGGGTTCCATATTTGTTGTGGGCGCCAGAGACTTCAGATTCCTCTAGTTTTATTCTATGTTTGTTCCTCCTCCTGTCTTTAGACTTCCCTAAGGAATCTTTCCTAGACATTATGTCTTCCAGGTCTTTTGGGCTACTAATCCAATGTCTTTTCCATGGTAATGAAGAGTAGAGGAGGGAATATATTTTCTAATCTTATGATTGCATTGCTGTCATTTATTTGACTGTGTGTGCCCTTCACAAGTATTTCTTTGGCTTCTTTCCTTCACTTAGGTGAAAGGATAGTAGGGGCTATTTGGAGGAAACTCCCCTCCCCAAGGTCAGACATTACTGTATAAAAATATTCCTAGTAAAGATTAAGCCTGGTTATATAGGAGGCTCTGAGCATATTTCTAAATGGTTATTTTCCTCTCCTTGTACCCAAGTCACAGGTCATCTTTCCTGACTCTTCATTGTGAGAACCTGGAGGTTGCATTGTGGAAAACTCAGGAATTTGTGAGAACTCTCCTAAATTGTAGGTCCCTGCATATCTCATTTTCAGACTATTTTGTATGTAGCCTATAAAACATTGTCAAATTTATCATGTCACTGTTTCTTCCAGTTTATGGCTTCAGTAGATCTTGATAAACAAATCTTAGTTGTAACTCTGAATTCACCTGTCATTCTGGATTTCAGGATGATCATTTGTTCTTTGTTGAGTCATTAAAATATATCATTGATTTTCAATTTGTTCAACTTTTCCTTGGTGTTAAGACGAGATTGGTGGCTTCCAAATATTTGTATATCACAGCTGAAAATGGAAGTCTTTGACTTTTTAATTGTATTTGTTAAGGTCTCCTGTGATGCTCTGGTATTCATGTTAGTATGTGAAGGCCCAACACAGTGCTGGACACAGAGTAGTTAGCTTAGTAAATATGAATTCCCTTTTCCTTTTGTTAATATGACATGATGAAAAGTTTGTTTTGTGACCTACTACCAGAGTCCCCAATGTTGAGCTGTCCCCTGGAGAACAGTGGGTCCTTCTTAAAGAATCAGGAGTGCTTATCTTCACTTGATATTGTATCCCAAAATTTTGTTTAATATCCTACAGCTATACCTAATGGGACACATCAAGTCTGACATCTTAGAGCTGACTACCTCTGAAACTGCCTTCAGATTATTTTCAGTTATTTCCCACCTCAGTTCAAGACTATGTTAAAGGGAGAATTAAATCTAGAGAAATTAAACAAATGAATACAGATCCAGTTGAGATCCTGAGACTTCAAACAAGTGCCCTTCTCTTCCTGCCTTCCGTCACAAATAGTTATTATAATAGAATACAATGATGGATGTTTAGCCCCCCCCCCCCAATTTAATACTAGTCATGTTGTTACTGGTACCATGAAAAACTATAGCTGTACTAAATGGCTCTATGCATTGCAAAATAAAAATTCTAACTCTGGTAGCACAAAAATTCTAGAGTACAGAAAACAATGTCTTCAAGTCTGAATTCCTAAGATCAAATAGTATATTCAGATTTCTGCTCTTCTGTCACTAGTTATAGAAGAATTTTTACTCTTTCAACAATCTTTATACATGGTAAATATTTATTCTCAGGTAATGATCTAAGATGTTCAATTATAATGGAGAGACAGAATACTTTGAAAATCTCTAGCTGCAAAAGGTTGGTAATAATAGAAAAAGTATTAATGCCTGGAAATAGGAAAAGTAAAAATAAAAAAAAAGAATGATTTTATGTTGTGCTACAAATCACTATAAACACAGTGGATGAAAATGTTATACATCCATACCCTCACATTTTCTCTAGATCAGGAGTCCAGGCAGATCATAATTGGATCCTCTATAATAAAGGAATTGGCCAGGTCAGGGTTCTATCTGGAAATGTGACTGGAGAAGGGTGCACCTCTAAGCTCCTTTGTTAAATGTAAATCTCATTAACAACAACAATATATATATATATCATATATCAAGGATCAAGGTCTTAGTGGTTAAGTACACCTGGATTCAAAATCCAGTATCTAAAAATTAGAAATATGTTAAACTATTGATTATGAAGAGCCTTTACAGAATAAACATCATATACAATAAAAAACGTGGGCAGAGTAAATTTCCATTTGGGTGTAGGATTCAAGACAACTTTATTCTTTAGAGTAGCAACCGAGGGAGACAAGGAGAGATCGAAGAAGGACAGGGATGAGGAGGAGGAGGAGAAGGAGAGAGAAAGGGTGAGAGAATTCTATGTAACTTAGCATCACATAGAGTAACCACTTTTGTGCACATCACTTGTTAGTAAGCCTTAGGTCCCAACTGCGTTCAAGGGGGACAGTATTTTCATGGTGTGAACAAAAGGAACCAGAGGTCATTGAGATTCACCTCAGTATCTGTCTACCACAGAATGTCAACCAAGTGATATTCGGCAGATGAGAAGTCTATAAATTGCTATGATATTTGAACAACATTCACAAAAATTGTATGGAAAAATATGATCTATAGTTCAGTAATTTTATTTATAATTAATTGTCATACAGGTGAAACTAATGTCATTATTGTGTATTACATGAAAGGAAATTGACTTACAATTCTAGACATTTACTTGACAATAAAGTGTCATTCAGGTAACTATTTACATGAGGAAAAATGTACTTAGAAACTAGAGCTGGGTGCAGTGGCACATGCCTGTAATTCCCGTGGCTCAGGAGATTGAGACAGGATTGTTAGTTCAAAGCCAGACTCAGCAATAGAGCAAGGCCCCAAGCAAAGTAGTGGGACCCTATGTCAAAATTTTTTTAAAAAATATATAAAAACAGCTTAGTGGTTAAGTCCCCCTGGGTTCAAAATCGAGTACAAAAAAAAAGAAGAAATTTGAAATATGTTAAAGTATTTATTATGAAGAGCCTTTACAGAATAGATATCACATACAACAAAAAACTTCAAAAAAATTGAAAAAAAATATATATTGTGAAAGTAAACATGTATGTAAATTGGTTAACAAGAATATATTATTGTCAAAAATTGCACGAGAACTATCTCGTTAACAAAAAAATGTAAATACCTAAGATAGCATAATAAATCAGTAAATAAATTTATACTACTGAAGTTTTCCATAATAGCTCCAGTGATCCTTTAAAACTCATGGACAGTTTTCTATTACTAAGCATTGAAAAGCTGTCAGAATCTGATCAACAAGACGTGGTTCAAAGACTCCTAGAAGAGGAAATCAGAGACGCAGGTGGCTTTGTAAACTGACTTAGAGTTTGGACACATCATTCAAGTTCTAATTTGGAAAAGGGAGCTTGATGGGGGTTATGGGTTAATTGAACTATGAAAGTTCTTTCTTTTCTTCAACTTTCTATTTTTAAACCCAGTATAGAGGAGGTTCTGCTGATTGAATCTTCAGAGAACAGGACAAATGATGAGATTTAGTTTTATAGAGTAAAAAACACATTTTCTTATACATGTTTTCAAAGCTTATGAAAGGTTGCAAAGGAAGAAAGAATTAATGGAATGGGATCACACTCTAAATCTAACACCATATCTTAACAAACATGACCTACTTGGTTTGGGGAGGAAGATATAGACTGTTTTTATAACTCTGTGTACTGAAATATTAAACACTTAATAAAGTTGGAAGTACATGAGGTTGTTTTTAAAAAGAGATGATTGAATATGAAATTTAGTTCAAACAAAGAGTTCCTTCTCCCTATTGTAACTTTTCATTCTAATATTTCTATCTTTCTAATATTTCTTAATGAAGAAATTTTCTTTTCACGCAGGTCAAACTGCAGAACAGGTTTACAAATGTGTTCAGAGTCTTCTCTGAGTTTGTATTCTGGAATGGAAATATCGAAACTTATTTTCAGAGAATCATAGAGATCCATACCACAAAATGCAAAGCAAGGTTTTAGTATTACAAGCTCATCTGTGATCAATATTAGAGATTGACAAATAGAATGAACATGATCTTTCAAACTGATTTGGTTTAGAATCTTGATTGTCACCAACATTGTCACCAAAATTCAAAGTTGGTCCTCCAATATTAGAAGCTTGCTGTGAGGATTAATGAGCTTACTTATGTAAACCACCTGGAAAGGATTTGGCACTCAGGAATGAATAGTACATAACTGAGTATTTTAATGGCAACAATGATGATTATGATCCCTTTTGCTCTAGAGCTGAAAATTGTATTAATCCAAGCATTAAACTTAGTTCTGCCTCTGTCTGTCTCACTAGAGAAGGCAAACTCATAAAATTCATTGTGAAATTAAATGTATGTTTCTTGAGAGTCAGTACAGGAGCAGAAAAGGATTTCTGTTTTTATTACATGTACATCATTGAGGGTATATTTTAAA
This sequence comes from Callospermophilus lateralis, assembly GCF_048772815.1. Taxonomy (NCBI): domain Eukaryota; kingdom Metazoa; phylum Chordata; class Mammalia; order Rodentia; family Sciuridae; genus Callospermophilus; species Callospermophilus lateralis. The sequence goes on from NW_027510272.1 coordinate 4,601,149, forward strand.
TATTTTACTGTCCTAATATTTTCAAATTATGGAATTGAGAGATTACTTACTGTGGTCTCATCACTACAAAGATAAAAAAAGTTGTCATTCAGCATTCATTCAAACACAAAATAGTATTTTGTATTCATATAAGTGCTAGGAACACATTGATGACACACAAATGAGTGAATGAGCACTAAGTGAATGAATGAGTGAATAAAATTAATAGATTTCCATTTAAGGTATTGCTCAGAGATAATTTATTGCACTCAGATATAATTTAGATACTTTTAGTATTGTTTTTCTCTAATAACAGTTTTATATTTTTCTCTATCAAGTAAATTCAAATTTTATAATTTAAATGTTTGATGTTAATCAAAGGATATGGCAGTTATATTTGTCATATTTGCTTTATTTAATCACTTGATGAATTGTGTAACATAAAACTTTTCAGCGTAATTATTAGTGTATTTTAAATTGAATAATGACAGTATGGTAAATGATACTTTCTACAACTATACTTTTCAATAGAGCTTACATGAATATGTAAATTTGTTTAGTGTGTAGCTGTTATTATTGGATTACAAGATATATAAAAACCAGAGGATCTCAAACTGACATAAACAAAGATTTAAATATTTTTAATATATTCTTAAATATACCTTCTAATTTATATTAATAGGTATATTATTTGTTTACTATTTTCAATAAATTTGCATGCTCTAGGAGAAAATGTGTCTCCCATCATAACACCAATGTATATTTATCCATTGGTATCTTGCTGGGCATCCAGTCCTTGTTTAGCACTTTACAATAAAGTTTAGTATTACATCATTAATCCACACCTCAACATTTTAAGTATATGCTCTTAGTCACATTGTACAAATAAAGAAAATGAAGATGTGAAACCTTAAAAATACTTCATCTAGATATCAACAATAATCAGAATGATGCACAAAATATGATAGATGGCAAATACATCATACAAATAGTGTTACCTGCATTCAGAAGGTATAGGGTATAGTAAGGGGAAAGGTGAAGAAAAATTTTACAGTGTTTTTGATTTTGTCATAGTATGAAAATTCCAGAATTCAGATAAGGGCATATTTGTGATGTTGAGTTATGAGTAAAAACAAGTCAGTTAACTGTATTTGGATTAAACTATAAAGAGAAAGTCATGAGAAAATTCCTGATCAGGAATTCCTGTTCAGCAATAGATGGAAACATTCCTAGAATGCATTATTGTTGATAGGGTTTGAAAGCTATGGAAGAAAAAATAATACTTTTTTATTGCTTGTAAGAGACATTTACAACTCTCCCTTATCATCTGGTAAAGTAACTTGTTTGTGTTGGATATTGCTTGAGATCAAATTTACCTCATTATTTCTCTGGCTGACACCTGGACTTGGACTTAGGAGAGTATAGATCAACCCCTCCTGCCAATGGGAAAAATCAGACATCGTTTACATGATGTAGAGTGTTGATCTTAGTGTGGGTTTCACAGATCTGCCCAGGGATAAAGTGAAAATGGCAATGATACACACACACACACACACACACACACACACACACACACATAGTATGTGTGTGTGTGTGTGTGTATGCAAATACATATATATATATATATATATATATATATGTATATAGAGAGAACTATATATATATAGAGAGAGAGATCACTATTATATCTATCTATATATACACACACATATTTTTATTTCACAATGATGTCATATACATTATGTGTGTGTTTGTGTTTGCATGTGTGTGTGAGTCTAGTTATTTCACAAGTGCCACAGAGTAAATCAAAACTCTTACTCATGATGATATTGGTGAGAAACAGTTTCCTATATTTTATCTCTGAGTGTGCATTCAAGATGACAGGTACCAAATGACTGCATTTTATTTCACCCAATCGAGTATCATGGAACCCACAAATAAAACATGTTACTAAGCCAAGGAATGATATAATGGGGAGATAAGACCAATACTTTGTACAGCTACTGCAAGCTTTGTGACACATTCTTTCCAAATTGCGCTGGCTCTACCAAGTTGTAAATATTTCATTAAAAAAGTGTAAACAACTTCACATATGCTGATTTTCATTGATTTTGAGTAACCCAATCAAATCCACTTAAACTCATAGGTTTCCTTAGCTGGTAAACTTAGTGTTAATTGTGTCTCATCAAAAATAAATATTACCAAAATCCTTAATCTGCTTCTCATTTTCTGTGTTCTCACAGTTCTTCTTCTTCATTTTTTCAAGTCATCCTTATCATTTTACTGTAGGGCAATACAAACTGATACCCTTCTTGAGTTGAAAGTAGGAAGACTTTTCTTTGTGGTAGTCATGCAGAAGCCAAACTATTGTTGTTGTAATTTATCACCTCCTTAATATACCTGTGATTTCTATTTTACTTCTACATGTGTTACTCAGTTTATTTTTAGTGTGCTTCCTTGATTTTTTGTGTTTAATATAATGAAATTTGCTCTTGTTAGAGAGTAATGTGAGACATAAGAAGATAGTTTCGAAAACTTTGCAAAATATAAAATGGTGGTTAAGTACCTAATTATAACTAATAATTCTGTAGGCCAGAGAAATAAAAGGACTCCAATAACATGATTCCAGCTGAATTATAGTCTCTAAGCTTTTTAGATATATGACAGCTTTCAACATATAATAGGCTGAAGAAAAATCGAGCCATCATGAAATAGCAGAGTAAAAAGGTATAATACAAATAGTAACACAATACTACCAACAACAGAGTAACAACAATGTTAAAACATCACAATCTAAATTGAGTGCAATTGCAATTTACATGCATACTGCTTGAAAATATACAATGTGTTATTTTTTCAGGTACTGTTACTAAAAAACTGGACAAGAAGAAGTTAGAGGAAGAAAGGTTTACTTTGATTCATGGTTTCAGAAGTCTAAGGTCATTGTCAGCCAACTCCATCCCTTTGGAACTGAGACATCTTTACAGAAGGAAAGGGCATGGCAGAGGAAAGCTATTCAGCTCATACGTGTCTAAAGCAGAAAGAGGGAAGAGAGAGAGAGAGAGAGAGAGAGAGAGAGAGAGAGAGAGAGAAAGAGAAAGGGGGTATAGTAGGGGAGGGAAGAGAAAGAGAAGAAAAACCCTTCCAGGGCATGCCTGCAATGACCCAGTTCCTCCAAATGATCTCATCTCCTCAGGGTCTCTTTAGCCTTCAGTGAATTAACCCATCAATGGATCAATCCACTGATGAACTTAGAACCCCCCTGATCCAATCTTTTCATAAAAGACCCACCTCTGAATCTTGCTGCATTCGATCCATGCTTCCAACACATGTCAACTTAGGACATTCTATATCCAAACCATATTATGCAAATAAAGATTTTAATGTAAAAAAGTTATTATGTCAATGATGCACACTTTGGAACATTAAAGTTCTTTCACTGAGAAAGATTAAATGATGTAATAGTCAAAATGTATAATTTAGAAACATCTATGATATGAAAATAAGATGAAAAAATGGCTGAAAACAAGAAGAAAAATGATTTTTTTTCTACTAGTCTCTGAGAATTGATATTTGATTGAGGCACTGTGGAGTATTCATTTTCTGAATCATCTAACAGCATTCTTTACAACCACTAAAAGTCAAAAGAAAACATAAAAAAAGCAAGGGCAATTTATGTAGTCACAAGATAAACAGTGGTCCTGTTAATTAAATATGAAGCATAATTATATATGCCTTTTTATCCCTTACAATAAAATTTGATTTGTAGTTTAAGAGCTATTGTATTATTCTATAGCAATTTGTTAGTATAGCTAAAATGTCAAATTAACAATCTAGCTACATATTTGATATATCTATATTCTCAACTTCTCAGATGAGGAAAAAGTTATAAACATCTTTGATAAAATAAAAGCAGCAAAACTCTCTTCTTTATTTCTGTTCACTTAAAGGAAAAATTTAAAAATTCTTGTTTTTTTTTAAATATCCAATATTGCATTGAGAAGCATTTTAGAAAACATCGTGTGCATTCATTTGTGTTCTATAAATTCAGTCTGCTGAAACTCTTCTTTTTTATATATCTTAGGTGGAGTATATCTACATTGTGGAAGATCAGTAGTTTGAATAAGGAGACAAAGGAGATTGCAAGCAATTAATATCTAATGGATGGTTTTAATGAGTTGACAATAGCTCTTAATAGTAAAGAAAAAATGCAATTATATTCTTCTTATACATTCACTACAATTCATACAAACATTATTGTACTATTATTGCATTTCCTTAGAAATAATGGATGCTTTACTAGATTCATTTAATAGACTAATGTAAATGTCTTATTTGTTGTTTTTAGAAAAGGGAGACAAATTCTCAGACCCAGAAAAATAAACTTGAGTATATTAAAACATTTCTTCTTCCTCTCATCTGTGCTGAAGTAATAAAGGAAGACATTTAGGATCATAAAAAGAATAGTCATAAAGGTGAGGTCCTAATTTACTTCCAGTTTTATTTCAACTTAGTTCTTCATTGCTACAAGGCATAAAAGTTATTGAATTTTACTATATTCACCTCACACTGGTTTCCTATCAAACAGAATATCACTGGAACACCTCTGCTGAGCTCCCTACATGAAACTGTCCTTTTGTACGTCTCATAATCGGTGGCGATGTGGCCAAGCATCTGGTGGTGACAAGCAGACGTCTTTGATTTATTGGCTAATATCACTGCTTGTTAGTGGATGGTTGAGCAGGAGACAAAAAGAGCATAAAATCAGAGAGAATAAATTATGAAGGCACCGAACTGTGCCATTATAAACCCTTCCTTGTCACAGCTGTGACATCTCATAGGAAATGGAGGATGACAGCCGCATTCATTCTTCAAAGGGCCAATACTTTTTACTTGTGATCCTGACCATAAGTAAATAAATAATGCAAACAAACCACATAAGCAAGTCAGAACTCAAGCAGGAAGTGCCTCCCCTTTCGTGGAGCTCTTGGGTTCCAGTTTTCTTCTACTTAAAAGTAGAGCAGAACAAAGCTGACTTCCATGAGAGGCACACACCAGGAGAGTGCCAGGGTACTAAGTACATCAGCATCAGCCCCCCTTATTAGGACCTGGGGAATTTAGGAGGTAGACATACCCTATGTCACTTTTTCCTTTAGTCATCTTGGAAAGGTTACTCTTATTTAAATTGGTAACATGAATTCTATTTTAGTGAGTCAATTTAGCCAATCCATTCATATTACAAGGGTCTGCCTAGCAAACAGATTTTAAGATTGCCCTACTTCAGTTAGTATTTAGTATAAAGAATGTTACAGAATAACTGAAAAATTTAAGTTGACTTTTTAAATTAGCTGAGGTGTATGAAAGACATTAAAACCTATCTAAAAGTAAGAATGAATTACCAGTGCATGATAGTGAAATCATACAATAGAAAGAACACATATCAAAGCCAGGTCTTAGATTTTTGTTTTCTAATCTAGGCTTTGTTCTAAATTCAAGTTAGACTTCTTTGAAAGGTAAAATTTATATGATTCAATATTGAGCATTTAGCATCTTGGATATTTGTATTTCTTGTATTTCTCTAATCTCAGTAGTATTGATTAAGTAGTATTGCCGCAGTTCTAAATACTTTGATCTGTAAAATAGAGTGACAATTATTAAACATATTTAGATGCTCATTGTACTCATTGCATCCATAGATAATGCTACATTATAACCAATACTCCAAATTGTTTTTTAAATGCTGAAAATTTTATTCTTACTTTATAATTGTTTTGTTCTGCTTTGTTCAGAGTTAGATTAATTATTGGCTTTACAGATTTAATTTAGGAAGTATAGATATCTTGTCTTGAAGTATACTCATAACACAGAATTCTTTAGATTGTGAATAAGCTACACAATTTATTCTACAATTTTGTTTTTTATACACACATATGTGTACATGAATATTATTGGATTGTAAAGTACAATATTATACTATCATTTTAGAAAGGATTTTACTATAATTTAAATATATATATTAAATATATATTTAAATATTTTTATGAAATACATACAAATAATCCTATAATTCTGACTATACTTAAAATATTTAAATGGACACGTTATAGATTTTACATTTTTATATAGTTAATGCATAAGAAACATTTATATCTAATACTGGTCCTTGTGGTGATATTGAGTGTCTGTCACTGAAATAAGAAGCTTACACATTATTTTGAGTAGTCTTCTCAAAATATCTGAAAGGTGAATGACATTATTCCAATAGCTTAGAAATATGAAATATCTAGCTAAGATTCAAATTTGGATTTATTTTATGTAAAAATCCATGTTTTTCTTTTTTTTTATTTTATTGAAAGTGCTATTCTTTCTCTCAGTAATGAACCATGTCATGAAGAATGCACTAGGCACATTGTTATTCCAATGTATCAATGATCTAACTTCAGAAGGAGGAAATACATACAATGTTATAAAATTCTGTCTCCTGAATTGAGATGAGACTCCTTCTGGAGATTCATGATTATTTCCTGTAGTAACATTGCATATTTTCAAGACCTGACCATCTTGCTCAAATATTTTGTTTTGGGTTCTTAAGTACATAGAAATGCACATGAATATTTATTACACTGCATGATATAATCTTTAAGAAATATACGTGCATATCTCTTTTATACAAAAAAGTATATATCTCAACATTTCAAAGAAGGTACATATGTAATAAGACAGCATCAGAAATGTATACCTTCAGATAATTTGTTTCTTTGCATTGAAAAAAGTGAAAATAACAACAAAGGCAACTTTTCATATCCAACTTAACCTCTTTGATTAGAGGTAGCATTGCAATTAAAACATTACTGAGGCAAATTCTCAGTGGCTCAGCACTAGACACTTCTTAAACACTTGAGTGGGTACAAGTGTAGCCATGTGCAACCATGTGTGGTAAATCTGTCAGAACTAACAGCAGGGGCTCTGATAAGAGTTCTCCATCAGTAAACCTGCTGAGAGCTCAAGGTCTTGGAATTGTTATCATAAGTGGCACCCAATAGTGAGACCAATATTAAGGGTCTATTCATGTTTCTCCAGTGTGGATTTTCTTAATTTTCCATAGGTTTATTCTATCTTGGACATTTCAGGTCATGTTGATGTTTAAACCCAAGTCTAGCAATTGTCAGAATTTAAGTGAATTTTTTTTTCTCCTTAAAGAGAGAGAGCAAGAAATGTCCTATGTGAGGAGGGCATAGGAAACTATTTTCCAAACAGAACAGTACATTTAGTGAGAATGGAAGATTATTAGAAAGTTTTGTATATCCTTATCATGTTAGACAACTCAACACAGAAGCTCATATTTCATAAAATTAAGCAATTAAAATCAAATTCCAGATTCTATGCTTTTCTAGTCTGTACTTGAACAGTTTTTAAACCTCAACTTAATCTAGTCTATAAGTTATCAAGGCTGACATATCACCCACCCTTACCTGAATCTTGTCTGATAGTGCCTCTGGGTTACACAGACCACTCAACTTGGCTCTCTACTCTGTACCCTTACCACAGATTTTTTTTCTTTTCTTTTCTTTTTTTTTTTTTTTTTGAGAGAGAGAGTATTTTAATATTTATTTTTTAGTTTTAGGCTGACACAACATCTTTGTTTATACGTGGTCCTGAGGATCGAACCCGGGCGGCACGCATGCCAGGCTCTACCGCTTGAGCCACATCCCCAGCCCACCATAGATTTTTCTTGTCCCATAACATCAGTACTTTCTTCAGAACTAACCAATGAGTTATTTATTTGTACTTTTTTCCAATGGACTAAGATCAAAGAATTCTTTTACAGTTTTGCACACAGGTAGTACATACTCATTCATTAGTCTCATGATTTTAAAATCACTTATCCATTAAACTTCATTAAATTACATATTATAGATATTAGTTTTAGTGGTCATACAATGCGACAGCAGTTTATGTCCAAAGAATGTTAAACCAATTATAAGTAAGCTCCATACTACATAATATCAAAATTGTGTGTGTGTGCGTGCGTGTGTGTATGTGTGTGTGTTTATTACCATGTTTCATGTAGTTTGCCTCTGAACAATCATGTCAAGAATTGCTAGTGTAAAGACCTTGAAGAAGTAGGCAGTTAAAATAATGAGTGATAGGCAGGTGTTACAGACTGAAGCTGGTTGTTATAAAAGCAACAGTGCTTTTATAACCATGAACTTACATGAAACACACAAAGCCCTGATGATGGGAAGTTATAGGGAATGGAAGGGACTGTCAAGAGCAATATGGACACTGCTGAAAGTGGCTCACTTCTTCTGGGCTCTTGAGGATGACAGTCATCTGTGCTGTATACCTGTACTGGCCAGATCTTCCACTTGTATCTACAAAGACTTTGGAAATCTAGACTTATATGTGAAACTTCACCATTTTTTTTCATATTGGCAACTAATTCCATAGAGAACAAGTATAACACAGCTCTTGGTTAGCCTAGTTCTGAGGCTATTAATTGTAAACTCTGAGTACTTAATATATATCTGTCTGGACAAATTATAAACTTGAGGGAATAATGAAAAAAGTGAATATTAAAGAAATTAGAAAATAGTTATCTACTATTAGTATGAACTCTATAGTTGATTTGTCAATGTTAGGCATAACATGGTAACAACATGCTATTTCAAGAATGTTCCAACTATATTTTATTTTTAGATCTATATTTTGTGATTGTGTAACAATGCATAAGTCAACGAATCTTTCAGATTTTAAGTTTTTGTTTATTCAGTTTTCTGTTGTTGTTGTTGTTGTGGGTGGTATAGGGGCAAAAGAGATTATGGATTGTTTTAGGAAAAGTTGAAAAATTACCAGCAAAATGATTTGGACACCATTTGTGAGATTCAAAATTAGAGTTTGTGGAATACCTTAAATTAAAGATATTGAATTAAACCCCTGAAAGTTTTAGAATTAATTATTTGACTTTATAATTTAACTGAAATAAATTGAGATTTTCATATCATATCACTTCAGAATCATAATAAAAAAGAAACTTCACTGTTGCAATTGACAATAGCAAATAACTTGCATTGCATTTTCACCATGGGTAGTGTTATTTGGTTTTCTCTTTAAAATGTGGTATGGGCAATTCGTAGTAGATTGAGTGTCTCCAGTTTTAATCACTTCACTTTTCATTTGAAAAGTAATTCATCATGAGAAGTCAGTGGGGTAGAGAGAGCACTAATTGCAGCAAAATATCAAGGACAGTTTTCCTCTGTCTTAATTAAACATTAATGAGTAAAGTTATTTGCAAATGCAGGCTGCTGGGATGGACTTGTCTATCTAAGTTTGGTAAATATTGACACTAGATGTCAAAATAAAGCACCTTAATTGATTTATACAGGAATAGTTTTAAAAGATTGCACCTGGCTTGACATTTCCCTAGGTTTTTATAGAGTAGTTTCTAATAAACTATTTATAAAGAAACTTTTCCTGACCTATCCTAATTATAGGAGTGATTGTTTCCAAACTAATCAATTTGGTGTAAATTCAACTTTTTAAGTTTTACTATAAACTTTAGGGATTCTATGGAAAAGGATGATGTTTTCCGTAGGATATGCAGGCAAGTCATTTTTTTTTCACATTTGGAAATGTTTTGTAAGGTTCTTTCCTTTTTCAAATTGATATATTTTTATGAATATATGCATATTATACTTCAATGTGTTCATTTACCTAATTGCTTTATTTTGAGTTATAATCCAAAAATTAAAATTAAAAACCTGCAATAAATTCAAACTTCAGATCTTAATGTGATGTGTTAAGTAACATTGCTGATGATATTTCATAGTGTATTTGATAACTCAAAACACTAACAAAAGGTAAAAATGTAAGCTTTTGGCTCTAAGTTACCCCATCGTTATCAAGAGGAGAATTGCTTAATATAATTGATAGATTAGTTGAAATGTAATATTTTACTAAATTTTCCCATGCATTTCTCTGAATGACTACCCAACAATATTTACTTTGATGGTTATAATTAATAGTTTCAAACTATAAAAGATATAATTAATATTTTAAGTAATTAAGTATATGTTATATCAAGGGCTTTTAATTTTATATGTCAGAAAACAAAACACCAATGGTGCAATTTATGACAATAAAATTTTGTGTAGATTATTGTAGGGATATAGTCATTTTCAGAAAATTACAAAAACTTTGTAACTTTTAAAAATTTGCATTTTTAAACTATCAGCATGGTAATATACATTGTTTTTGAAAAGGGAGAAAAAAAGGGAAAAAAGGTTCCCGATGTGTCTTAGAATGGCTTGTAAACTCTGTATAAACTGTTTTCAGACAGTACTGTTAAATTTCACTGTGAATTCTGAAACTCCCAGTTTCCCAAACCATATGGCTTGATGCAGATAAAATTGGCTTATGGCAAATAGTGTAAACACATTTGACGCTTTTCCACCTGTAAAACTATGGTGTACATTTTTAAGGTTACTAGAACCAGGTTTTCAGTGAATCTTTATTTTATACATTTTTCCCTTCTTGATGAAGTCCTTGCCTCATTTAAATGTGGCCAAGTGCCCTTTGCCATTACCTCAGGAAGCCCACACTTCAGCAAAACCTCATTTTCAATTTGTTTTCAATGTGAAAGTCAAATTATTCTGAGCAATATCTTTTATGCATTATTTAAAACAAAATCTTTGACTAGTAATTGCTTTTTTTCAAATCAAAGTAGATTAGAATATCCCTTTAATTTGTGTGTAAAAACAACTAACAATAAAGTCATGTTTTAAAGAAATTAAGAGATCTTTGAATGCACAAAACAGAAAAATAAGTTAGATTCCTGAAAAGCAATGATGATCAATGATGTTTCAATCTATAATAGTTATTGTTGATTTTTTTTAAAAAGCTACAGAAATGTTATTATAAATTCTGATAGCCCCTGAGTTACAGAACCAACTTTTCCATGAAGGAGGGATTCTCTGGATGAGGTTAGAAGTTTAACTGGATTTTATTTTATTTCAAGGATTGGTACAGAAGGCATAAAGATGAACAAGAAATAACCATAGTAAGACTAATTTTTAAGAAAATCTATTGTGGCAGAGGTAAGGAAAGAAAGACTATGGTAGATACACCAGAAGTGAAGGATAGATCCAACATTTATCTTTGATCATGTCAAATTTTCCTGCCTGCTTGAAAGATGAACATAGCTCATGCCTCACCTGGAAAATTTAGTTAAAATGGTACCTCCATAAATTCTATTCCAATATAGTGGAAGAAGGAGGGATCTATGAAGAATATTAAATAGAAAAATACTCTGTGTAACAAATAAACATGTAACTACCTTTAACTCAATAAAGCAAAATAAATGAAAGCCATATCCATGGAATGATGACTGTGGGGTTTTGATGTCTACCATAACTGTGTTCACATCCACTTAGGTCTATCTCTAGATTTATGTTTCATAGGCTGTTGTTCTTTACAAGAACCAATTTCACATTATTTCAATTACAGTGAATACAAAATTAAAATATTTGAATATACCCACCAACATATACCCAACCCCACTCCACACTTTGTTCTTTTTTTAGGATTTAATATTTTTTTTTATTTTGTATTTCTAATTTTAATTTCTTAATTTTTTTTTAAGTTTCGGGATCTTTTCAAATGCCTTTTCATTGAGACATAAGATTTGTACATCTTGATGGAATTCAGAATTACTTCAACTATTCTAAGTTTTGTGTTTCCCTATGACTTTTTAGATTTCATCCCCTATACCTGTGATGAAAGTAATTGGCATTTTGATTAGGATCACATTTAATCTAAAGATTGCTTTTAGTACTATTTGTTTAAACAGTACTAATTCTTCCATTACATAAATTCAAATTATCTTTAATTTACTTTTGTGTCCTCTATAAGTTCATTCATCAGTGTTTTATAATTTTTATTGTTGAGATCTTTTAATTCTTTAAATATATTTATGCCTGATATTTTTGTGACTGTTGTGATGGAATAGTTTTATTGATTTCTTCTTCAGTATGTTAATTGTTAGTGTATAAAGAAGCTATGTTTTATGCTAGCTTTGTATTCTATCACTTTATATAGATTGTATCATTCTAAGAAATTTTTATAGCATATTTAGTTTTTTATGTATAAAATCATGTCAACTGCAAATATTGATAATTTAACTTTTTCCTTTGTAATTTGATGCCCCCCCACCGCTTGCTCTTTCTTTCTTACCTGATTGTTCCTACTATGATTTACTGCATTATAGGGAATAAGAGGAGGGAAAGCAGATACTATCTTGTTCCAGATCTTAGGGAAATAATTTCAGCCTTTCCTGCTCAGTATTTTGTTGACTATTGGTTAAAGTATGTACCTTCTTTTCCTAATTTATTTAGATTTTATCATGAAGAAATGTTGAATGTTATCAAATGATTTTTTTCCTCTGTTAAGATATCATATGATTTTTGTTTTTGATTATGATGATGGGATATACTGTTTATTGATTTACAGATGTGAAGCTATCTCTGCACCCCTGGGATGAATTCCACATGATTACAGAACATGATCTTGTTTGATGTGCTGTTGGATTTTGCTTCTTAGAATTTTGCTGAGTTTTTTTTATATGTTTATATTAGAGTAGATTAAATTATAGCTTTTATTTTTGTTATGTTTTTATATAGTTTCAAATTTGGGTACTACTAGTCTCAAGGGAACAAGTGTAGAACTTATATTTCCCCCCTCAGCTTTTTGCAATAATTAAAGAAAAAATGGAATTTCTTCTTCTTTAAATTTTTATGAAATGTATCTGTAAAGCAATAGGTCCTCCTGGGCTTTTTTATTAAAGGAAGACTTTTCATTTCAACATCAATTTTATTACCCTTTATTTTTCTTTTTATATTTTCTACTTATTGATTCAATCTTTATAGAATATAAATGTTTACAAGTTTATCCATTTCTTTTAGAATCTCCAATATGTTAATATATAATTGTCTACAGAAGTTTCTTATGATCTTTAAATTTCTGTGGGTTCAGTTATTTCTCCTTTTTGTCTTTGTTTTTATTTATATCAATTCCTCTTTTTTTCTTTCTTTTTGATGATTCTTGCTAAATGTTGATTAATATTTTCTTTTCAAAATTCAACTCTATTCCAGTGATTTTTTGTTTTAAATTTGATTTTATTTATTTATCATTGGATGTTATTGTTTATATCTTTATACTTTATTTTTTTCTTGCTTTTATAGCCTTAAGGTATATTGCTGAGTTACTTATTTGAAATCTCTGTCACTTTCTTTTTTTTTTTGTTTTGATGCAAATATTAGTTGCTCTAAATATTTCTATTAATACTGTATTTGCTGGGTGACACAGATTTTGATATACTATATTTTCTTTTTTATTTGAGAATTATTTTATAATTTCCCTTTAATTTTTTTACAAATTTTACATCTAAGAATATTTTGTTCAATTCTATGTATTTGCATATTTTTATTGTTCTTGTTTATTTATAGTTTTATTTTGTTGTGGTTTGAGAAAATGCATAATAAGATTTTATTTTGTAAAATTTAATTGAGACTCTCTTTGTGATCTAGCATATGATTAATCCTGGAAAATTTTCTGTTTACAGAACAAGGTAGGTTCTGGTGCTCCTGGATGAGATAGTCTAAAGATGTCTTTCAAGTCAGTTTGTTCTCTACTATGGTTCAACTTAAAGATTTCTGTCTGGGTGGTGAAAATAAGGTGCTGAAGTACCCAGTTATTATAGTGGAGTTCCCTTCTTCCTTTAGATGAAATCTGTTCATTTCCAGAGTTGGTTGCATTGACACTTATAATTATTGCATTTTCTTATTTAAATGTATCCTTTTATTAGTATATAATGACATTTCTTCTCTTTTTAATTTTTTGAGATGTCTTCTTTCTGATACTTCTCATTTTTGGTTTCTGTTATGATTATATATTTATTTTTCAAATGTTCACTTTCAATCTGTGTGTATTATTGTTTGTAAAGTGAGGTCCTTGTGGAAGATATATAGTGGGTAATTTTTTTAATCCCTTTTGCCAATATTTTTTTTTAAACTGGGAATTGAACCCAGGGGCTGGCCTTGAACTTGCAATCTTCCTGTGTCAGCATTCCAAGACACGGGATTTTTAGATGTGCATCACTGTACCCAGCCAATCTTTATATTTTGATTGGTAAATTTAGTGTGTATATATTCAAGGTTATTATGGATAGGATAGATTTCTTCCTGAATTCTGTTAATTATTTAATGATTGCATTCTATGTATTTTCTTCTTTTCCATTTATCTTATAGTTTGCCTTTGTGGTTTGGTAGTTTTCTGCTGTGATAAGCTTTGATCTCTTCTTTTATCTCTTATATGTCTCTTCTGTGAGTGAGTTTCATACATCCATGTTTTTCATGATGATAGGAATTGTCTTTCTTTTTCTTTTCTAGTGTAGGACTTTCTTAAGCTCTCTTACAAGGCTAATCTAGTGTTGTTGGAGTTCTTCAGTTTCTGCTTGTTTGGGAAAGACTCAATTTTTTGTTTCTGAAGTTTTGCTGCATATAGAATTCTTGTTTTGCAGGGTTTATTTATTTATTTTTCTACCCTTCTTTTCATTCAGTACTGAAAGTGCATCATTTCATTCTCTTCTACTATGCACATTTTCTACTGAGAAATCTGACATTGGCCTAATGAAAGGTCCCTTGTATGTGGTTTGATACTCTTGCTATTTTTAGAACTCTCTCCTTGTCTTGTACATTTGACATTTTGACAAGAATATGCCTTAGAGAATGTCTTTTGGTTGAATCTTAGTTAAGATCCTTTGAGATTCTTAAATGTGTATATCCATATTTCTTTGAAGACTTGGAAGGTTTTCAGCTATTATTTTATTAAATATGTTTTTAATTCTTTTTTTTTTTGTTCTCTTTTTGATTTTTCCTTTTTTGAAATCTGGCTTAGTTTTATCAAAATACCTATCTTAAAGTTCAGAGATTATTTCTTCTACTTGGTCTAATCCGTTTTGGAAGGTATCAGTTACATTTTTTATTTCATTGATTGAAGTTTTCATCGCCAAGATTTCTGAGTGATTCTTTTTTTTTAAATGATTTCTACCTCTTTGATAAATTCATTCCTTACATCATATATTTTTTTTCTCATTTCATTATATTATCTACCTATATACTTGCATTTCCCTGAGTTTCTATATGGTTGTAATTTTGAATTATTTTTTCAGACGTTTCATAGATTTTCTTAAAATTGGGTTGTATTTCTGGATAATTATTCTGTTTCTCTTTGCTTTCTCCTGTTTCTTGTGTCCCTGTTTGACGTATGAGCATCTGGTATAGCACTCACCTCCTCCTATTTTATAGGATATCTTCTGAAGGAAAACATAAATAAATTTAGGTAGGATATAAGGTGTCAGTTGAGCTTAGATTATAGATGAGCTTGAAAATGTAGTTTTTGCATTATTTATTCTTCTGCCTTAGTAGACCAATCTTCACTTGTTCCTGAGAATTGTTGTGTGATTGTGAGTGGTTGTGAGTTTCCAGAGATGCACAACCTCTGGCCCCACCACATGCTCATGGCACTGGAGTTCTGGTGCTGCAGGGTGAAGTGTAAGACATCATCCTATAAGGTGATCTTGGATGACAGACACTGAGGATTGTGTTACCAACAGCTATGAAACAGACATAGAACATGAAGGACACCTTCCACAGGTCCCTCAATATAAATGTATAGATGTTAAGCATATGGAGCTGGTAACCGTGGTCCTTAACTGTAGAACATTGATGGGCTCTTTCTTAATTCTCAAGGTAGTAGTGCAGATGGATTATTGCATCATAACACTGGCAACTGTAGTGTTAAAGTTGTAGGATGCAAAGGAAAGCATCGCCAGGTCCCAAGGTGTGAACAAGTGATGAGGAGGCTTCTGTCACTTATAGCAATGATCCTAAGCTAGAGGACATGGATAGAATGTTCCCCAGTTCCCATGTGACAAGTGAGTGACTCTGGGACACTACAGTGGTGTCAGTAGTTGTGGTGTCAAGGCCAAATGCAATGGATGAGCCACAGAATGTCTATGATACAGAGTTTGTGAAACTAGTAGCCACAGTTCTGGTAATGTGAATCCATAGTGGGACCTTACCCAGATTCAAAGGGATAAAATAGAGTGATGCTGGGAATTTGGGCACAAATAGTTGTCATCCTAAGGCCATGACTGTGCCTGAGACCTTCTCTACATTCTATGTTATGGGTGGTACTGAGACTTGTGGCTCTTTTAGTTACTGAAGCTAAGAAACAGAATACTACAGGACCTACCTGTTCACCACCTTTTCAGGTGCATATAAGCCCAGGGCTGTGGAAGCATCATGGAGCAGCTTCTGAACACCAAGATGTGATGGAGTCTAGCAGTGAGTCTTGTAGTGGTCATAGCTTGGATTTGGGGGGTGAAGGGTCAATGTATGTTTCTTCTTTGAAGCAAAGCAGTCACTTAGATCCAAGTTCATTCACCAAAGTGCATTTAAACCGTGAGATGATGGTACAATTCTCTGTAGCTAGGACCGACAAGTTCCTGCCCTGACGAGTGTAGCAGGTATTTCCCACTTACATTTTACTGGCTGTGTGAAGTCGCGAATTCACCCCCATCCTGAGATCTGTGCTTCAAGTACCAGTGTGCTTTCTTCCTCTCTTTAGGTTGCCTTTCTGACTCTTGGTGTGGCTTAGGGCTTCTGTCACTATCTTATTTCTTTCCACAGTTCTCTTTTAGTAACTCTCCTTGAAATGAATACCTTTTATTGTTGCCCTAGTTCTTCTATGTGGCAGAGATAAGTGCAGAACATCTCTTTACTGCCTTCTTGGATTCTTCCTGGATTATTTTTTCACTTAGGATTCATAATCAATGTTTTAAGCTCTAGGAAAACCAAGGGGCATTAGAATAATGTTATAAATTGACTTAGGGAGAATTGACATTGTTATGGTGTCAGGTTTTCCTCTCCAGGGCCTACATGTATAATTCCATTTGTTCAAGTCTTTTTCAAGGAGTGTTTTGCTTCACGTTTCTTGTTAGGATTTATACTTCTGCATTTTTTATTAAAATCTTTCTGTTCTAGAGTTTTATTGTCTTGTTATTGACTTTGCATTTGAAGACCATTGATTACTTTACATTTTATATCCAGTGATCATTCCAGTTTATAGTTATTTTAATATTAAATTGTATTTCTCCACGTTAACCAATCAAAATATCTGCAATTAGATACTTTGAATAATATTTCTAAGACAGTATGAAAGAAAATTGAAGATAATGAATACTCAAGTGTCATACATAATTTTATTTTAGTTTCTTCAAGGTTTTTCCACTAAGTAAAATAGTTTCTTTAGTACTGATGTACACATTTTATGTTAATGAAGCATATATAAATTACTCTTTTTATTTAGTGTTTCAAACATGAAAATTTCCTATGAAATGCATTTCTTCATACTCCATAGAAAATTATACTAGTCTTATTTTTTTTAATTCACTGAATTATATTAATATATTTTCTTATATTAACTTACTTTTGCATTTATAACACTTAGATAAAATTGATTTATTTAAATAACATCATAGATTTTACTACTTGGTAATTTTTCATATTTTTTCTCACTGTTCAGAAGAAATATTTGCCTGCAGTGATTTTCCATATTCTATTATCTTTAAATATTTTGAAATTATTTCTCCTTTTGGTTTTCTACAGAATATTTGCAATAATTAATTCTAGATTCTCTCTACATCTGTGGTAGCATAACTATATAAAAACATCCAAGGCTGATTCTTTTTCTGCAAGAGAAATAAATGAAACTTCTAGTTTTCTTGCATGACAAATTGTCTGTTTAGACATTTTCTGTCAAATGCACTCAACTTTAGTTATGTTTTCAGAAAATATCAATTTTATTAGATTTAAATTTTTATTTGCACATAGTTTCTCAGAGGGGTCATTTGTGATTTTTTTATTTTAAAAATGTTTTATAAGCACATTTTTGTTGTATGTAACATTTGGGGTTTACATAATTATATGCATGCAACATAATAGCTCCATTTCAGTCCCCACTATTTTTCTATTTCTTCCCTCCTCCCTTTCCCCATTCTCCTACCTGTACTCTTCTCGTTTTCCCTGTATTTATTTAATTTTTTAAAAGTTGTTGTTTTTTTTAGATATACATAAAATTGAAATTTACTGTGGTAAATTAATATATGTATATAACAAAGTTTGGTCAATTGTATTCCACAGTTCCTCTCCTTCTCTTCTATCTTCCCAGCCACCATTCTCTTCCTGTATTCTGCTGTCCATCTTTCTACTTTCATGCAATCTGACAATCATTTTTTTTCTGCTAATATTTCTCTAACTTCTATATATGAGAGGAAGCATTCAACCCTTGATTTTCTGAGTCTAGCTTATTTCACTTTGCATGATATATTCCAGTTCTAGTCATTTATCAGGAAATGCCATGATTTGATTTCTTCTTTCTTTATGACTGAGTAAATCTTTATTATTTATATACACATTTTATTCATTAATTGATCTGTTGAAGGCACTGGGATAAACACCAAAAAACAAATAACCCAATCAATAAATGGGCCAAGGACCTAAACAGACACTTCTTAGAAGAGGATATACAATCAATCAACAGATATATGAAAAATGCTCATCATTTCTAGCAATTAGAGAAATGCAAATCAAAACTAGTCTAAGATTTCATCTCACTCCAGTCAGAATGGCAGATATTATGAAGACAAACAACAATAATTGTTGATGAGGATATGGTAAAAAAAAAAAGGTATACTTGTACACTGCTGGTGAGTCTACAAACTGGTACAGCCAATATGGAAAACAGTTCGGAGATTCCTTGGAAAATTGGGAATGGAACCACCATTTGACCCAGATCTCCCTCTCCTCGGACTATACCCAAAGGACTTAAAAACAGCATACTACAGGATCACAGCCACATCAATGTTTATAGCAGCACAGTTCACAATAGATAAACTGTGGAAATAACCTAGATGCCCTTCAGTAGGTGGGATTAAGAAAAATGTGGCATAGATACACAATGGAATATTACTTAGCAATAAAAGAGAATAAAATCATGGCAGTTGAAGGTAAATGGTTAGAGTTGGAGAAGATAATGCTAAGTGAAGTTAACCAATCCCAGAAAAACAAATGCTGAATGTTTTCTCTGATATAAGGAGGCTGATGCATAGTGAGGTGGGCAGAGGGAACAAGGGAGGAATTGGTGAATTCTAGATATGTCAGATGGGTGGGAAGGGAAGGGAGGGGTCATGGGATTAGAAATGATGGTGGAATGTGATGGACATCATTATCCAAAGTACATGTATGAAGACATGAATTGGTATGAATATACTTTGTATACCACCGGAGATATGAACAATTGTGCCCACATTCCGCTGTTATTTCTAAATTAAAAAATAGAAAAAAAAAAGAATACAAATCCTGTGGATGTTTTGTTAGAATTATACCTAAGCATTTTATTTTAGAGGGGATGTACATGATATTTTATTTTTAATTTTAACATCAATAGGTTCATTGCTATTACAAATACAATTGTTTTTCAATGTTCATATTACATCATGTTATTATGTCATAAAAAAAGATGTTTCCATCTATGTTTATTAGAAATATTGATTTAAAGTTTTCTTTCCTTGATATATCTGCGTCTGGTTTTCATATCAGGTTAATAAAATTAATTTGGCAGTATTCCTTCCCTTTCTTTTCATGGAATAATTTGAGGAAGATTGGCATTAGTTTTTCTTTAAAGGTCTGGTAGAACTTGTCAGAGAAACAATCTAGTCTTCAACTTTTCTGTGTTGGAAGACTTTTAATTGCTGCTTTAATCTTATTGGTTGATACTGGTTTGTTTATGTTTTCTATATCCACATGATTGAATTTCTGTAGGTCTTATGTCTTTAGAAATTTGTCAGTTAATCCTAAATTTTCCTTCTTTCTGGCCTTTCAGAAGGTCAGTTGTTTAGGATGTTCTATGTATACATAAAAAGCAAAAATGTTTCCTGTTTGTAGATTTCAGGTTAACCATCTAGTTAGTTGAATGTGTAAACATGCATTGTTTCCTGACTCTCTAATCTGTTTCATTGGTCTATTGATATGCTAATACCATAACTTATTTATTAGTATAGATTGTTAGTAAAGTTTGAAATCAAGAAGGATAATGCCTCCAGATTTTTTTTCTTTCTCAAGATTTCTGTAGCTATTTAGAATATTGTTTTTTTTTAATTTCTGCACAAATTCACAGTTGTTTCCTTTCTCTCTCTAAAAAAAATTGTAGTTTTTCTAGCATTTTAATTGAATCTGTAAGTTGCTGTAGATGGATAGCATGGGCATTTGAACAATGCTATTTTTTCAATTAATTAATTAATGTGAGATGTCCTTTCTTTTATTTGTGTCATCATCAATTTCTATTGATGCTTTAATTGCTTTTAATGTATAGATCTTTCCTCTTCTCAATTAAATTTATTCCTATGTATTTTAGCTTTCCATGTGATTATTAGATTTTTTAATAAAATTTCTTTGTTGATTGCTGTTGGTTGATAGATGTGGAAGTGATTTTTGCATGTTGTAGCTTGTAGCATCACTGAGTTTATTTTTTTATTTTTATTTTTTTTTTTTTTGGTGGAGTCATTAGGGTTTTCTATAAGTAAGATGATGTTGTCTCTGGAGATGATTTTACTTCTTCCTTTATGATCCAGATGTCTATAATTACTTTTCTTAATTTCCCTGCCTAGATCTTTCAGCACTATATAGAGTAAGAGTGGGGACCTTGGCCTACTCCTAATCTTAAAGGATAAGGGCTCTGTTTCTTTGCTGTGGAATGTGATGATAAATGTGATCTTGTCATAAAATGCCTTTAGATGTTGAGGTTTATTCTGTATTTCTATAATTTTTTATATTATGTCATAAAAATGCTGAATTATGTCAAATGCCTAAACATCCTCTCTTGACATGATTTTTACACTCTTTTTATTAGAATGGTACATCATGTTTGTTTATTTGTATATGCTTAAACATTCCTTATACCAGGTATAAATCATTGGATCAAGTTGTATTATCATTTCAATGTGTTGTAAAGTTTAGTTTCATGTACTTTGTTAAGGATTTTTGCTCCTTTTTACATGAGGAATATTTATTTTAGTTTTAGAAATCATAACATAAAAAAAAAGAAATCATAACACATACATTATTGGTTTTGTTGTTTAAACATTTTTCCTTTTATACATGGTTTAAGCCCATTTGCATTATTTGGTAAAACCAATATCTTTCATCTTAATTCTGTTATTTTGTTTTATAAAATCTTTCATGTGATCTTTTTTATTTTCATGACTTTATTATTCACAAATCATTTTTTTATTCTAGTATCTCACATTATAATGTTACACTTAATTATCTGTTTTTAAAATACTATTTTTCCTACTTCAGGCAATTGTGGATTTAATTTGTGACTTCTTAATTCTCCTTTAACTTAATATCTAATTATAAATGACATTTTTGCCCATTAATACTGAAAATCAATCAGTAAGTTTATTTGGAACCAGAAACCCTCTCTGAATTCTTCCTATTTGATTATTCTCTGCTTTCTTCATATTTGACAATTCACAACTTTTCTGTCAGAATATGCATTGCTTCCTGAATATTCTGTACCTTTACTGCTTGTTCTAATTCTGGTGGAATGCTTATGTACAGGAATGCTCACCTTGGGGGAAGCCTACTTCAACAATCCTGATCAAGTGGTGCTCCTTTATGAATGTTTTTGTCAAGAAAAGTTCATGGAAAAAAATTTCCTGATCCTTTGAAAGCACGTAATTATTTTTCTATATTTCTTTTAGATGAAATTGAACTTGTTTGAATGTGAAATCCTTATTTCTTTGAAAATCTTAAATGGATGTTTCAATTATGTATGAACAAGTACTGTTCATAAGTCTTGTTACCTTACCTGGTATTTGTAACTTTTATGATATCCAAGCATTTTAGTTTAACTCCTCCACTTAAAAAGTGCATAGAATATGTTTTGGCTAATATAAATAATATTTTTGAGTTATATATTATGCTATTTATTCTGCTCCATTAGTTTCATTTGCTACTATGGTGGAACTGCAATTATATATTTGTTAAATCATCTTGGCTTTCTTAATTGATCATTTCTTATTTTATTTTATTTTTTATTTTTGCATGGAAGTGCAGGTGATTAAACTCAGGGGTACTAGACCACTGAGTCACATCCCCAGCCCTATTTTGTATTTTATTTAGAGACAGGGTCTCCCTGAGTTGCTGAGTGCCTCGATTTTGCTGAGGCTGAACTTGCAATCCACCTGCCTCAGCCTCCTGAGCCACTAGAATTACAAGCCTATGCCACCACACCCAGCCATCATTTCTTATTTCATTTTTAATTAACTTTCTATTGCTATTTGATGATTTTCACATTTCTCCTTTTTTCCATTATCATAAATTCTCATATACCTCTCTTTACTTAAGTTCCTTCTTGCCTATTACTCTTAACCACTAAAATAAAATTCTTACCTTCCATTTCATTCCTGAGATTGGTTAGTTTTATTTCTTTTATTCAGCTACATCCTTCAGAAATTTTCTATTTGTACTTATGCTTTTTTTTCATTTCAGGTAGTATTTTAAAAGTTTATTTAGTGAATTTTGTTTTATTAGATTTTTCCAAGTACCTCATATAGACCTATTTTTCTATTTTGCACTAATTATTAGTGCCTCATTCAAATTATTTTTATTTTCTTATAATGCAGTTTTATATGATACCTTTTATTTCTTTTTCTTCCCTCATTTTAAAATGAAGTATAATTTTCTCTTCTTTGAGAGGCTGTACATTTGAATATCTCCAGAAGTCTCTCTTTTGGTGATGTTGTAATACTCTAGAGAAATATGTCCTTTAGACACGGTTATGTCCTTAATCTTATATCCATATTCTCTGAATCTCATAACCATATCCATTTATCTGAATATTGTATCTGAGCACTCTTATTGCTGTCTTGATCAATTTAGACTTTATTTCCAATACTATCCCTCAAAGTGAATTGAATTTGGTCATTCCTTGGTGCTACAGGATATATGGTTTCCTGTGGTCATACAGGGGACCACATACTCTTTTGTAGATATAATCTACTGAATGAAGTTATAGAAATTTAATCAGCCTATCTAGTCATCCTTGCTGAGAAATCCACTCTGAGTGCAAACCTAAGCTTTTGAAAATCAGCACATAATAGTAATTTTGCTTTCTGCGGCTTTTCCCATTACCAGGTGAAATGACAGCTATTAACTCTAAAAATTTAATAACATGGCATGAATTTATTTTCATAAGTTTACTTAGCCTGTGATTTTTCTTTCTCCTAAGTCCTTGTCAGGTTTTGCCGCAGTCTGGCTGGGCACAATTCAGGAGCCACTTGTCAAAGGAAACTAACTTTATTTTTAGAACCACACAAGATAAACAAAAAAGCTCCTCAGGAAAAAAACCCTCAGAGCCCAACTGCCACCACCAGCTTCCCACCAGCCACACACCCCAACAACAACCTCCTCCCACAATCTTCCTGCTCTTGAGGCCGATTGGCTGGGTCGCATGGGCAGAGCCAAAAAAGTTCCCCAATGAGCAGCTCCGTGGTCTGAAAGGGCAGGGAAACAGCCCAATGAGCATCACCGCAGAGGAGCCAATCAGCTAGATGTTGCTAGATGTTGCTGGAGCTGCTGTGAGCCAATCATCAGCTGGTAGTCTGAAAGGGCAGGGAAACAGCTCAATGAGCATCTCCACAGAGGAGCCAATCAGCTAGGTGTTGCTGGGGCCGCTGTGAACCAATCATCAGCTGGCAGTCTGAAAGTTTGCTGGAGCCCCTTCGGCTGTGGCTCTCAACAGATTTTACTTTCAAGGTTAGATGAGCCTCATAAATTCAAAGAGCATTTCCTCATTTCATTTTTTTTCCTTGAAAATGTTTGTAAGGTTCAAATTCGTTTAGAATTCATTTAGAATTCATGTGTTCTTTTAAAGATGTCTGATTTTGTTTTTCAATTGGCATACTATCTATAATATGATAAGGATCATTGCTTTTTAACAAGTTTTTATGTATTTAAATGTTTCTAGAAATCGACTTATATATTTTATCTCATGTTTTCAAATTTACTGGCAGAAAAGTTATTCATAATGAAACATTGTTGAGGTTTTATTCTTTGTAGTATTTATGGTTATATTTGTAATATTTTTATTTGTGCCTCTTTATCCTTCTTCTGTTTCTTTCTTTATCTCTCCCTCTCTCTCTTTCTTTTGCTTTAATAGATATTGCCAACTTTGTTGGTTTTTTTTTCCTCCAATGAACTAGCATTTGTGTTTGCTTGGGAACACAAATTTAACAAGTAAAAACTTGGGTATAGTTGGAAAAACTGCCATGTACCGAACGGATAGACTACTGAAAGAGGTCCCATAGTGCAAGCAAGCATTAAGTGCCTGGGATGAAGATTGCGGTTCAGCTACTGAAAACAAAGATGGTATCCTGGGGAAAATGGAATGAAGTCTCAAAACAACTTCCTTATTCATCACAGGGCCAATCTTGAGTCAGTGAACTAAGCAATAAGGATGAACTATGGTACTCCTATGTCAGAGAAACAAAATATTAAAATATCATTTGTGATCCCTGCTGCCTGAATTTTGGATATGAAAGGTCCAGTTATGCCACAGGACTCTTGAAATCTATAGATGCAGCAAGGCACAGTGTCACAGGGAAGAGGAACCATCTCTCCTTTGCACTTTTCAGTGGTAGACCCTCCGATGGTTTCCACAGAAACTAAATGAATTTTTGCACATTGATGGTTGGCTGAGCCATGAGATGAAACAAGCTCACCACAAAATCAGTGCAGAGTGTTAAGAACCAAAGCTAAGGCACTAGGCATTGAAGCATTAAGTGATCAAGGACAGGAACCAGCAAGAGACCACAGAACAGCAATAGAAGAGCAGGATTCATGGGCATCGGGCCTGTGCAGAGTCTTATCCTTAAAATGACGTTGTCTTAGTTTGTGTAGGCTGCCAACAAATGTTTACTGCTCCCAGTTCTGAAATCTGGGAATTCCAAGATTAAGATAGCATCAGATTCAGTGTCTGGTGAGGGCCCATTCCTCATAGGGGCAACTCTCTCAGTTGAATTCTCACAGGATGGAAGGGCAAACCAGTTCTGCTGTCTTGAAATAATTTTTGAACAAGGGTCACTATAGCTCATGTAGTTCTTCTGGATTCCATTCCATACAAGTTACATGAGGCACAAGTAAGAGACCTAACAACTAACGAACTTTGATTAAGAAAACACAAAATGGGGGCTAGGGATGTGGCTCAAGGGGTAGCATGCTCGCCTGGCATGTGTGGGGCGCTGGGTCCAATCCTCAGCGCCACATAAAAAAATAAAATAAAATAAAGATGTTGTGTCCACCAAGAACTTAAAAAAAAAAAAAACTTCACTCTCTTAAAAAAAAGAAAAGAAAACACACAATGGTATTTTTCATGTAAATATACATAGGAAAACAAAGAAATGTTCAAACTATACAACCATTTTTCTTCCTTCACATAATATGAACCCATTTCTTTGAAGTCCCATTTCTATTTATTTCTTAATATTTGTTTCTTCTCCAGGATGCCTACTGAAATTTAAGCATCGAGTGTACAAAAGTTCATTTGTGTTCACTTTATAATCTTTATCATGCCTAATCTTACAACTTCTCACCCTGGCTCAGTTTCTGGCACTTAGCATCCCACGTTCATTTTCCCTTGGGTTCTTTTGAACTATATCTGTGCTCCTGTCCTTCTCCCCAGATGTTTCTTTGATGACTTTTTCTTCCTCTCTTTGTTCTAAATAGATAAATAGATTTGATGTAAATTATTGAGATTGACCATCAGTCCTTAGCCATCTCTTCTCACTTTCTGCTGCTTCTGTGGTCTTCTCTGTCACTCTACCTTCCACATAGAGCTGTTCTGTGTCTCTGCAGATTCATGTCTGACTGCTGAAAACAATATATAAAATTTACTTACTATGAAATTGTGATGTATTTATAGACTATCTTATGTAACCCTTATAGACAAATATACAGTCCTAGATTTTTTGGACTTTGGAAAATTGTATATGCTCTATCATAAATAGCATTTGCAGGAAATCTGTGGAAGTAAACACAAATTAATAATGCAGGTTTTTTCTAGTAAAATATGTGAAATAAATGTTATATTTAACAAAATATATATCAAATTATCCCACAGAATGTTTTGCCTTCAAACTGATATAGATGTTGCACTTTGTGACTACAGATCAGGGATTTTTGATATTAATTTCAATATTTAAATGAGTGGTTATATCAATACAATCATTTTTTTTAAACTTAAAAATAATAACCTTCATCATTATGTTAAAGAAGACTGGTAATGTTGATGTTCATCATTATGTTAAAGAAGACTGGTAATGTTAAAGGGTAAATTTATACAATGCATATACAGTAGTTAAATGTCAAGACTTATAGAAACCTAAACCTTCAAAATGAAAAAAAATCTCTAGATATAAGATTTGTAAGATTTAAAACATGCTAATTACTTGTTAGAAGTCAACTGGGAATCATTTTATCAAGCACAACAAGGTAAAGTTCATTTGCTTATAATAAAAGAATGCTTTTCATTTTATGTAATTATGTCTGGAATTTTAACGGGTGTAAAAATCCATATATTGACTTTTACATATTTCTGTCACCACCATTATTTTTAATCACATTATATTATGGATTCTACAATATATGGTAAAAGGTCCAGAGCTTGAAAAATAGCAATTGATTTCCACTTAATTGGAATTTGAGTGTGATAGAAAACAGTAAAATTATTCTTGAAAGGTAAAGTTTTAAATATTTTCCTAATGGAGATATCAAGCTAAGTATTTGGCCTTGTGTCACAAGTTTAAGAACACTCATGATCATAAAATACCAATTTCTTATGTTATTAAATATAATGTTAAAAGATTGTTATAGTATAAAAATATATACTTCTAAAAATAATAGACAATTGATAGAAGTAGTATGAAAAACTTCTCTTAACTTCCTATAGTTAAAATATTGAGCTTTGAAAAAATGGTAAGTAAAAATCTACTGGATGTAAAGAAAAAAGATATTCATACAATTAATCCTCAATTTATTCTCTGAAATGATACAAGAAAGTGTTAGCTTTAAGCAACTATCAGCAGTTTCATATTAAAAACTATGAAATAGATAATAATTTATTCTGTTCTTCATTAGCATGGATATAATATATCATGGGACAGAAATAAGACAAGCACTAGTTTATGGTTAATATAAGAAAATATTTTAGAAATTAGCATTGTTAATATTTGCCCTAGGGCTTCAATGGTTTTTCATAAAGAATAATTTAAATTAATAGCTAAGACATGCAGTTATATTTAGGGTATACTAAGTTAATTACTTGTTCTTAAGCTTCTAAATTTAAATTTAATAAAATTTTCATTTGTATTAGAACTAATATTTAGCATTAACAATTTTGTCTGAAAACATCTTGAATAAATTATATAATATAACCATTGTTTTTATCATGCACATATGCATACATAGTTACAAATATAACATATGTATATATATGCAGGTAGATATGGTTCCTGACCCAACTTATGACATTTCAATTTGTGCTAAGTTTGTGAAAGTGTTAAATACATTCTAACTTACAATATTTTTGGCATATGTTGAATTTTTTTGTGATGTATCACATTTATACTTCAAGGAACAACTGTATATAATATATAATACATACATTTATGTTTCTGTGTGTATATGTAAAAATGATATGTGTGTGTATGTGTACCTACAAGCCAGAAGACTTTTACAGATGTTTGTAGTCAAAATATTAATAACCATATTTATTAGTTGTTACCTCCATCTGTTCTATAAGTTGTAATAACACTGATGGGGGTTGTATCCCCTGCTTTCCATTTACAGGTAACTCAGCCCCTCGTTACCTGATTCACTCTATTTTAATCAAGAAATTCAATTTGTGACCACTTTCTTGCTGAGCTTTTCCAGAATTTCTGCAATGCATTTTGGAGTGTTTATCAGTGTTGTGAAGGTAATGATTGATATTACTAGGGGTTGGAGGTGTCAAAGTCAGGTGTCAACTTTTTAAGAAACTTTTATATTATCCTCAGTCTCTGTAAATAGAAGTTCTATTTCTGTCACTCCCTGTTTTATTTTCATATTGTTATAACTCATTTTTTTTATTTCCTAAGTACAATTTTTTTTTAATATTCATGAGTTCAAAGAATACAGATGCATTAAAAAGTGTTCCCAAAGATCTGTATCTGTAACTTGGATCAGATTTTTAAATTTGTAGTAGTTACTTTGTAGGCTAGTATATTATTCAAGAATTTCCAGAGAAATAACTGAGAGTATGGTGGATAAGTAGATAAATGAATGAATGAATTTAGATAAATAGATAAATGAATAGTAATATCAATACATTATTTCATATTTGAATAAATATCTATAATGACAGAATTAGGTAATATGATCATGGCATTTGAGAAATTCTATGATCTGCGTCTTCAATCCGGTCGCCTGGAAAACCAGAGTGTATTTCTAGATCTAATCTGAAAATCCAAGAATCATGGGGGCCAATGGTACAGTGATCTCCCTCTACCATTCTCCCTTATTTTTTAAGGCAACTTTTCCTACAGGAAATATTACATCTTTTATTTCACAAGCTACAGTCATCTACAGAGTTTTTGGCAATGTTGCTTGAGCCAATAGAACTTGCCTTTCAAACAAAAGATGAAGTTGAACTTCATGGGCAGTAACTAGGAACATATGTGAAGAAGGAATCCAGGCAAACTGGCTATAGGTAATTCCTCAATGTGCCCTGAAAGTGTCTCCTGAAAACTTTCCCTGGAGGTTTTAGTCATTTACATAGACACGGTATTTAAGAAATTGCATTGATTAAACTTCTACATATCAGTTTGACATTGATCTGATTGACTTTCCTACCTCACCACAACCTTAACACTTAATGAAGTGACAGTATTTCCTTATTGCCCCTGTGGATCAGTTCTCCAGAGATCTCCATCTAATTCTCAGGAGCATGTCCTCTGAAGATTATTTGATCAGTCCCCTTCCTCTTGAGTTTCAGGTCTTGTTTAGTCCTAAGCCAGAGATCTGAGAGAGAGGAGAGTGGCAGTGCTGAGATATTTATTTTCAAGTGTTGAAATTATCAAAAAGAAAGCATTCCTTCACTGAAAAAAAGGACATTTGTTGTTCTCCTCTATCAGCTCTTTTTTTGCCTCTCTCTCTCTCTCTGATAATCTTGCAGATCTTGCTTAATTTTATTTAAGAAATTTGAATGTTATGTTATTTGTAGGTATTGTTATTATTGTCATTTTAAAAATTATGAAATCATTTTGTGCCACATCTCAGTCAGTGACGGGTATGATCCAATTGCAGTGGTATCAACCTAAGACAGGAGGCTGACACCTAAAGGTCAGTTGCCTAAAGGTCAGTTTTCCGATGACGGGTAAGAACCATATGTTGAATTGGACAACCTACCAGGCACGGTCCTTAAGCCACATTACTTGTTGTTTGATTAAACAGAAGGGGGGAGATGCTGGGAGCCATCAGCCAAGTAGGTATGACAATTTCCTTGCCAGCGTACCCCCATGTTTCTTTAGTGGAAGGACTCATGGAAATAGGACATTTTGCAGGACATTGCATTTTAGGTGACCTTGCTCAAGGACCAGGGCAGATCCGTGTTTAGGGTGTTCCCCCTTTAGAATAGGGTGGTTTAGCATAATAGGAGATTAGGGTGTTCCCCCTTTAGAATAGGGCAATTTAGCATAATAGGAGATTAGGGTGTTCCCCCTTTAGAATAGGGCGTATCCTGCTGCTGAGTTCCTCTTGAGTTCTTAGGGTCAGACAGTATATTTGGGAGACAGAAGCCTGGGAGTGGTGGATTTGGGCAGAGAACGTGGATTCCCCCAGAACGTGTTTGTAGACGGCTGGTGTGAGTTCGGGAATAAAGAATTGCTATTTTAATCTACAAGCTGTGTGGAGGCTTGTGATTTGTGCCCAGCCAGAGACTGCGGCAATTTTGAGGGGATTAAATGAGTTGCACAAATCATTTGTCATTTTAACAGCCTTCAAACCATAGCAATTAAAATAAAACTTTGTATAAGCAATTTATAAATACTTGTGCATCTGCATTTGGAGTGCATGCTTCTAAAGAGCAGGATTATTTTATTTCCTCCCTCCATTCCCAGCTCCCTTCCATCCTTCCTTCCTCCATTCCTTCTTTCCTTTCTTCTTCCCTTCCTTTATTCCTTCCTTCCTTTTCTGAATCTTCAATTTTTCAGAGCATTGACAAAAATTCAATGGAAATTTATTGAAAACTCAAATGATGATAATATTGCCTAGCTTGAAGCATTGTCTATAAGTAAAGTTCAAATATGAAAATGTTAGCGAACGATGAGACACCATACATTTTAAAAGTATTTTATCCAACTTTAATGATTTATTTAGATACAATGATATTTCCATAAAGTATATGCCTACATTATAATATGATTTAATATATTTTGACTTAGACTTACCTCTTTGATAGAGTGTTCTTCGTCCTTCTTTGGTCAGCACAAATTTTCAATATTATATCCAAAGAAAGGCTTTACTTTCAAATATCTGTACCTTTTTCTGTACACACAAATTTATAATTTTAGATTTAGTAAGCATCATCCTATATGGATAATTTTTTCATTAATGTTTTGATAGTAGATATTTATTATGTTTTCAAAACTAGAAAGTACTTGTAGACTTAAAACAAGAACACAATAAATCATGAAACAATTCAACAATTTTACATGACTCTGACAATATTCTTTTTATTTAGTTTCCTTATCAGCTTCTATTTTTCTTCAATAATATCTCCATTAGCATTTCTATTAAATTTTAATTTTACTAACTAGTAATACCAATGTCTATTTAAATTTTGGCTTTTATACAATTATTTTTTCCATTCAGTTTTTACAAAATTATTATACAGCTCACCATCAGATTTATCAAATTCTATGTTCATGAATATACAGCCTATCTGATGTTCTTTGACATAAAAAATTATGAAAGAGGGAGAGAATGGGAGAGAGAGAAAGAGGGAGAGAGAGATCTCCCACACACAGAAAAAAACTGAAAAGAATAAAACTTTTCTGCTCAGGAAATTATCATAGTTATCTATATTTTCAAAGAACTTATGTAGGAAGATCATTTTATAATATCATATGTAGTATTGTTTTCATACTATACACTGTTTTCTTCATAATTATTCCATTACATTGTACATAGGTTTGAGACAGTAAGATATCCATCATGATGTATGTTTTTTAAATTGTTGACACTAATCAAATGAAGTTAATATGAGCTATTTGATTATTAGTATCAGCAAACTTGTTGTAAAATAATTTGAGAATATAAATGTCTACCACATTGGGGTTGGGTTTGTGGTTCAGTGATAGAGTACTCACCCAGCACGTGCGAGGCACTGGGTTTGATGCTCAGCATTACATATAAATAAATAAAATAAAGTTATTTTTTAAAAATGTCAACCAAATGTACAGTTTCTAGCCTTGTGCATGAGACAAAATATAATGTGTTATACCATTATTTTATACTTGTATTGAGTGATTAATTTAAAAGTTCCAAAAGAAATTCATTGTTATTATTTTCACTTCATAGAAAATGAACATGCTGAGATATTCCTATAATGATGATTTATTTTAATCATATTTTCAACTTTCATATCTCCTGTCCCGTGGAGTACTGATTTCTGAAAAATAATTTATTTTTTTAATTTTATTTTATAATTGACTAAAGTGTTTCTCTTATGTAAGGTGTTTGAATATACTTTTTGAAATTTTAAATGCCTAAAATACAGGGAATATATGACTTAGCTTTACAAAGAATGAGGAAATCTTTTAATATAGCATTGAAAGAAAGATTTGGGCCATGCAGTCTGACAATAGTCAATTTCCCAGAACTTCAACTTTAATTTCTATAATAAGGAAACAATGTCCCAATATACACTGTCTGTGTTGATGATTATAATCAATAATAAAGGCATTGTGTATGTATGTGTGTGTGTGTGTGTGTGTGTGTGTGTGTGTGGTTTGTTACATGTATGACAACAAATAATTAGAAATGTTAATTATCTGTGATTTTCATTCACTTCTCTACTTCTACATGTGCCTTTCAGTTTACTTTCTAAATTGATTTAAGACCATTTTAAAACAGGATCTACTAATCTGTTCCTCCATTACATCTACATTTTGGATGTCTCTCTGTTTTAATAAGATTGAGCTTATTCAATACGTATTTTTTTAAATGCCCTTATTTCCAAGAAACTAATTTTGGATCCTACCATTATATGGTATTCTATTCCAATCCTGTCACTAAATCAAATTCCTTTCAACTTTCAGATAATAACTAAGTTGGATCATCCTTTTATCTCATTCCTGCATGCTTCGCATTTCAGCATTTGAAATATAATTCAGATAATGATGAACTTACTCTAGAAATGAATAAAATGGTCATATGTAGGTCTTTTATTTCTAAACTTTTAGATATATATCAAAATGATACTTGATATTTCCTCCTTGATACTATTCTATAAAATCATGTTGTTCCTGCAAAACTTTTCTAATATTCATAATTTTAATAAAGTTAAAATTTACATAATTTTAATATCTAAGCATATCACATTTATGTAGGTACTGCTGTAATCACTTCTATAATATGAGGAATATTTTTCTTTGTAATCATCTTATTTTGAAACTTTTTAACTATGTCACATAGCATAAACAAATTCTGTCAATATACAAATAAGAGCATGTTAAAATACACATAAGAGCATGTTAAAATACTGACTATATAATAAAGATTTTACCAAGAGTACTGATTTTTAAGAAGTTATTTTTATATAACATATATAACATATTTGCAAGAAATTATTAAAATATTTTATTGGTATTCACATTTAACAGATACTATGTAACCAAAAGCTAATCAAATCAGAAACACACAGTTTGTTTTTAGTTAGTGTTACTTACATGTAGTGTATATATTGATGTATTGTTAAATATATTATGTATATGAATTCCCATTTCCATGTTTTGAATTTTATTTCTTATTTCTAATTATGGGTATTTTTAAATACAATAAAAAGGGTAATGTTTTCCAACTATATATGCAAAACATTAAGATCCAGCATAAATTTGATTAATAGCTAATAGGAGAAACGAAACAGCAGTCCCATTGCTGAAGTGCAACATAACAAAACTTTTTATCATGTCAGTTTCCATTTCAATATTGCTTTAATTTTATATCCAATTCTATATGTATATTTTAATACATATTTATTTCTCCTTTTCTTTAAATATATGTACATATATACACACATAGATATATATATGTATATATGTATATGTACATATATATATATATGTGTGTGTGTGTGTGTGTGTGTGTGTGTGTGTGTGTGTGTGTTTATAGCTAATCTTACTAAGGTTGTAATCCAGGTATCACTAGCTCTTTCATCATATTTCTCTGAAGCAGTTTGAACTAGAAAGAAAATTTATTTTGCTTGTATCTGTTACCTGTTTCTCATAGGTTGGCATGTTGTCTGAATTAGTGAATAAACAGACCAACACTTGGAATTTTATCTTAACAGCTTAAACTTCTCAAACTTCTCAAACTTCTTAATGTGCTTCTTTCATATTTGCTATTCATTAAACTTTTTATTCTTTTTTTTACAAAGACTTTATATGCTCCTTATAAACAAAGAAAAATTACCTACTTGGGAGCAAAAATGACATGAATCTTTATGCAAAATATTATATTGAAAAACACAAACATAATATTCAAGAACTATTCCTAACTTCATTGGCTGTGAACTATTAGAGCCTATTTAACTAAAGTTTTAGTTAAAATGTGTAATGATTAAGAATATTTCTTTTAATTTAATCCCCTTCCAAGGTTAATATGACAAACATTTTTAAATGAAAATGTTGAAAGCAATTGCTCACAGAAACATTATTCATAATCATAATGCAAGGTAATTACTCCATATTATACATCACAGCCAGTTCTTATATTGTTATCCTTCTTCCAGGTCTAAGATTATAGAGTTAGTATTTTGCTAATCCTTCTGTAGTTTCATCAAAATAAAACAATGTACAGACTTAAGAAGCATTAAATCCATGTCTCTGGTCTTGATGAATACAAGATCTATAACATTTCTCAAGTTTTTTTTTTCAAATAACTTTTTATTTGACAATCTTTTCATTAGATTTGTTTTATTTTTTACTTGATTTTCAAAAAACAGAGGTAAGAAGAGATGAACAGAGATCAAAGCCAAAATACCCTTTCTAAGCACTTTTATCCCTTCTGACCTCATCTTTTCATTGATTTATTTACTTATGTATTTTATGGGTGAGATTGAACTCAGAGGCACTCAACCACTGAGCCACATCACCAGCCCTATTTTGTATTTTATTTAGAGACAGAGTCTCACTGAGCTGCTTAGCACTTCACATTTGCTGAGACTGGGTTTGAACTTGTGATACTCCTGTCTCAGCTTTCCCAGCTGCTGGGATTACAGACATGGGCCATAGCAGCAGGCTCCATATCTTTAGTTAAATCAGGTTGCATGTGCAGGATGGTCCTACATTTTAGAGAGGGGTGTTAAGGACTTGAAATTTGACCTAAAGCATTAAAAATGAATCTGGATTGTAAAAATGGGTATCTCTGAAAGCCATTTGTTGTCTTCTTATTTCTTTCAAACTGTCAAAAATATTTCTCAGAGAAATTATAAGACCGAGATACTTTGTTGTTTTTCTGGAACGCATAGGATAATATCAACTGTATAGTTAAAGAGTCAATAAATAAATAAAAATAATAATTAATTATTTTTTTAGAAAGTCAACAAACTGAAACAGGCATGTGCTGACAGAAAAAGCTTCAATGATGATGGGGCACAATTGTAATCCCAGCTACATGGGAGGATGAGACCGGAGTTGCACAAATTTGAGACTAGCCTCAGGAACCTGTTAGAAAGTAATTTTTTTAAGGAAGCTTTTATTGTTGTTGTTGTTTATTTTTATGTGGTGCTGGAGATCAAAACATGCCTCACACATGTCAGGAAGTGCTCTATCACTGAGCCACAAACCTGGTCCCTCAAAGTAATTTTTGTAATAGGGGATAGGGGTAACTCAGTGGTAGTGTCCCTAGGAGAAGAACCACTGATACGTAAGTTTTATTCATCAAAATGAAGAGTGGTAAGTTGAGAAAGTGGTAAGAAATCCAGATGGAACTTCAGAAAATGACACATAGAAACAACTAAAGTAGGGTAATGGAGTATGAGACAAAATGAAGGAGAAAACAGTAAGAAAGAAAAAACTTCCCATTATTCATATTAGTATTTCATGTGGTGTTATTCTTCTGAATTCTTCTTCTTCTTCTGAATTATTTAATTTTTACTATCCATGGATTAACTAAATCTGATGCTCTTCCTTATAGGCACCAACTAAAGCAGACATCTATCTTTCACTAGGCTGGCATGATTTCTAATAACCATTGATGTTACACCAAAAATACTGCCACTTTTTTTCAAGTATTATCTGTATATGCATATATCACTGAATGTGGACATTTCAGAAACTGTAAATCTTAGAAATTATTGCTTTACTTTTTGGATAAAGAATAAGCACAAAATTTTATTATTTTTACCCATTTGTTCATATATTGAACTAAAATGTTGAGTTTATCATCACACAATGAGTATACAAAATCATTTAAATTGTAAGTAATAGTAATTTTTTCTTTCTTTTTTTTTTTTTTGAGAAAGAGTGAGTGGAAGACAGTGGCCATATTACAAGACTGGGGGAAGTCTCTCTGAAGTGATGGCATTTGAACTGAGGAGACCCATGGTATTTAAAGAAGAAAATGATGTAAGCAACATTGCAAAATAATACAAATGTAAAAAAAAGGTGGGGAAAGAATTTGGCATGTTCCAGAAGTCAAACCAAAAGAGAGAAAGGGGCTGAATGAATACAAATTGTCTGGTCACAATCAGATGTTAAAATGCATCCTATGTGAAATAGGAAGCCTTTGGAGGTTCACAGTGAAATTGTGATTATTTGATTATCATATTTCAAAGGTTTTAAGGTAGACTCTGTTTTACAAGTTAAAGTATTAAAGCCAAACATAATGGTGTATACCTGTCATCTCAGTGACTCAGGAGTCTGAGGCAGGAGGACAGCACGTTCAAGACCAGTCTCAGATACTGAGTCAGCTTCTGTCTCAAAACAAAATCTAAAAAGAACTTAGGGTGTAGTGCACTGTAAGAGTGTCCCTGGGTTTGATTACTAATACTATCTTAAAAAAATATTTTAAGAGACCAACTAATGGTGATAGTAATGGAAATGGGGAGAAAACTTAGAGATATAATAGCAATAAAAATCATGGATAAATATTGGCAATGGTAAGAAATCTGTACAAAAGCATCCATGTTAGGTGAATTGTCTATGAATAATCCAAACTGCATATCCCATTTATTTTTTATTGCATAATACATTGATGAATAAATGTCATAAAGATTGCATCTACTATAGAGGTTCTGGAACACATAAATATTTTTTCTACCTCTTAAAAATCTTTAAATACAAATACCAGTACAAATTTCACGATTCAGGAGCCTACAGAAAAGAAATACTAATGACATATTTTCTGTATACTTAACCAAGCAAATATTTTGTTATAGTAAATAAACTTTTCTCAAGATCTGATCAATATTCTAAGATTAAATATATTATCTTCCTGTTTACAGAAATTCAAAATAATTGTGTTTTATTCACATAGAATAATATAACTGACTAATAATGGGGAACTTAACTACAACCCTTCAAAAAATAGTACATGCTTCTTGTCCCTCACCAAGAGTCTGATTCAGACACAGCTTTTACAAAGCACTTTACCTCAAAGGCACAGATTAGGCCTCTTCATTTCCATTTGAAACTGTTTTCTTGAGGATTCCCAAAGGAATGCCCCAAGGCAAACACCTCCCTGACATTCAGGGGAACAGAACAATAGGGAAGAAAGAAGCCTGGAGAAAAACTTGGCTTTAATTGAACACTGTGGCACTGACAGCTCCTAATCATGCAACTTGGGTTGCCATCTATCCAAGCAGGGATTCTCCAGAGAGATCCTTACCAGTCATGCTAATTTTTGAGTTTTCTGAGATGCTTGGCATTCCCTTCAGCAATCCAGTCCATGGGCAGGTCACACAGCTTGAAGGTGGTACACATCTTGGACACAAAACCACGAACCCCTTCAGAGAGTGGTCAAAATGCAGGAAGAATACAGGAACTTAGGATCTTGGTAGGTGTTGCCCATCTGCAAGGCAAGCAGCAGTCCATTCATTAATTGGCCATGAGATGTCCTGCAAAGATTTCCACTAGAAAGGACACATTCATGGCTGCATTCTTCTCTCTACTCTCTGTAAACACAAACCCAGTGGGATCCACTGACATAGAAAGACTCACTAGTCTACAGCCCATTTTAAACCAACAACAACAACAACAACAGAAAAACTTTTTTCCTTCATGTTCTCAGAACATGAGACAAAATGACAAATTGCAACACACACCCACTAATACACACAAACTGCCCCTGTATTTGGTCTGCATCTATCCACTCTGTCCTCTGAGTGGTGGGTGAAAATATGTTCCCCAGCTGTGGCCTGCCCTTTCTTAGCTCTGGTCTCCTTGGCCATCTCTGTGTAGTTGTCAGGAGCCAGCAATGAGCCAACACTTCTTTCTCAGGAAAGGTCCCTGTTCAGACCATTTAAGGCATTTGGCTCTCCACACATCACTAGGTGCCAAGAAAGGATGACTCTGGCCTTGGTACAGACAAACAAGTGAGCCCACTGAGACTGGAACTGCCTCTGGGTGCCTTGCCTTCTGGATCCCAAGTTCAGAGAGTTCCATCACCAAGGAAGTGAGGTGAGGTCACTTCTTAAGGGAAGTGAATGAGGTCACTGCCTTGGCAACCACTTTGTCCTAACAATTGTTTCCAAGGGTCCCATGAGATGGAGGCTGCCCCACCTTCCTGTGACATTTTCACAAGACATAAAGCTCTAAATACCCTAGGAGCCTGGGATCAGCAATCCACACAGGCCTGATTGTGTCCATCTTCCCTGCATTGAGAAGAGAGAGGCTGATTCAGCCACATCCCTTCATCCTGACTGGGTTGTTGGCCATGGAAGAGACCTCACAGGTCCTACCTAGCTGCCTACATTTGCTCCAGGAAGCATTTCGGCATCTACCTTTGAGCTTCTCAGCAGCTGTAGGATTCCCTACATACCCGTGTGGCAAGATCAACTCAGGACCTGCTGTTATGT
Organism: Callospermophilus lateralis; assembly: GCF_048772815.1. Lineage (NCBI taxonomy): Eukaryota > Metazoa > Chordata > Mammalia > Rodentia > Sciuridae > Callospermophilus > Callospermophilus lateralis. The sequence continues at coordinate 4,639,642 of NW_027510272.1, forward strand.
GAAAATAAATTGAGGGAACAGAGTATGGTTAAGGGTCATATCATGTTCGATTTGGGTTAGGAGTCATTCTGCTGGATGAATACGGGTATTGGGCAACTGGGATATTTGTAAGAATGTAAGGTGAAATGTAAGTATGAAAATAGAAAAGTAGGTAAGATCTGAAGCACAAAAGGGTGTTGGGCCCTTGATTTGGATACATAGTTTTTAATTATGTTCTGCAGAGATGAATCCTGTAAATAGATATACAATGGCATAAGATCTTGTACCTGGGACTACTGAATGTAAAAGAGAACTTCCAGTGAAATAGAGAGAGTAGGCAGGATTCCAGACTAGGGTAAGGAAGAAGAGTGAGTTTTGGATTTGGACTAAAGGCCCTTTTTGCAATCCAATGAATTTCCATTGGAGTGTAAATGGGAATGTCAGCACACAAGAAGAGTCAGTCACAACAAGGCACTTGGGGAAATAGATATCCATAGGGATGTTAGGAGATCGGGCAACGTATAAAATGAGTGATGAGATCAGGGATATTTTCAACAGGGAGATGGGTGAATACACTATTCTAGGAAGAAACAAGTGTATACTCACCGTAGGATTGAAATTTGAAAACAATAGGCAATGCAGATGTAGATGATTTTAGTAATTCATGCCGTCATTAAAATTAGGCTTTAGTAGAAATATAAGATAAGTGTGAGTTTTGCATTTTGTGTCCAGAAGATGATGTGATGAAAAGAATACATGGAGCAGGTGACATGCATATTTCTTCCACCATTTCTGGGAGCATGTTTTGAAACCCTATCATTCAGAGTTCGGGGATAAAAATAGGTGTACCCTGGGCCTACGTATATAGAGATGATGCATGAATAGACCATACGGTGAATAAAAAGTATAATAGTTTACTATTTTAAATAATGGATTGAAATGATATTTTCAAAAATACATGAAATCTGGTATTCACATACAAACATTCAATCCAAGTAGTCATACATCTACTGGTAATATTAGGGTTACTAATTACAACAAACTGTATTTGAGTTTTGCTTCGAAAATGATATTAGGACAGTACGTGGCACATCAAAAATGCTCACAAGTGTTAGCTATTTCTTATTTACATAGCAATTGCATGTGGAAGAACATTTCTTCTGATCTTTGCTCTAGATCTGTGAGCAGATGATCTAGCTGGAATAGCACAGTTTACACTGGATTGTGTGTAGTGATTTCTTTCTTATCCTTGTTAGTCTTCAGATTTTATGAATTTACTTGACTTGTTCTCATATTACACTATGAAATTGGATATGTTAATTCTTCACTTAGAAATCTTCCTTTTAATGCATTGGCTCAATTTACAACTATCATGGTTTTATCTTTGATGCAAAAACATGCAACCTTTTTCATCTAACCTGGGAGCTATAGATGGTATGGTATTATTTTAGTATTTGATCTTCTTTTATGTTTATTATTTCTTCACTCATTGATATAGATTCTCTAGCCATTTGTTTACTAAAGCATGATAACCACTAGAACTGGAAATTCAGTCATTCATTCAATAAAATATTTCTTCAACAAAGATCTGTTTATTCCTTGTGCATACTACAAAAGGAACAGTTCCCACATCTTTCAGTATGCTTATTGTGTAGTCAGCAAGACAGAGCCAAAAGCACATGATTATGATTAGAGATGTGCACCAATGTCATAGGTTGGCAAACTGAAGGGCTGAGGGAGTTCAATAAATCTAGCCAGATTTAGGACTCACTGAGTATGTAGAATGTTGACCATGCAGAGAGAGAGAGCACATCATAGACCATTCTGAAACACCTTAAATAGGCACCTTTCTATGTAATATATGATCTTAATTATAGTCAGCTTCCTTCATCATGGAGCACAATATTTGACATTCTACCTTGAATTAAACAAGAAATTCAGACTTGCAATCACTGCCTCCATATTAAATTATTCAAAGCATAATGATTACATTAAACCTTACTGTGTAGTCTCAGGCAAAAAGATTGTTGGTAAGGAATGTAGCATCAGCCCTACCATTTCAACTGAAAGGTCTAGATGATGACAGGTTATAAAATTGACTCACCCCAAAGTAACAACAAGTTTAATATCAACTTGGAAACAAATAATCTTAACATCAAAAAGACTTTGAAAGCTGTAAAGCAATCGTCTTTTGACTGTCAAAAAAAAAGGGTAGTAAAGAGGTAAGACATAAAAGAGGTAACATTCTTGGGGGTTTTGGGGGGTGGGGTAGGGTGGGTTCTTTTTTTGTCTTTTTTGGAACTAGGGGTCGAATCCAGGATTTTGCAAATGCAAGGCAGACACTTTGCCACTGAACTACATCCCAACCCAACATTCTTAATATATAAAGAAAAATTTTAATTGTAATAACCAAAGCGGAATACATGAGAGGAACAGACAACATGAGCGAGTGTGCATGTGTGTGCACACACACACACACATACACACACACACACACATTTAAAAATACCCATTAAACATATAAAAAGATACTCAACTTTATTTTTAATAAAAAACATAAATTAAAGCTACTGTTGGTGAGTCTTAGGGGAAATAGGTACTTATTAATCACTGGTGGAAATAGAAAAATGGTACAGTTCCTTTGGAGGGAAATTGAGCATTCTCTAAGAATATATAAGTACATATTTTTTCCTTAGCAATCCCATTCCTGAGAATTTACTCTGAAGATGCACCCGCAAAATACAGGAAAAAGAGGGGGAAACACTTGCCAGACTTACCAGATTCTCTGTTGAGGTGTTTTTTATAATGATAAAAAGTTAGAAATAATGTAACTGCCATATGAAGATTGACTGAATAAACTATGATACATAGGATGCTGTAGAAAATAATTCAGAAAATCTCCATGAACTAATGAGTGATTTTTCAAAATATATTATTAGCAGAATTTATCAAGGTAGTTCACATTAGCAGATTAAGGGGAAAGATTTCATAATGTTGTCAACAATGCAGGAAAAGTTCCCAGTTAAGTTTGAAATACAGCCTTGATTTTAAACAATTCTTGGCAAAGAACAGAAAAACATCCTTAACTTGATAAAACATGGCTACATGACATTTACAGCCCAAAATCATTTAATGATGAATTTGAACAAAACAAGAGTGTCTATTACTTCTTTTCATCAGAATTGTTTTGGAAGCCCTAGCTACTGCACTAGGATAAGAAAAATGAAATATAAAAGGGGGGATGTTCTTTATTTGCATATTTATGAATATATAGAGAATATGCAAAAAAAAAAACCTATTCATAACTCATTAATAAGATAATGCGGTTTCTGGATATAAAATCTGTACAGACAAATCAATTCTATCTCAAACAAGTAATAGTTGCTTAGAAAATGAACTATTATAATATTTATAGTAGTATTAAATAATATCAAGGACCTTATTATAAATTCAACAAAATAAATATAAGAATTTTATGTAGAAAATAAACCTTTGTTGAAAGAAAGAAAAGAATATCAAAAGGAAAAGGAAACTGAAGTAATCTTGAAATTAGGGAAAAAGATGGAAGAGTGACTTAGTAATTGTTATGGTTGGTGAGATGTTTAATTGTATGTTCTCTTTTACTTTTTTCATTTCTCTTGATTGAATTGTTTATGAGAATGCATTTTATAAAAACAGTGAAGTCATTATTCTTTTTTTCATTTGTTCATAATAGTTATTCTTGACATTAGATTCATTTGGACTAATTATAAATGCATGGAATATAATTTGCTCCAATTCAGTCCCTTCACCCTCCCCATCCTCCCTCCCACTGTTCCCTTTGATCCACTTTACTGATCTATTTATTTACATTTTTAAGAATTAGTATCTTATAGATATTCAAAATGATGAGTTTCATTATAGTATATTCACATATGTGCATTGGAAAGTTAGTTTGGGTACATTCCACAGTTTTTCCCTACCCATTCCCCATTCCCTTCTTTTTCTTTTATTGATTTTATTTTTTTTAAATACACGACAATGGAGTGTATTACAATTCTTATTACACATATAGAGCACAATTTTTTATATCTTTGTATAAAGCATATTCATGCCAATTCACGTTATACATGTACTTGTTTTTTTTTTGCATTACAATTCTTATTACACATATATACCACAATTTTTCATATCTCTGTTTGTATATATAGTAGGTTGACAGCCAATTTGTGTCTTCAGACATGTACTTTGGATAATGATGTCCATCACATTCATTCCACATTCATTAGGAGGCTAATCCCCTGCCTCCTCCCTTTCCCTCACTCCCCCCTTCCCTATCTAGAATCCATCTATTCATCCCATGTTCCTCCTCCCTACCCTATTATGAGTGAGCCTCCTTATATCAGAGAAAACATTTGGCATTTGTTTTTTGGGGATTGGCTAACTTCACTTAGCATTATCTTCTCCAATGCCATCCATTTACCTGCAAATGCCATGATTTTATTCTCTTTTAAAAAAGTTCATTGTGTATATATGCCACATTTATAAAAATCCATTCATCCACTGAAGGGCATGTAGGTTGGCTCCACAGTTTAGCTATTGTGAATTGTGCTGCTATAAACATTGATGTGGCTGTGACCCTGTAGTATGTTGTTTTTAAGTCCTTTGAGTATAGTCCAAGGAGAGCAATAGCTCAGTCAAATGGTGGTTCCATTCCCAGATTTCCAAAGAATCTCCATACTTCCTTCCAGATTGGCTACACCAATTTGCAGTCCCACCAGCAACGTATGAGTATGCCTTTTTCCCCACATCCTTGCCAACACTTATTGTTGTTTGTCTTCATAAAAGCTGCCATTCTGATTAGAGTTGTATCTTAGTTTTGATTTGCATTTCTCTGATTGCTAGAGATGTTGAAAATTTTTTCATATATTTGTTGATTGATTGTATATCCTCTTCTGAGAAGTGTTTGTTCAAGTCCTTGGCCCATTTTTTGATTGGGTTACTTGTTTTTTCAGTGCTTAGCTTTTTGAGTTCTTTATATACCCTAGAGATTAGTGCTCTATCTGATGTGTGAAGGGTAAAGATTTTCTCCCAGGATGTAGGCTCTCTGTTCACCTCACGGATTGCTTCTTTTGCTGAGAAAAAACTTTTTCGTTTGAATCCATCCCATTTATTGATTCCTGGTTTTAATTCTTGTGCCATAGGAGTCTTATTAAGGAAGTTGGGGCCTAACCCATATGATGAAGATTAGGGCCTACCTTTTTCTTCTGTTAGACACAGAGTCTCTGGCTTAATTCCTAGGTCCTTGATCCATTTTAAGTTAAGTTTTGTGCATGGTGAGAGTTATGAGTTTAATTTCATTTTGTTGCATATGGATTTCCAGTTTTCCCAGCACCATTTGTTGAAAATGCTATCTTTTTTCCAGTGCATGTTTTTGGCACCTTTGTCTAAAATAAGATGATTGTAATTTTGTGGGTTAGTCTCTGTGTCCTCAATTCTGTAACATTGGTCTACCAGTCTGTTTTAGTGCCAATACCATGCTGTTTTTGTTACTATTGCTCTGTAGTATAGTTTAAGGTCTCATATAGCGATACTCCCTGCTTCACTCTTCTTGCTAAGGATTTCTTTAGCTATTCTTGGTCTCTTATTTTTCCAGATGAATTTCATGATTGCTTTTTCTATTTTTATGAGGAATGCCATTGAGATTTTGATTGGAATTGCATTAAATCTATATAGTGCTTTTGGTAGTATGGTCATTTTGATAATACTAATTCTGCCTATCCCAAGAGCAAGGTAGATCTTTCCAGAAATAGTAAATGAATTCGGCAAAGGAGCAGGATATAAATCAACACCCATAAATCAAAGGCATTTCTGTATATCAGTGACAAAGCCTCTGAGAAGGAAATGAGGAAAACTGCCCCATTTACAGTAACCTCAAAAAAAAATAAGATACTTGAGAATCAACGAAAGAAGTCAAAGATCTATACAATGAAAACTACAAAACCCTAAACAGAGAAATCAAAGAAGATCTTAGAAGATGGAAAGATCTACACATTCCCTTCTTAAAAGGAGAAAGGGATGAGGAGGGAGGGAGAGGGGGAAAAATATTATAGCCCAAAGGGTGGGGTTTTGGCTTGCTGAGAACTTCTAACTGAAGGAGATTGGAATCCCGAAAGCAACCTCAGAAGCAAAGCCTCTGCCCTCCTCCTGCTCTCCTGTCCTTCACCCTTCTCTCCCAAAGCCTTCTCTCATAAAACCTAGAAAGCTCTCTCTCTCTCTCTCTCTCTCTCTCTCTCTCCTCTACCCTCCCTGCTATTCCCTTCCTGTCCCCTTACCCTCCCTTCCCCCCTCCCTTAAAAACCCTCATTCCAGACAGGTCCTGCCTTAGGTCCAGAAGGAAAGAAGGCTATACAGAGAGGCCAAGAAGAATCTGACCAGACAGGGCTTGCTAGGACCCTGGCAGCCTTTTACCATTAGCTCACACCCCCTTCCCAGTCATTTCTACATGGCCATCCATTCTTCATGGAACATAAACATAAAAACAGGAGTTTTCCCTGGATCTGTAGGTCTTTATTTCTGAAGGCTTTTAGGTCAAATAAACTTCTATTAAATAAAGGTTATGATTTTTAAAATGTAAAGACATATACTAGCTCATAAATTAGAAGAAGTAATTTATAAAGATAGACTCTTTCTGAAACTCATCTGAATTTTTATTGCAGTTCCTGGACCTTTTATACAGCTATAGAATTAAGATACTGTATTAGTGATAAGAGGATAAACAGTTCGGTAAGACAGAAAACTCAGAAAGTGATTGCCACATGATTTATGATTGAGGTGGGACTGCAGATCAGTGGTGGAAAATGTCAGTCTTTTTAATAAGTAGTGCTGAGACAATTGAGTATTTATGTGAAATTGAATGAAATTAAAGCTCCTACTATACACCATAGACAATAATTCTGTGTGACATATAGAATTAAGTGTGAATGGCAAAACAATAAAATGCTTTCAAGATAATACCTTTATGATTTTGGAGTGGGGTAAGTTTTCTTAAATATAACATAAAAAGCACTGATTGTAAAGGAAGATATTAAGAAATTTGATATTACTAGCAGTAAGTATTTATCATAATCAGAAGACACCATGGCAGACAAAAGTCATTCTTAACATTCAAAACTAATACTTAGTGTTAGAAGTTAGCAACCGTTGCTATCTTTTGGAAGAGTGAATTGGATAGGGTGTGGGGAAGGACACTCCCAGGAGGCTGATCATATCTTTCCTAGATCTGATGCTAGTTATACAGGTGTATTCACTTTGTGAAAGTTCAGCAAACTGTGCTAACAATTTGTACATTTTAAAATGTATATGCTCTACTTCAACAAAAAGTCTTTATAAAAGAAAACTACTAAGAAGCTATTTGTAAAACATTTGTCTAGCAAAAAAATAGAGACCTCCTACAGCTGAATAAGATAGACATCTCAATAAAAAATCGAGCAAAATATTTGAACACACTTCAGAAAAGAGGAAATCATTTATTTGATTTATTCAAAAAGGTGCTCAACCTTATTAATCTTCAGAGGAATGCAAATTAAAATGATTGATCTCTTTATACCAAAATTGGCTAACATGAAGAATCTGAGAAAACAGTACCTAATGAGGAAGTGGAGCAATGGGAACACTACTGCACTTGGGCTAGGAATAAAAATTGGCACAACCACCTTGGGAAATGGATTGTTGTTACATAGTAGGTATGGAGGTAACATGCCAGGTGACTTAGTGATTCCTCTGTTTCAGAAATGGGTGCTTATGGGCACCAGAAGATGTTCAGAAGAGTATTTATAATAGCCTTGTTAACTATATCCAAACAGTTGAAGTAATTCAAATATCAACACAAGAATTTGTACATAAACTGTAGCATATTTATACAGCCATGTACTACATAATAGAATGAACTTTTCTGCAGAAAAACTCATATATAATATACATACATGTGAATATGTATGTATATAAATATAAATGTATACATATTCACATTTTTCATAAAATTTCAGAGGTGTTTCTTAGCTCTCTGAAGTTCATCCCAGATGTCCAGGTACAAGCCCCTCTTGGAAAAGTACCCTCATTTGTCAATCAAAGAAGATGCATAAAAGGTATTATGTATATATTTAATGCTATCAGCCTGAGCTCATTTAGTTTTGTTAATGCAACAGTGGAATGCAGCCTTCAGGCCTTCCCATTCTTGCATTTGTCTGTATTGTCTTCATATTTGTTTAAATTAGAAAGTAATACATTTTTAACAGCATTGTTGAGGTATAATTTGTATATCATAACATTTCCCTTCTGTAAGAATAAAATTCATTGATTTTTGACACCTCTATAGAGTTTTGCATCTGTCATCACTATACAAGTTCAGAACATTCCCATCGCCTCCCAAAATTTCCTCAAGCCACATTTGCCATCAATCAAATGTGTATTTTCAAATATAGTGTGTTGATTGCTTCATTTATTTCAAATAACTCATCATTAAAAGTAGCATAACACATTGATGAATAGAAACTTGAAAAACATTAACCAAAATCTTTTGTTAAATGTATTTTGAGGTTCTGTATACATACTTGATTAAAATCAGCTTATTTGCATCTGTCCTCTATTGGTAGTTTCGAAAAAGGGAACATACTGAACAGTTGATTTCTTTCTTCATATGTTCTTGGTGGGTGAATGTTGTCATGTTGTTCTGGGTGGGTTTTTAGTTTTAAAAATTTTAGTTGGTTTTGGGGAAAATGTTCAGTTATACAAATGGCCCTTTTATATGGCAGTCTGTATAGTACTAATTTCTGAGAATAAATCATACAAAATAGAATGAAGAATAGAAGTTAGACTATATAGTTAAATTAAAACATAAATATCAAATTGTAAATTATTCTTTATTAGGAGTAACTAAAGGAAAGAATGTATTGATCAACTCTGATATTAAATGTCTCAGACTTTAGAACAGAATAACAAGTATTTTAAAAGCTTTTCTTGTCTTTGTTCTACCACTTCATATTAAGATGCTGAGTATAATATAGAAGTACATATGGAATATAAATATTATGTGAGCATATTATACTATTATGTATAATTGGGCTTCCTCAAGTGATGTTTTTAACAAACTTTTATTATACATACTATACACTATTATTATAGAAATTATTATTTCTGCTTAAAGGTGATTGTATGGTTGGGAAATGCAGATATATTATGTGTAAATTTAAATATTTTTCTAAAAAAGTATAAATCAGATGTTCATGAATTTTGGAAATAAAAATACATAATGCCTAGTTAGTTCTTAAGAGGTAGGCTATATCTTCTGTTTGTCAAAGTATTTACTCTGAATTATTGGTGGAGCTAACTTTTATTGAGGTTTCTCTGTTGCCAGGTACTTTATTACCAAGGTTGCCATCAGAACCGGGAATGACATTACTCACTATCAGGATTGAGAAAATTGGTCTGAAAGACGCTGGACAGTGCATTGATCCCTATATTACAGTTAGTGTAAAGGGTAAATAACTGGCAAATTGCATTATGCTTTTTCTCATATGGGACAAAGTTTTTGACAGGGGATGGTATTTTATATGTGACAACTTACTTTAATGCATTCTATAATGAGGCAAAATCCTAGAAGAGATCATAACAGAACATAGTTCTGAAAGACTTACAAAATATATTTCCTACTTGCTTTTGAGTTTGTATAGATTTTTGCTCTTCAGATTCCAGCTAATGTGCGGACTAAACATACACATTGTATGTTTAACAGCAGCTACAGCCTTCAGGATGTAGATTAACCATAGCACTCCTCACCTTCCATGGGTGTGTAGTTTTCTACACAAAGCCCCATGTCCTGTTTTCCCATCTCCTGCTTCAGCCCCTCTTCTTCCTGTGCTACTGAGGTATCTACATAGGTGAGTCCTACAGAGGCAGATGAAAATCAGGGGACAGGGAAGTAGGGTGCATCCATAACATCCATGCCCTGAAAGCAATCCCGTGGGATGATGATATGATTAAGGAATAAATTATACCATTTTACAGAAATAACTATAATTAGTACAAATGGCTTATTTTAATCTGTAGTTTTGCACCAAAGGAACAGATTGGTGCTGAAATGAAATGGAGGAACTTTTATCAATTGCAGAAATAAAGTCAGATCCATGGGTTAATTAGTGCTAATTAAAAGAAAAATATGACCACAAAGAAAAAGATTTATTTAAAGAACATAATCCACAGCACTAATACTGGTACACTTTTAAATTCCGATGTTACCACTTATCAAATATATAGTATACTCGAAAATATTTACATTGTTTGATAGACCATTTGTAAAACTGCATACTCATTCAGAAAGTATACTTAAAACACAAAAATATTTAATGATGTTGTAAATGTTAAGTTACCTTTGCCTATGTTAAACTGAAATATTTTTATGTAAAAATTTTTTAACTATTAAATGTACTAAATTGTTTTTGAGCTTTTTGAGACACATAAATGAATAACACATAAACACTGAGGAGTTATTAAATGAGTCCATGTTGAATTTGATTAAACTGAGATTTTAAAACCCAGAAAATTAAAACTATATATAACGTACCATCTGGTTGTTGTAAATTCAGGGTATGTTGTAAACAGTATAACCAGAATTTAGATAATATATATGAAAAATTATTCATTAACAAAAGGGTTTTTGTTGGCTGTTCTCATCCATTTTTGGTTCTTAACAGGGAAATTATGATAAGGTTAGGTTTAAAGGCTTTTCTAAATAAGCCATATACTTGATCAAAGTTAGAAATTGGTGGCAGAGCTCCATTGTGGCAAATTATATACTCCAGATTTTTTCTTTTGCATAGAAAAATATAGTGGGCTATTCCCTAAGGAAAACATGTTTGTTCTTTTTACCACTTCACTATGAAGATCAAGTTTTGTCCACTTGGCCATGTAAAGGCTTCCTTGTCCCCTTCATGAGGACTCCTATCCAGTCTATATTCATTTCTCTCCACATACCCCATGAACTTCAACAACTCTCACATACTTGCTCACACCAAATAGGAATTTCTTAGCCTGAGAATCTCTTCTCAGCTCTTTCCATGCCTCTTTAGGAACTGTAACCTTTGCAGTTTCTAGATTTTCCATCTGTATATGTGAATGCTCATAAGCAGAAACTTATTTGTTTCTCCAGATCTGAATGGCATAGATTTAACTCCTGTGCAAGATACTCCTGTGGCTTCAAGAAGATAAGATAAATATGTTCATTTTAATGTGGACATTGAGCTCCAGAAGCATATTGAAAAATTAACCAAAGGTTTGTAATTATCAGTTACTGACTTCTTAAGGACTTCTTAAGGAAAGTACTTACCTGGGTTTGTGTTGATAGTGTACTTAAAACAAGATCTTATTTCACATAGTTATGAATATTGACTTAAAGTCAAATCAACAATTTTTTTTAAATATGAGAATTAGCAGTTGCATTATCTAGTTGTGTAATAATGTGGTTAAATATTATTTGACAGGGAAGTATTTCTCATAATACAGAGTTAAGGAAAGCAGGTTCTCTAATAATTACCTGAAGTCCTTTTAGGAACCTAATGATTACTTTCTAACAGTTAAGGAATTATTTTTTTTCTTTCAATAAGATGCATTGGGTAAAAAGATACTATAACTGGCAGTTAGTTTGTAAGAATATGGAAAGGACAATCTGGGCATGGTGGTTTCAGGAGGGAGAGAAATAAAATATCAACGGAACTCTTTTAAATTTCTATTGTAATATAGGTGCTTATTGAAACCATTTCTATAGGTACTGCTGATACTTAAGTAACTTCTGTTTTTCTTGTGGTATTTAATATTTTATATTCTTTGGTAGTTTATGATTCTACCTGTGTACATAACTTACATTCTTGCTATACAATTTTGTTGTACTTTGTAGAATTAAATGATATGGAGAAATGTCACTCAGACATGGTAGAAGAGCTTGGAGTGACAGCCACAGTGAGTTATCAACAGTTGTGTCATCAGACTGTTTGACACATGTTACTTTGTAAAATCATAGGCTTCTGGTGACACATAAGAAATGTGTAGTCTCTGGCTTATGTGGTTTGTTTTAATTCCTTAGGTGCAGCTATCTTCTTTGAATTCAAACACTACAAGCCTAAAAAAAGGTTTACCAGCACCAAGTGTTTTGCTTTCATGGAGATGGATGAGATTAAACCTGGGCCAATTGTAATAGAACTGTAAGTGACATACATATAGGATTCATACTGTACTAATGGTTACTAGTTCATGTTTCTTCTTAGTCCCTCTTATCTAGAATGTAACATTGGAGTAAATCAATCATCAAAGTATTTTAAACAATCATCTTTCTATTGTGGTTACATATACAAGAAACCCACTGACTTTAAAAGAAAGAAATTGCAGTTATTGACCAAGAAACCACTTTATCTTCATCTACATCAAACTTTACACAAGGAATGATTCTGACATGAGTAATGTGGAATTTCTGTGAATTATACCACTCAGTAGAAACCATCATAGCTCTGGGTAGCATATTCATCCTTCAGGAGGCAGGAAGTGAGCCGTACCTATAGGCCAGTGAGTCCATTGCAAAGCTGTACCACAGAACTAAAGTCCAGCACCTCATTGTTATGACTCCTTTGGATACAAGGTTTATTGTAGATTTTGAAACATGTTTTTACTTTTCTATTAATTCTGCAATTAATAGTCTTTTTCCTAATTTACCACTGTTCCTACCCTGCTTCCTGGAACAATACTGCTATAGTAGGTATGCTCATCTTCAAACTTTAAAATACAGCAATAAGAATGTGCTAGAGTTTACACATTTGCTCACTTTTGCTCCAATAAGGTCTTTTTATTTGAATTAACTTCAAACTTTTGAATTGAATTGGGTAGGATAGTTCCAGATTGCTTTGAAAGGAAATTGGATCAGTTATGGTCTGTCTTATAGGCTGTTCCTTAGAGCTGGACTAAATTCACCCTTATCTGATAGTTCTACTTAGAAATAGTGTGCCTTGACCAGATCAATATCTTATAGGGGAGTGCCCCCCAGATTGTAGCTGTGATTTTTTTCCAGATGACCAGATTGTTTTTCTGAAAGTAAGCATATTTTTAGTCATGTTGATTAGTTGTTCTACATCACATTGCTATTGTTTCTAGGGTTAACATTAATGATTCTAGGGTTAACATTAAAACCATCTCTCTCAGAATAATTACAAATTTTTGGGTGGGTTTAAATCATGTCATCTAAATATAATTGAGTCAGATGCTAATGAGATACTGCAGGAACAACTGCTGTTTTTCTGACAACTGATAGTGAAACCTTAAAACCTGCATACCTTGTCTTTATAAAGTGATGGGTATGCAAAATCTGGAAAGGTATTCTAGTTTTTTTTAAATATAGGTAGATACAACTGCCATTTATTTCCTATTTAGATATATTGACATTCATATGAAAATATGCAGATCATTAGCCTATTGTAATTTCACCATTTACATTACTTTTAACTTAATGATGAGACACAAATAAATCTTTCATAGTACACAAGGTGGATATTTGATACACAGAACATAAAAGTTTTGTGAGGAGCTTTTTTGTGGGTTACATGTAGAACCCATGTATTTTAATATTCACTATTTTAAATGAACAATGCATGAAGGGAATGCAATACTTGGCCTATTTTTAAACTAGTGTAAACCCTAATCATACCATCTGTTTGCTTTTTAAAACGAATAACAGTTATTTTAGCCCTTGCACTTCAAGAGATCTAGTCTTTAATTTTTCAGTTGTCTGTTAGGTCAATTTTGTTTACTAGATGAATGTTAATAAAACTATATGAGGCTGAAAGAATTCTCAACCAAATTTAGTCTTTTCTTTCATCTGGATTGGGTTAATTTCACAAGTGCAAAAATAGTTCAGTTTACAGTAGTTCTAGGAAATGAAGAATTTGCCTTAATAAAATGTTCACTCAACTGAAACTCTGAGTAGTCAAAATTTCCAGACTGTAAACTTCTCAAGAGAAGGGCCTCATCTTCTCCATGTCATGTAAACTTTCCAAGGTGCTTGGCAGCAATCTGTACCCTGTGGAGTACTCAGTACCTTTTTGTTTGATGTTACTGATGTTGAAGTTGCTCCCTTAAAATCTACTATTAAAATGTAGCAAAACTGAAACATTGTTCTTTCTGTTTTTTCATAGACTATAAAACATGTATATCAAAGTGATAATTTAAAAAAAAACAAACCTTTTTTTTTGGTTGTAGATGGACACAGTACCTTTATATTTATATGTGGTGCTGAGGATCAAACCCAGTGCCTCACAGGCAACCCCAGCCCCTCAAAGTGATAATTTATATGAAGAAACATTTAGCATCCTTCACATAAGAATGCTTTTCTTAACCTCTATTTATTTATGTGATGCTGAGGATTAAACCCAGGGCCTTGCCTGTGCTAGGCAAGTACTCTACCACTGAGCCACAACCCCAGCTGCCACCAAAGAATGGGGTTATATGAAAAAAAAAAAGAGGATGCTTTGTATGAATGTCTTTCATCAGCATTAAACAAACTTAAATTGAACATTGTCATTAGCTTAGCTTTAATTCAGACCTGAATGACCAAACCTCCCCCGCCAAAAAAGGTGGTTTTATCTTGAAGCAATTAACACAAAACAATCTGTATCTCACAAATTAGTTGTTTAAATTTACTTTCTAGTGTGGGAGGGGATGAGTCACTGGACAATAATTACAACTATAGCAGTAATACTTTCAGGTTGAAACACTACTGCTTCACAAATGAAATGATTTTAGTAACTAAACTCAAACACAATTTGCTGGAGAGGACTTCTAAAACTTTTGAGATACAAAAGTATAATTGAATCAAGGGACAGTATTCTCTCACAACCGGTATATGGGCAGCTACCTTGGGCTTTGCTACAGAACTGGTACAATCAGATGGATGTAAGGAGAAGCAACTACGGATGGGTTCAGAACTGCTCAGATAAACTACGTAGAATGCATTATAGCTTACTAATAGAATAAATACAAAAAAGGCTTTAGAGGGAAAACTACTGTTGCTTTGAATAAAAAAATAAATCTGCCTTTCCTTGAAAATCTATCTTCCTAGCTGACATCACCTTTATTTAAATGCTATTTTAAAATTAGAAGTTATAGTAACTTCAGCATTGCCTTGTGTCCTGTAGAGGTTGAAAGATACATTCAAAATTGGTGTTTGTGACTTAAATTTTATTTTACATGGTTAAAAATGGCATAAGCTATTATATGGTTTTCCTCTTACACACAGCTGCTGCTTCTGATATTAAATGGAGGCTATGTAGATTGAATTCTTCCTAACGGACTCATTCTTTTTGATTCTGAGTCATCTTCAGAAGTTTAGAGATTTTGTTTCACAGAGATTTTGTTTCACACTGAAGCTTTTGCCCCTATTTTGAGAATACTTAGGGGACATAAAAAGAACAATGATATGTTCTAGGTTTCAACAATCCTATTACTTTCTAGTAAAGAATAGAAGAATATGGTCTAGCAGTAAACATAAGTACTAGGCTTTTATAATTTTATTTAAATCTTAAACCTCTTAAAATGTACTGTTAAAATTGCTGTAATTAAAATTACAGCTCTGGAGAGCTAGTTGTTAGGAACATTGTTTTAAAGACAGTAGTTACAGATTCAGGACTTGCTTTAATTGATTTTTAAATAAAATATATTTGAGTATCTGTTTAAAAAAAAGAATTTAATTCAGCCCATAGTTGCTGATTAAAGACATTATAAGCCTTAGAGTTTCATTCATTCTTTCTCAGAGGATTATACTTTTCTAATTTTTTTATCATATTCCTTGAAAATCAGTGGCAAGGTATGGGAAAGAGAAGAGTGTGTGTGTACATTTTTTTTAAAGAAATTTCCTTATTTTTTTTAATTAATTTTTATTGTTGGTTAATTTCCTTACTTTTTATAGACACAACATACCACCCTATATTTTACTGTTATAATGCAATAATGGCAAAAGCAGTAGAACTTCAGGTCAAACAACTCTTGCTACTAATGTAAACTCATTTTCAGAAAACCATTCTCACATGAACAGTGGTTAGAAAAAAGTACATGAATGTGCTACAAAAATAGAGCCACAAGACTTCTCACAAGTAAAAGAAATTCCTCTGTGTAAGTCCACAGTTGACCAAGGTCCAGCCTCCTTAACAGTGAGCAACAGGAAATATGCTGCCAAGTCACCATCTTCAGTTCTGAGAGTGAGTTTACATGCTTCCCCAATGGCACAAAGTCTCATGACGATCCAATGAATCAACAGACACTTGGGAAATATTAATAAACAATTTTTTATGAACTATTACAACAAAGAACTTCAGCAAGAAGGAAAATGAAGTTTATGATCTTTGAGTAAACATTTTTAGCGTAACAGTCTCTGTGACCAGATATTTAAAGAGAAAAATCAAGGTTATAAAACACCATTTCTCTGTTATCAACTGGAATACACTAAAAATAGGATAATGGAAATACATGTTCTTAAAGCATTTCCACAGGAAATGTCCATAATTATGACATTCTAAATCATTTAGCAATTGTATATGCTACATTAACTAAAACAAAGGTATTCCTTATTGCACGTTTTAAAGTTGGAAGGATACTCTAGTTTAAGTGGGGGATATTTAGGGGGAAAATATGTTGGCTCCAAATGTATACTGCGCCAAGGCAGCTTCATTCTAAAAACATAAGGCATTTAAAATAAACTTTTATATTTTCAAGCCAATAATCCTTCAACACAATGAATAGTTCATAGTCCACTTTCTGACTAAGTGTCAGAGGTTAATTTTATGGGCCCTGTTTTAAGGCCTGTGAACAGCCCTCACTACTCTGAGAATCGAGTGTAGGTGGAGGTTCATCTTTAAAGCCTGAAGACATTAAGTCTTTTGCAGCAGGTGGTGGCCCATAGTCTTGGGGACCATGAGTTGGAGGTGGTAATGGGGCACCAGGAATGAAGTACTCTCTTGGGCCAAATGAGCCTAAAGGTCTAAATGGTGCAGGTCCTGGAAAAAAATCACGAGGGTCAAAAGGCAAATCCCATTGTCCAGGTGAAACACCTGGTGCATATTCTCTGAAGCCTATTGGTGGATGCATACAAGGACCTGGAAAATAAAAAGGAAGTGATGTAAATACCCAGAAATTTCTGAACTTGGGTGATTTCAAGTATGTTAATATAGTCTTTAATTTCTCCCAAGCCTAGAACATCAACTGGTGAACATCCTGACTTGCCAGATGAGGCAAACTGAAATAGAACAAGTTTAGGTTATAGCCTGGCCAACCAGCCATGAAGCAACATATTAAGGATTTAAACATGGCTCTACCTAGCTCCAGGCTTATCTTTTTTCTTTCCCTACTATATAATTGCAGAATTATTTCTATCTCAAAAGAGCTCCATTTATATTTGGAAGTACTATATTACCATGACAAGATGATAGATTATGAAATAAGAACTTTACTACATCAAAGAAATTTTGATAAAAGGAAATCCCACTATTTATTATTGTATCCATTAAAAATTCATGAAGTATTTCAGCATGGACTTTACACATGCCATCAGAATCAAGGTGCATGCCCCCCTGGAAAAGGCCTTCCACAGCCACCTAATTAAATCAGCAACATTTATTAGGTCACTGTTAAATCCTCTTTAACACTTCCCTCTGACTTTTCTCAAGGTAAGGAGGGTTTGACTTTTCCTTTTCTATATTCTATAACCTACTGCTTATGCTTCCATTATGGGTGATTACAAACTTTATGTTATAGGATTTTCATATCTGTGACAAAATTTTAAGTTATGGCATGTGTCTCATCCACCTTTCCATCTATTGCAGTGCATATCAACATATTTTCAACAAACATCTGCAGAAGTAATATTTGTGGCTTTTCTCTATATAGCCCCTTATCCTTGTCTGAGATAGCTATTGCCTATCTCAGTATAAGATTATGTAGTGTCCCATATATCCCAGAAAACTGGAGGAAAAGTTAAAATGTACTCAGTTGTATCCTTTCATTGTTAAGACCTGAGATAGCAACCAACTGTTTTAGCAAGCAATAGAAATGAAAGATGAATGTGATTTATAAGTCAATCACTACTGTTCAGATCATCATACCAAATGGTGGAGGAATTGGCCGAGGCCCAAAAGGCCCACCGAGCTGAAATGGCGGTCCATACCAAAAGGGAGGTGGTGGAGGCCGTCCCATTGGGGGTTCCATGGGGGGGCCCATGAAGGGTACCCCTGAGAAAGGAGGGGGCCCTTTCATAGCCATATTAACCTGCAATTTAAGATTTGAAAGCAGTTAAAAGTTTTAAAATTCCTATGTATTAAGACAAAGTACCAACACCGATAAAAGCTAAAACCCAAAACAGGCACCTGTCCAGAGAATACCATCAGTGCAACAAAACTCTACCCACCCCTCCTGTGTATTCCCACTGACAGCTTACAGAAGTTAGAAGGATTCCACAAGAGGGAGCAGTTTGTTAGTGATTATATCTGCACAGGAAAGGGAAAGGCAAGAGGACTGGCAGAGGTTATTAACAGAGGTGATTTCTGACCAGTATGTCATGCTGTATTCACTACAACCTATTTCAAAGGGAGTCCCCCCGCTCCCCATCACTTCCCTTTCATCACAGTAGCTCATTACTTCCATATTAAGAATGAACAGAATAAAATGAAAAATACATTCTGTACCCATGTAATAATAGCTACTATTCAGAGTATCTTCAGTAAGTCTTTCATAATTATTCAACCTCTGAGATCTTTAAGTAGACTGTCTTGTTTTAAATAAGAGGGAACAAAAGCAAATGGATTATGATAATTTGTTGAAGGCCACACTGCATATTAAAGGGTCTCAATCCCAGGTTTGCCTCCAAGCCATGCTTTTCCCACCTCTACTCCTCTATAACAACGGGTGTTTGCTCTCTTTTAAATCTTCTACTACAAAGGGGTTTGGGGGTCTTATCTAAGCTGCCCTTAGATTTCTCCAGAAATGTATATTCCTGGAATATGTATACACTGGAACTTGAGAAGTATTTTCCAACACAATGCTATATACACAAATTAGGAAGACAAGGCTTTAATATTTACTTTCATTTTACTGTACACCATTTGAGATATTGATTTATCATTTCCTATGAGTAGTGAGTTTGAAACTAAACAATTAAAAATTTATTTTATTATAGAGCTGCAGAAGACCTACCAGATATAATAGCAACACAGTTACAAGAGAATGCACTTATGTGAACAAATGAGACCATTGCTTGGGACTGGCTCAAGAGGTCATTTCAGATTATCATTGTTGCACTGAAAGAGTATTTCACTTTCAGAAAACCTGATACCAATCTAATTCAAATCACTCAAAATAGGGTTTGCACAAATGGAGGAATTCTTAAATAGCATTCTTCCAAACAAAAATAAAAATGATGAATTATATAATTTATAATGAATTTACTTTGCCTTAGAACATTCAACATAAAACACCATATAAAGTTAGAGTGATAACTTTTCACATTCTGTAGTTCATTATAGTTGTACACACTTAAGCCACATTTCCAAGGAGAAAAGTAAGCTCAATATTGCATGCAATTTAAAGCAAACAAGATCAGTGTCATGCTCTGAATATCCTTCCCAGAAATGCACAGAATAAAACCCAGTTCAGTTCTCAACCTCTAAGTACTTACTCCAACTGGATGCTCAGTTAAAGAAGTAATGGTAGAAACTGAGGGGGTCTCAGGTTCTTGGGGAACAGTTTGCTTTTTAAAAAACAAATGGGATAGTACAAATAGAACACAAAGAAGGATAAAGCAAAGAGCAAGTACTGTAGGAAAGCAACATGTTCCTGCACGACCACGTGATTCACAATAACTACAGAACTTACCTTGCCCTTATCCGTCACCTTAGCTGGAGAAGAACTTTTGGAGCTGCTGTTCATGTGAGCTGGACCACTTCCTGGGTCTGTTAGAGATCAAAGAATGGATTCAGACTTATTCTAACATGAAGAGAATAAAAATCCTGCATCCACAATTACAGATTCTTTGAAATTACTTGGTCTCTTTACCAGAGGCAACGGGTTTCCCAGATGCTTCAGAAGACCATTGAGTACGAGGTAAAGGTCCATCCATTGACCCTTGGGAAAAAAGATCAGAGCCCTTGTATGTATTTTTCAGAAGAAATAAACCACTGGTGGACAGGTCAGGGTTCAACAATAACTAGAAAGCAACATTAAAAATGGGTTGCTCAGGGGTTGGGGTTGTAGCTCAGTTGCAGAGTGTTTGCCTAGCATGTGTGAGGCACTGGGTTTGATTCTCAGCACCACACCATCTACAATTAAAAATATTTTAAAAAAATGGGTTGCCCAATACATAAATCACAATTTATGAAGAGACTTAAGTAAAATAAAGAACTGCCTTGGGTTGATAGAATAGCAAATTAATACGTACTGGTCCTAAACTTTAAGCTACAGACTTGAAGTATGTGTAAGTTGGCTTTTCTTTAGTCTGTATAACCTGACTTCCAATCTTACCAAGACTACAGTCCTATTTAGAATTGGAAATAAGACTCAGTATTTCATATTGGAAATATGTATGCTACATAAAGTTTAAGGCTACTTTTATAATATTTGGAAAAGGAACACCATAGAGATTTAATTTAAAGATAAAGGTTTACACTTCACAGTGTAAAACTTAAAAGAAAAAAACAATACAGGGACCTCGAGGAAAAAAAAATGTTTTCTATTCTAGAACAGATTTTACAGAAAACATTCATTAAGATAAAGTAAGAAATTATCTTCTATATATTGTACAGGCCCCAATTCTATGTTTTCATTAGAATATTCAAAAGGGAAAAAAAACAAAACCTTGAAGTAGTTTACTATAAAGCAACATGTAAATGCTCACCAAATCCATTTCTAGGCATATCTCTTTGATTAATAGTAGCAGAAGGAGGTCTCCCAGCTGGCTCTGCTGTCAGTGAAGGGGAACAGTCTCCACCACTCACGGGGGATGGACCAAAAGAGCCATTATGGTTCAGTGGACCTAAAGACAACAATGCCGTGTTACTACTTTAAGGCAGCCTTCTCCCTGACACCAACCCCCACACCTCCCGCTTTAGCAAATCATTCAGATTATTTCATAACCATTACACACAGAAATAAAAAGTAACTTACATACATTCTGCACCAAGAAATAAAATAGCTCCTTTTACAAAGTGCCCCCTACCTCTCCGAGGAGGATTTTGTAAATTTGGTCTCCCTGGCATTGGTTTTACAATCACAGGTTCATCTTGCCGCATTGCCATCTTTTGGGTCATTTCCAGTAGTCTTGAATATTGAGAAAGAATGGGCTGAATTATGAAACAGCAATCATAGATAATATCTAGCATAACCTTAAAACACTATAAAACATACAGTAAGATACCAAAAATCACATACTTCTGTCTCAAATTAGCAGCTTCCCTTTTCTCTTCAGCTATAGCTCTTTCTGCAGAACGAGCTTTGAGCTATTAAAGAGAAAATATTCAAATTCAGTTGCGGTAGGCTATGCAAAAAATAAAGAAAAGGGGAAAAAAATCTTACCCAATTATCATGAGCTTTCTTCTCATGCATAGCAATCTGAAAAAGACAACACATTAAAAAAATGTTTTTAGGAATTCATTATTATAGCCTATAATTGTCTGTATTAGATATCAAAGAATTCTGCAACTACAGGACAGTATTAATTACTACCTGGTTTTTAAATGAGCGCTCAGTTTTCTGTAATTCTTCTTCCATCTCTTCAATTCTCTGCCTAAGAATTACAACAATTGAATAAAATTTGAAACATTCTGACCATTTCCCCTTTATTCCATCAGCTATACTTTTAAAGACTTTTATCGTACATAAGAAAAACATTTCTATAGTTATATGAATCCAGTGTGATCAAAACTAATACTACAGGCCAGGTGCAATGCCACATGCCAGTAGTCCCAATGATTGGGAAGCTGAGGCAGGAGGATCACAAGTTCGAGGTCAGTCTCAGCAATTAAGTGGGAACCTATGCAACTGAGACCCTGTGTCTCAAAGTAAAAAAAAGGTCTAAGGATGTAGCTTAGTAGTAAAGCACCAAAAATAAATAAATAAAATAAAAACCTAATACTAATAACTTCTTTATCATTTAATTGCTAGAGATTCTGAATTGATAAATTATAATTTCCTTAACTGTTCATCAGTGTGTTCTCAAGTAATTCTGCTAGAAATATCTTCCTCCTTAAAACTTTTTCTTTTTTTCAAATTATATCCATAGAAGATTTCCAAGGTCTATCAAATGCCACACTTTTGTGGGTCTTGATATAACACACAGCAAACTGATTTCTTAAAGAATTACTACAACATACAAAACCCCCAGAACTGTTTGCATTGACCAAGTTCCCTATGGTCTTGCCCACTGGGTACAAGTAAATTTTTGTTAACATTTTTCATTTGTTAAGTTGAAATTTATTTTTTCTCCTGTGTGAATTGAATGTGTTCATATCCTCTCGTTATTTATACTTCCATGCTATTTTCTTCTATCTACATAATGTAAAAAAAAAAAAGATTAAAAAGAAAGCTAACACTAATTCATTAGACACTGACACCCTCCTTTAGAAACTGAACTCACTTGTAATTTTTAACTTCCTGTACATCGGAAACCACCTTTTCATCTGCAGCTGACAGCTGCTGCTCTTTTTCTAGTCTCTCACATTCTTCTTGACTCTGTTTCCTAAAATAAAACCAGTTATCAAATCAAAAGTTTCTCTTTGTGAATATCACTTCCCACAATTCTATAAAATGCTTAGACACATAAAATAGGAATTCAAACCTGCAATTTCATAAATCAAACTCTGGCAAATCACTTACATTTTCTAACTTCTCCTCTTAATTCTCTACTTACCAGTAAATAAAATAAATGTGAAAACAACATGTGCCCCAAGGGCAAGTCTCCTGTGTGTAAGATAATAAAAACTCACTTTACTTCAATGTGGAAGATCAGGACTGATCAACCTAACATAATTAAACATATTAGGATAAAGCAGGGGATAATTCTTTTCTCGTTTCTGCCATGGGTAGGACACTAAGTATATCTTTGTCATGGAGGAACTCTTTTCTCAATCCAAGACTGGTACCATAATAAACATATAGTCAGTCAAAGAAAAAATCTTCTAGAATATATCTTTTAGCTATGCAATTAACCACAGAACATTTTTCACACTTTAGATATCTATTTCAAAAGAATTGTAAATTAAGCAAAAAGACAAATCTGAGTTTTGATAATGTCTATCAACCAGAAAAAGAAGCTAAACTGACCCACTATCAGAGTATTATCTACTGACAAGTTTTAACTCTGATCATGAAACTCAAGATGTTCATCTACTGACACAAAGGTAGCCACATTTAATGATTTAAAAAATACTATTTTCTGCTATCCTTGTACTACTTTAGCCATAGTTCCAATTCAAAAGATAATTAACTTGAAACTTAATTTTCCATAAATCAGAACTACAGTAAAAAAGGATTACTGATACCAAATAGAAAAAGGGGATTATATATTCTTATATAGCTTCTCATTTAATTCTTCAGCAAGTATTTTATGAGTGGCTATAATATACTAGTTACCTTGTAAGATGCTAAAGAATAAAAGAGCTCACTGTTTCAGGTATAAATGATGCCTAAAGGAATATAATAATTTTCCCCACTGGCTTAAGAAAGAATATGGAGAAAACTGAATCTTGAAGGACAGAGAGAATTTTGTTTCCAATTATCAAAGAGTTAGTCTGAGAGCACTAAGAACAATCAAAACATCTTTATAAGAATATAAAATTGTGTTTGAAGGGATCCAAGCTAAAAAGTCAGTGAAGATATACGTATGTGGCCAAGATCCATTAGAAAAAGGAAACTCATAATTACAAGTAAGGCTGGCACTTTAAGGTACCTTTCTCCTATTAAAGATAACACAAAGATATGAGTCTGAACCAAGCCTTCATTAAATTCCTGGGCTTAGAGGAAAAAAGAGGCTACCAATAAAGGGACCCTTAATAAAAGCCCTAGCCTTTGAGTTTAGATTAGAAAGTACTGCACACTTAAGTGATGAACAGGCAAAAAATCCAAAAGGAACAATACTGAAACATTGAAAAGACAAGTCACTTTTGAATTATCTTAATTGCTGACTAAGTTTAAAGTGACAAACTTACTCAAGTAACCTCAACACTTTTCTATAAGAAGATAACTTCGTCTTAGTCCTCAAATTTCATCTATAATTATCACAACAATGTTGGCCAATCAAAACTGACCAGGCACTCCATAAGACAAAATTCTGAGAGAAAAAATGCCACAGAAAAGGAAACCAGCTAATGGGGTTATCCGCACATGTTTTAAAATCACTGCGCTTTATATAGTCAAAAAAGTAAAGTCAAGAATATGAATTTCAGGGCTGGGAATATAGTTTAGTTGGTAGAGTGCTGCCTTGCATGCACAAGGCTCTGGGTTCAAACCCCAGCACCACAAAAGAGGAAAAAAAAAGATTATGAATTTTGTCAAAGGATTAGAAACTATAAAACCAATAAATAGTTGGGTGTGGTGACCTACCTACAGTCGAAGATACTCAGGAGGCAGAGGCAGAATTATGAGATTAAAGATAGCTTAGAAAGCAGTAAGACCCTAGTCCCTTATGAGAAAGAGCAAGGAGTCTGGGGAGGTAGCTCAATAGTAGAGCACATGGCTCAAGGTCCTGGGTTTGAGCTGTAGTACTGAAATAGGACTGGGGTTGTGGCTCAGTGGTGAAGCACAGGCCCCACATGTGTGGGGCACTGGGATCAGTCCTCAACACCACATAAAATAAATAAAATATTGTGTCGGGCTGGGGATGTGGCTCAAGCGGTAGCGTGCTCGACTGGCATGCGTGCGGCCCAGGTTCAATCCTCAGCACCCCATGCAAACAAAGATGTTGTGTCTGCCAAAAACTAAAAAATAAATATTAAAATTCTCTTTCTCTCTCTCTTAAAAAAATCCTATAAAAAATAATATATTGTGTCCATCTACAACTAAAATAATATTTTAAACCCTGAATTTTTTAAAATCCTAAACTCAATGAATGATTTTAGCAGCAGATTTGGGAAGTAAAATAAATCCTAGCACTTTTAAGACAGGTCAGAAGAAAATATCCAGAAGAAGTAAATCCAGAATGTAGGAGGCAGGGGAAATCAAATTCTAATATGCATTATTATAATCAGAAGAGAGAATGAGGTAAAATCAACATTTAGAAAAAGACTCGAAAATTCATCCCAAGCAACATAACTGCAAGAGGAAAAGTGGGTGGGGTGGGGAAAACTACACCTAGGCACTTCCCAATACAACTGTTAAAAAAAAGAGAAAGGACTACAGAAACTAGAAGAGGGATAAGACCAAACAACAATGATAATGGACTCCTTAAAGAAAAAATTTAAAACAGATGGTAATTAATTGGATATTTTTAAATTGCTAAAACTAAGTAACAGTCAAAATTCAGTAGCCAAAAGAAAGATCCTTTAAAAATGGAAACTGGTTTTAACTCTAATCATGAAGTTCATGTCAACCTAATACAGATTATAAAGGTAGTAATATTTAGTGAATAAAATACTATTCTCTGTTTATCCTTGTACTACCTTTGATACACTAATCAAATCTATCATTAAAGGACAATGTTCAAATAGAATGAAAATAATTTCAAATAAGAAACCAACAGTGTAGAATGCAGAACTACAGAAACTTTAAATATGTGTATAAATTGAATGAATGTCTTGTGGAGTTCACAGTATATGAAGTACTAACATACAATGGCACAACAGTTATCTGATTCAGGAGCTACTTAAAGCCCATAAAAAAAAATAAACCTATTAATCTATGTCAGGTTTTTATTAAATCCAGAATATATACCATGGCCTTTAAATTATGAGAAGATGAATAAAATTATAATTATATAATTATAATTCCATTATAATTTATGATTACATCAAGCTTATACAGGGGATGAGGAAAATAATTAAAAATATTTAAACTATTAAAAAGATACAAGGAAGAAAAAAAGAACAGGTCATCAAATAGAAAGCAAATTCTTCATAAACCACACGCACATATTGACATGGACAGACTTATATTTTAGAAAGTCCACTCAAGCGGCTATAGAGAAAACTACTAAGAATTTGAAATAAGTTATATACAAATATAAAAAATGGAGAATGAAGACAGATGATCTAGGTTAGAAACAGAAAAGATGACACAGGCATGAACTAACATAGTACCTGGGGATGAGTAAAAAGAGTAAAAACCACCGATGATGACTGAATGAATTTTGGAGGAGTTGAGAAAAATAGTGCTACAATTTAACTGCATTACAAAAAAATTAATTGCCATTTAGGTCATTCAGATTACTAGTAGGGACAGAGAAAACAAGTGTTCTTTTAAAAAAAAGTGATAAAATGAGAAATGTTTCTTTGAAACAGGCCAGGAATTTAGAACTGGCCTGAACAAAAATTTGAGATTCTAAAAAGGTCGCTTGGAGATCACAGAATTTTAGAAAAGTTAATGGAAAGGTTTCAATATTTAATGCATTAATTAGGCAACAGAAGTCAAAATACCTAAAAATAGTTAGGTCTGTAAGAAGGTCTGTCTTTGCTTTACAAGATATATATACCGAAGAGTAAAATCAGGTGCAAACAAATAAAATCTGACACAACCTATTTTTAGAGAATCCAAGTATTTTTGTGGATTAAAAACTTCAAATGAACTTTCAAAAAATAACTAGCTCCACACTAAGAAGATTAATATATAAATATATTCTACAAACAAGTACTTCTGTAATCATAACTCCTAAGGTCCTTGCCACAGTTCAATTTTGTGTGAACATCTGAGATAGTCAAGTCCAAAACTTGTACCATCAATAAGTAAATATTATCCCTTTTTGAAGTTTTTATTCTACTAAAACATGTCATTCCAAATCACTCAGTATTTTTAAAGGTCCAGAGTTAGAGATACAAGTTCAAAACATTAGAATTACATAACTGATCACAATGAAAGGTAATTAAAATAAATAGGGAGATCATAGAAAGGGTCTAGAACTTTGAGAGGTATTTCCACATCAGTGACTGTTAATACCATTTTACCACTTCCAGCCTTCATATGAATTTGACAATTGATTACAATGTCCTCACAGCCTTAGTTTATGGTTCCAACTACCTCAGGACTCTTAAGACTGACAATGGAAAGAAAAATGCAACTTATAGGAAACAAAACACAAAGGAAAAAAGACAAATCTCTACTTATTACAACTAGAAGAAATTGTAAATAATCTTAAGAAAACATAAAATTATCTATTAGTTCACACAGTGATAACAATAACAAACAATGAAAATCTTACTTTTGTAGTGCCATCTCATTTTTCTGGTAGAGTTCATTTAAAATCTCCACTTTCTGCCTTAGAGTTTTGCATTCCTCTTCCAGTCCAACTTTAGAAGACTGTAGTGAATTGCAGTCACCTTCTAATTTCTTTATTTGGTCTGTAAAGGATAAAACAGCTTATCTCTATATGTGTACAAGGACTTAAGAACTTGTTTGAGGGAGTAGTGCCAAGAAAAGTAAGAAGCATGAAAGCAAGAAGCCATTCTTTATCTTTCCAATAAAATTTTATGTCTTTCCAACATGGCAATTTCTTCTCAAAAAGAACCCACCTTTTAGATTACATTTTGTGGACATCGAGGCTCTTAGCATAAGTTGTAAAAGTTTTAGATCCTCTTCAACTACTGATATTGTAGTTTGTGTCTAAAAATTGCAGAAAAGAGAGGTATTCTTAAAAGTGAGGCACAGGAAGAATTCACAGGCACTATGGGACTCTTACAAAGAACTATACCCGAGAGACATCCATCATCTGCTTAATTTGATCTTTGATCTTCTCGTTCCGATCACCTAAAAAACAAAAGACTTTAGCTTTTTCTTTCCTTACTTTTAACTCTATATTCTCCTAACTTCCCCAAACTAAATAATGATTGTGTTCAAACACCAGAAGAAAAAAAATCAATTAAATAACTAAACTGATTAGACTAATGACTTTTAAGAGAATTGCAAGCTTAGATTTAAAAAAAAAAAGGAGAGAGAGAGGTGAATTTCAGGCTGGGGTTGTGGCTCAGTGGTAGAGTGCTCACCTAGCATGTGTGAGGCACTGAGTTTGATCCTCAGCATAAAAATAAATAAAAGTACTGTGTCTGTCTTAAAAACAAAACAAAAAAAAGGTGAATTTCTAGTTTGCACAACTAAAATGTTATCTATGCTATTCTTGTAAGATAAAAGCTATTCTTCTCTCTCAGATCTATCTTCACCTGGGCAAGTAAGTGTCTTATTTAGAAAGATTCAATCCTCTATTTTCTCCCTGAATCTACTACCAGGTGTGGTTTGAAATACTTGCTATGTAAGCAATATCCAACTTGGGAGAAAACATCTAGAAATATTTTCCTCATCAGTAAACACTGTTACACTCCCTCTCTCTAGCTTTCTGATAGTCTCTAGCCTCTGTTCTCACAGCCTTAGTTTATGGTTCCAACTACCTCTGGACTCTTAAGACTGACTGTGGACCTTAAAACCACAGAGCCATAGAGATGATGAGTATCAAAATCAACTATCATCTGCATAAGAAATAAATTTCTGTTACTGTACAATGTTCAATACTCTAAGTATTGTACAGGATGTGACTATTGTAGCTGCAGTGTACTTACTAGTTTTCAATGGGATAGAAAAGGTCAGTGTTCTTCACATGCCTATTGCTACATTATACCCCAGCAACCCACCTCTGCCAATGCAACAGACATATCTATAGATCCAGTGATATGTGTCTACAACCCTGAAGCTTAAGAAGAAAATCAGCCAGCTGAAAAGCGGCATCTGTATAAATATTTAATTAAAGACAGGAAAGCAAAAAAAGGATTCAACCTCCCTGAGACTGATCTTACCTGCTACCTCTCCGTTGGTTAATTCATCTGACTCATCTTCTCTATTTTGATCCTCAGATTCAGATTCACATTGTAACCGATTCAACTGTGTGATATAATTAGTCAAAGCCTAGAAAAGAAGCAAAAGGTTGGAAGACTCTCGATTTTAATTCAGAAGATTCCAGGAGAAATCATGAGATGAAACATGTATTTGGAGTATAAACTTACATTAATAGTATCATCTTTGTGATTAAGAAATACAAGTAAATCTTTCTGGGACTTCTCAAATGATTTGATGTGTTCACTGAGCTCAGCGTGTGATGTACACCAGTCTTTGACTTCCTGCTGCAACTGAAAAGTCAAAACACATGAATTCCTGTGGGTTAGGGAGGGGTTTCTGCACTGGATACATCAGGACTACAAGACTTAGACAAAGAAATAGAGAACCATACTCCTCGGTGGCCTGCCTCAATTGAGGGGGTTGAGACCTTGGTTAAGGAAGAGGGCAGAGTGGCCCCAACTCTCACAGCTGCAGTAAGAACATCAGAGTTCTCAGGAAGTTGACCCTGTTTATTGCATTCCCCAGAAAATTGCTGCCAATTCAAATAATTTACCTCCAGCAGGAATGGCTGGGCACATATGACTGTCTCCTAAATTTAGACTCCTTATCATGTAATCTTCCCTTGGCCAGTGAATCAGTAACTACTCAAAAGAGGATCATAAAATACTTAATTTTTTGGTTTAAAAAGTTTCTTTGAGGCTATGCAAGTTAATAACTGATTGACATTTGATAAGAAAAGCAATAATCCAAAAATCCAAAACAGATGGAGAACATATATATGCACTCAATTTAGGGAGCATGTTTAAACTTTGCATATCTAGAAAAGGTCCTACATGAATATTCCTTACCTCAGAAACAGATCCAAGAAAGATACAAGATAATGATATTCACTTCTCTAGTTTACATTATGTATGACATCAAATTTTCTTTACCTGCTCTTTCGTCGTCTTAAGTATGGTATTTTCTTTCTGAAGCTGACAGCATTCCAACTTCACCTTCTCTTCACGAAGCTTAGCTTCATTAAAGACAATTTGAAGCTAATGCAAAACACTAGAGTTAGTGAATTAATTCCAAAGAAAAAACAAAGTTATATTTTCCCAAACCAGACATCATATAGTTCTCATTTTTTGCACATTTTAGCACACTTCAAATTTTTGGTCCGCAACAAAACTAAGATGTAGTATTAATATCCCATTATGCCAACTATCCCATTAGCAAGAGTTGGCAGCTTTACCTCTGAAAATTCAGAAGTATTCACTGAAATGACATCTTCAAGCTTCTCTATAGATTTCTTATTTTCAATTATCTGCCAGGTGAAAACAGAACACAAAATATGCATTAGGATTTCAGTAGAAATAGTGATATGTGTGTGTGTGTGTGTGTGTGCGTGTGTGCGTGTGTGTGTATGTGTGTGTGTGTGTACACACATATATATATATATACTAAAAAAGATAAACACAACAAAATATTTGTCAAGCCATCCCATTACATTTCAGTAATGCAGGGGATCCAGCTTTGAACTAAGCAAAAAATCAAGAACTGAAAGAGATGAGGGAAAATGAAGTCATAAATATTTCATGGCATCCACAACCTTACTGTTTATGAGATAACCAGAAAAAAAGGTCAAAGTATAGAAAATCATAATGCAATAATAAAATGTTTTAAAGCATAGAAAATTAATTAATTACTGTTTCAAATAAACCAGTTCAAATTAGTAATTTTTTTTCTAGTGATAGAGAAAAAAATTTCCTAAGATCATTTTTAAAATTTTCTTATCTGAAGTAAAAAATGATAAAATTTAATGGAGAATAGACTAATCTCACATACAGAAGAATTCCCAAAAATTTATAAAGATATTCGCTCCTTAAGGAAGTGGACATAACTCCCCAATCTTTGTTTGCAATGCCTGGGATTGAATCCTGGGCCTCATGCATGCTAGGCAAGTGCTCTACCATGAGCTGCATCCTGAGCTCGTAACTCTTCATACTTTAACTGTGGGCTGTGCATGGTAACTTCCAAAGAATATAATATGAAAAGGATTGGAAAGAATTTTTACAGTGAAGAAATCTGATAAATACTACCTCAGCTAGGTGATCAAGCTTACTTGGGGGTAGGATATTTCAGAACACACTCTCTACTATCTTTTGCAACTTTTATGTAATTACAGAAACTTATAGAAATTGAAAATGAAAAATGTAAGTAAAATTTTTTTAAGTACAGAAAATTGATTAATTCATTACTCTTTCAAGTAAAAAGTAAACAAATACTGTTCAATTGGACAATAGTTTTTTAGTTGATCTGCATGTTTCCAAGGGCAGAGCAAAGCAATATGAAAATTATCCAAGGTTGAGAATAAAAATATTTCCTAGGCCCATAAAAATAATTTGTTGTATCAGTACTTAAAAGTTCCACAAAATGGGCACAGATGTGGGTTCAACTTCCTTGACTCCTAATCTTACTTTAGTTAACAGCTGGACTAAGTTCAACTTAACCAATTTTACAAAATATTTCAAAAGCCAAATTAAAGCAACACTTAGCAGCAAAACTCTTACCAAGTCGTGATTCTTAGCATTCTGTTCTCTTTCAGATTCTAACATAACATGAAGACTTTTAGCTCTCTCATCCAGAAATTCTTTAGCTTTTTCAAGAAGCTTTATTTTATCCTGGGAAAAAAGGTGTCAAGATTACTCACTCATTACATTTACTTTTGAGTTTAGAATGTAATTCCCCCCAAAGAAGGGATTTTTACCTTATATTTAGTTGCTTCATCAGAAAGAATCATATTTTGTTTCATGGTTTCTTGGATCTGTTTCTCTGATTCCTTTATCTATGTAAATAAAGCATTCAGAATTAAGATACACAAATTATAGTGCTACTATACAAGTTACTTCCAGACAAGTGACCCTTTCCAGAAGAAAGCAGTACTTAATACATATGACTGCTTAGAATTTGGATGATTTGTAGGAAATAATGAAGTAAAAACTTTAAAATATGATTTTTAAATTAAAACAGGTAGAAATGATTCAAGCTAGAACCAAGGGAGAAAGAAACAAAAAAATAATTATACCTTCTCTTCATACTTTGAAAATTTCTGAATCAGTTCTTCATCTTCTTTCATGAAATTGATTATCTTTTGGGCAATTTGCTGTTCAGTGACTAAAAGGGGGAAATACACAAGATTATTACAATCACTAAATGAAATCCAATTACTCAATCTACTAAAAGCAAAGACATGTTATATGATACTATGAGGAAATACTTCTTAGCATAACTATTATGCTTTTAAAAAGCAATCTATGCTTATTAGCAATTAGAGTATAAAATTATTAAAATTTAAGAAAAATATAAGAACAATGACATTTTGCTGGGCGCGGTGGTGCACACCTGTAATCCCAGTGGATCAGGAGGCTGAGCTAGAAGGATCCCAAGTTCAAAGCCAGCCTCAGCAAGAGCGAGACACTAAGCAACTAAGTGAGACTTGGTCTCTAAATATAGGGGGTTTGGGATGTGGCTCAGTAGAGTGCCCCAGAGTTCAATCCCAGGTACCCTTCCCATCCAAAATGATATTTCAATTTAAGCTTATTTCACAGATGGGAAATACAGTAAAGTGTTGTAGCTTGATATTCCTCCCTTCTCAAAACACTTTCTTTTCAGAAAATGGAATCATTTAATTCTTTGCAAAGAAAAACAGAAATGAAAGCATACTGATTCACATTACCATTCTTTAAATTATCTATTCAATTACTTAATGCATGACTAAATCATTAGCATAGAAATACTCTTCAAATGTAATACATCTGCATTACATCAATATTCAAAGTTAATCTGCCCCAAATTAAAACTTATCATCTCCCTATCTACAATTTGTTCCTCCTCTTTATCTCCTATCTCAGAGTTGGAACCATCATCATCTACTCAGTTATCCATGCTAGCAACCTAGGAATAGTAAAATTTTCAGGAGGTAAAAAAAGTAATAGACATTAAAAGTCACTGTATCTACTTCTAACATACATAAAACACACATCAAACACCAATACAATACAAGTTTAAGAAACCTAAAAATTTACCTTGATATACTCTATCTTTTACCTAGAAGAGAGAAAAAAAAGATTAAATTTGATGTCAAACATCTGCTCAATAGAAACAGCATTCCTAAAACAACAGTCAGAATCATAACCAAGTGAGAATTTAATAACATTCTGGTTCAGAATAATAAATTTATAGGATTAAAAATAAGTAAAGGTTAACAAGCATTTTAAATTTAATTGGTAGTTATATTTCATAAATAGGCTCTGACATAAAAACACTAAGATATGTACCTTATTTCACAGTAAAGATGTGTGTGTGTATGTGTGTGTGTGTGTGTGTGTACTCAAAATCATTTACTTGAGAATTCTAAATAACCAGGATAAAGTCTAGAAACAATGACTATTCAAAAGGAATTTGAGGAAACAATATTAAAGGCATAATCTTTGTACTAAGATATGCCACTTTCACTCACCAGAAAACATCTTAGAACTCCAATTTAAATTTGGCTATTGGCTGAATTTAGAAACTAATAGGCTACATCATCTTGTTTCTACAAACCACTAAATATATAGCAAGAAATCTGAAAGGGAAGACTGCTAGAAGAAAATGCACAAGCAACAAGAGAAATGACAATTAAGATATTCTGGAAAGGACAAAAACAATCATTTCCTAAAGACAGCAATAAACTGCCTGACAATAAAACCTAAGCAGAATTTTTTTTTTAAAACATCACTAAATTTCTTTGTAACTTAGCATATACTTGTCCTTTCAAATGTTATAAATGGTGATGGAATACTCAGATGTGTCCATGGATCATCCATGGGATCTTCGTAATAGGAAATTGCATTCAGAAAACTCCAACACAGAAAGAAATGGCATTTCTTTAATGTCATAGCCTTGCTAACCTTTTACTCAAAATGACAATAGAAGAAAATGGGAAGTAGCATAAAAGTGGTCATCTAAGGAAGAGACTAAAGCTCCAAAGTCAAATGCTGAAACTGAGGAGCAACAGCTAGGAACCAGATCCCACATAACCTAGTGAAAAGAGAAACAGGTATTGTTTCTTTCTTGAAATGAAAGAAACAAGAAAGAAATATAAAGGGTTTTCATGTTTTTCCCTTCTCTTTATCCTTCTATTTCCTTTTTCCTTTTAGCTGAGAAAAAGTTCAATGAGATTGAACTGTGAAAATTCCTCACAGGAATCCAGGCAAACGATTCTTCTATTTAAGAAGGGAATGCTTTTTAAGAGATCTTACACTCCATTGTACAAGGAGAGGAAACTTATCTTAACAATGATATGTCTGATATAATTAAGAAATCAAAAAAAGAACACTCAGATTTGAAAAGATTTGTATCCAATGCTTTTGGCCTCTTTAACTGTTAGGCTTTTCATATGCAAAGTCCATTTACCTAAAATAATTTTCTTCCAATTATGTTAAATAACTATGAAACAGAATGACCTACAGTACACACATATGTATGTATAAGCTTATATATATACGCTTATACATATATGTACACACATACACAGAGATAGACTAATTCTGCTCAGAAAAAAAAGACTTAATGAACAAAACATTTAATGGATTTTTGGACAACACATAATCTATACTTCCAAATAAAAAGGTATTTTCTGAACATATGATCAAATCATAAAATCTGGGAAAAATATATATAAAAGACTGGAAAAATTATCTTATCTCCTTTTTCTCATATTACTGTATTTCTTTGTAGCATTTCCCCCTGTTTATATGTGTTTATATTAACATACAGTTCATCAACATTTAAATCTTAGTTTCTGCTTTTTTTTCCACTTCACATTTAATTGTGAGCATTTTCTGTACCTCAAAGCTTTGAAATAGATAAATCTGCCTACTATTCCATTAAGCGAACATATAATATCCCCTAAATGAATTATGTTGTGCTAAGTCTTCAATCTAATACACTGTTCCACTGAAAAACATTACCAAAATCTTCAAAGCATAGTTATTTCTTTAATATAGATTACTAGACATATATGCTACATAAAAGGATATTTATCTAACCTATCCCATCTTTTATCCCACTTTTAAGACTTATGATACGTATGAAACTACTGGTCAGGATGGCTGTAAGAATTACCAGTTCTACCAACTGCACCCACACTAAATTATTTTATAAGGTTAGTTTGACTTAAACCACTAATTTGTGTTTTAGCAACTGAAAAGGAAAAAAAGTGGGGGGGGCAGTGACTATATAAAATAATCCTTGTGCTTATGTGCTAAGGTATAAGTAAGTTAATTTACTCACAACAAGAACAGTTCTCCAAAAGAAAATGACAAAGGATACCAATCCAAAGAATACAGTGAAAACTACAGGCTCCCATGGTAGTCCATAAAAATCAGGCCCAGGTTGATACTCATCAGGCAATGTAGTAAACAGCTGAAACAGAAAAATTAGAAGAAATTGGAAACCTTAAATTTATAACAAAACAGTCACAAAGAATCATGGCAATTCTAAACCAACCTCCTCGTCAGAAATCCACCTCCTCAATATTTTCCAATAGTTTCTTCAAGAGAAAGGATACTGACAGTCTCATATTTTTTGTTCACTTGCAGTGTTTTCAAGTATAATGAATCTAAATACTTTTTTAAAAAATTTATTTATGTATCTTTAGTTTCAGGTGGACACATTATTTTGTTTTTATATGGTGCTAAGGATCGAACCCCTAACCCTAACCATCTAACCCTAACCCTAACCCTAACCCTAACCCTGCGCCTCATGCATGCTAGGCAAGCGCTCTACCACTGAACCACAACCCCAGCCTGAATCTAAATACTTTAAATTGAGCATACTTTAAATTTTCCAGTTTGTAACAGGCCCTATATCATCACATTGTCTAACACCTGGCTAGAATCCCTCTGGATCATTCTTTTCTTTTAGATAACCTGGTTTTTATAATTTAAAAAATTTATTTAAGACAAAAACTTAAATATATGAAAGAACTAATTAATTTTATGGCAACAAATAAAAACAATGAAACAATAAAAAGATTTCAAGCCCCTTTGGGTATCATTTGATAAGCTAGAAGAATACCTTACTATTCTGAAAAGTGTTTAAATAAAGAAAAGGAATCAAATATTTATCTCCTGCCTTAACTATACAAACCAAATAACTGTGTAAAGAATAATCAATCATAGACAGGCGCCGTGGCACACACTTGTAATCCCAGTAGCTAGGGAGGCTGAGGAGGGAGGATAGCAAGTTCAAAGTCAGCCTCAGCAAAAGGGAATTGCTAAGCAACTCAGTGAAACACTGTATATAAATAAAATACAAAATAGGGCTGGGGATATGGCTCACTAGCCAAATGCCCCTGAGTTTAATTCCCAATACCCCCCCCCAAAAAAAAGAATAATCATATTTTTATTTGTGTAGGCATCCCATCCTTTAAATGAAGAAAGAAAAATCCAGCAACTCAGACCATTGCTATTTTGCAACCTATAATATATTAGCAAATCTCACCAACGTCACTGTTGACTAGTAGTCAACATCAAAGGAGAGGATATGCATATGTCAATGCAATATTTCCTATTAAGTTTTCATTAGAAAAAGAATTGAACCTAAACCTGACTATGAATTTCCAAGAAATATAAAGCAACAGAGAGAAGCTGAGGTTGTTAGCTCTGCACTTGCCTAGAATGCATGGAGCCCGAGGTTCAATCCCAGCACCACCAAAAAAAAAAAAAAAAAAAAAAAAAGGCAATAGAGAAAACAGGTTAAATTGTTGTACCAGGGGGATGTCATTTATTCACCAAAACTACAATATATCCTAGAAGTCCCACAAACATATTTTTTCAATTATTGCAAAAAGTTACAACAAAAGGAGAAATCAATTAACTTATATGAGACTTGTTCTCCCACTGAAAGCAACCAGAAAGTTGGAATATATATATATTTGGTACCAGGGATTGAACTCAGGAGCACTTGATCACTGAGCCACATCCCCAGTCTCAGCCCCATTTTGTATTTTATTTAGAGACAGGGTCTCACTGAGTTACTTAGAACCTCACTTTTGCTAAGGCTGGCTTTGAACTCATGATTCTCTCTCAGCTTCCTGAGTCACTAGGATATTAAGGCATGTGCCACCATGCACAGTCAAAATATATTTTTAAAGAGCTATTTTTCAGATAGAAAGCCACAAGGGACATGCAACTGTCACCCCTAAGAGAAGGAGAACAAATAGGTGAGCATTCTACCTTGAGGCACCCTCTAGACCTCAGTTTGGGAAGGGGAACCCAAATGGGGCCTAACAGTCTCACTGAGGAGAAAGAGACCAGAGTTCCAGGAGATTAAGCAGCCAAAAACATGTAGAGAAAACTACCAGAAAGATGGGAGCCACAAAGAAAGAGAGTTCCAGAAATCTGCATGGAGGTGGTCTTGAGTTTGGGGCTACATTCTAAGCAGTACCTGCAAGGGCCAAGAACAACTATAAGCTAACCAATCCCACAGTTGTCACTGAGCTGGGAGAAGTCTGGATTCCAGCTAGCCAGAGAGAGTTGACATACAAAAACACTATGGTCAACAAGCTCATGAAGAAGTATTTGATCCAGGCATGATGGCACATGTCTGTAATCCCAGCAGCTCAGAAGGTTGAGGTAGGAGGATCCCAAGTTTGAGGCTGGCAACTTATCAAGAGCCTAAGCAAGTTAGTGAGACCCTATCTCAAAAAAAAAAGTTCACTCAATATCATTAATTATCAGGAAATAAACTCACAAAGACATACCCACTAGAATGGCCCAAGTGCTAGTGAAGATGAAGTCAAGTGGAAGTCTCCTAAATTGCTGGTGGAAGTATAAAATGATTGTGGTCATTTATTAGCATGGCTTGACAGTATCACATAAGATAAAAACATACATTAGACGTAGGAGGCAATTGCACTCCTAGATATGAGTCCACTTATAGGGGCATACATATGAAATAGTACTGTAGGAAAAATGAATCTATAGTTTAAAAAAAAGTTATCAGTGGTTGCCTGGAACAGGTGGTGAAGGAACTCACTGGGAAGGATCCCAAGGAAACCCCTTTTCTAGTGAAAAAACTGTTCTATATCTTGATTATGGTAGTTTTTACATAGGTATCTACATTTGTTAAAACTCAGAGTGTGATTGCTTTGGCAGCACATATACTAAAATTGGGACAATACAGAAAAAATTAGCATGGTCCCTGAGCAAGGATGACAACCACATTTGTGAAGCATTCCATAGTTTTGTGGAAACAACTCTTCAACAGATGAATGGATAAAGAAACTGTGGTACATATACAAAATGAAATGTTACTTATAGCATTAAAAGAGAAAAAAATTATGGCATCTGCGGGTGAATGGGAATATCAGGCTAAGGGAAGTAAGCCAATCCCCAAAACCAAAAACTGTATGTTCTCTCCGAAAGTGGATGATGACCCATAATGGGGGTGAGGTGGGTGGCAAGGGGCATGGAAAGAATGGAGGAACTTTGATTGGGCAAAGGGAGGTAGGACAGGTGAGAGGGCATAGGGATAGGAAAGATGGTGGAATGAGATGAACTTCATTACCCGAGGTACATGTAGGACTACTACACGTGTTGTGTACAACTAGGAAAAGTTTTGTTCCATTTATGTACAATGAATCGAAATGCATTCTGCTATCATGTATAACCAATTAGAACAAATTAAAAAAAACTCACTGATATTGGCTATCAAGGAATTACTGTTAAGTTGGGTGATGGCCCGTGGGTTCATTATACTATTCTCTATGCTTTTCTTTAAAGCTTTTCTAATTACATTTATTTTTTAATTAGTACATAGAAATAAACATTATAATTATTGAAGTAGGTAACATGAAATTTTGATGCATGTATACACTATGTAAAGTTTAAATCAGGTTAAATATATCTACCTCCTCAAACATCATTTATGGTAAAACTTTCACAATCTTTTCTTCTAGTATTCTGAAATGTACAGTATGTTATGGTTACCTATAGTCCCCTACTATTCTCTCTTCTCTTATTTGAAAGTTTCCATGATAAAAATACTAAAAATAATTTTTAAATTAAGATATAACTTCAAATATTTAAAGGATTTCTATGTAGAAAAGAATTCAATTTTATAGAGGAAATCATGTGGAGGAAAATTTGGAGTCAATACAAGGATGAACTAGACAACAGAAGAACATATAGCCTTGTAAGAGAGTGACTCATGCTAGGAAATACTGGTGTAGAGGCCTCATAACTACTCGTCAGGACCACAGTAAAGAAAATTACACCAATGAGTGAGAAACTAGACTAACAGCCTTCCAAGGTTTCTTCTAACACTAAGATTCTACTAAGATTCCATTGATCAATGAATCTGATTGGTGAACATCTCCCAAACACATCAGAGCCTATTACTCTCCAGTCCTATCAGATATCATACTACTTGTTTAAGATTTTACATTGACTTGTTCATAATTTTTGCATATATTTGTTAAGTCCTTTTCTTAAGACTTTCAAAAATCACAATCATGCCTTACACCTGTTAGACTCTTTTAGTCCTCGCACAATGTCCTGTACATACTGGGACATCAAAATGCCTTTTTGAAGGCTCCTTTCAAATCAGTCTCATAACATTGTGCCTCTTCTTTGCCACTCACATCAATGTCTTACCTATCACTGCAAAATCACTGAGCATACCTGCACCACATTCGTGTACCCCGACCTAGACCTAGAGGAGGGCTCTGTGCATACCTAAAAATATGAATAAAGAAATCCTTCCCATATCGTGAGGCTGTAAACTTTCCAAGTGATGTTGATTCATTCTGATAATCAAATTATGACTGTGGAAGACTGGGCTTTAATCACTGGAAATATCATTATTCTAACTGCCTGGCTTGTACATACTCCTTACCCAGGTGGCTGCCACCACCATGAACAAACATGGAGCCAACTGAAAAATGATTCATTTCTCCCCATCACATCTTTTCCACCCTGGTGGCCTTTCCTCCCCAGGTATTCATTGTCTTTATACCACCTCTGACTGGCTACATGAGAATTAGGGGGTGCGTGGGGGTAAAACCCTACAAAATGCCAGACACCTCACCAGACACTTTACCTTGTCAAATCATTTAATTCTTATGATTGGAGTAAGCATTATCTACATTTTTCAGATGGGGAATCTGATATTCAAAAGTTTAGTTATTTGCCCAAACTTCTAAATGATAACCTTGGGATTTGAAACCAGATCTACCTGGCTACAAAATCTATACATTTTACAAGGAAAACAACAACATCACTTTTCTTACACAAGTCTTGAAATAACACAACCTACAGGGAACAACTTCAGTTGAGAAGGATTACTGTCACAATGGCCCTAGGACCATCTTCACCTCCAAGCTCTAAAAGCTTTCTCATTCCTATAATTAAACTCTAAAAGTCCAACATCAACAAATACCATGAGGGGGAGGTAAGTCCTAAAATGCTTAGATAAGCTTCTAGGCAGATTAAATGTCTTGTTTGGATCATGATTTTCTTTAGAAAGGTCAGCCTTAAGTGACTCTTTCTAAGAAACAGATCTAACCTAATTCCTTTCATTCTTAAAACTTTCTAAGGATCCCCACTATTAATGGTCTAATGCTACTTTGGCTCATGACTTCCTTTAAGATTTGCTGGCCTCTCCAACAGACCATTCCCCTCCAACTTCACACTTTATACAACACCAACTATTCACATTCTCCTGGCCTCCCCAAATATCCTTTTCTTCATGTTTCCATTTCTCTGAACACATTTCTTCTGACTGCCAGCTTCCCCCACCATCCTCCACCCCAGCCTGTCTAATCAACAACAAACCACATGTCACACTCCTGTTTGCCCTTTGCCTGTGCTTCAAACACATCTCAACTACTTTCTGACCTTATTGATCACCCTTCCAACCATAATAAATGCATTTATGAACAATAATGTTCTACCATCAAATAAATACCTCTCTTTCTGCCATTATCTTACTGTGTTTCAAGAACGAAAGGTTCTGAGGGGAAGAACCAAGTTTTTACAGGTGTACAAATGTCCAGCCTTGGTAGACAGCAAATCTTCCTCATATGCTCAACTAAGTAGGCATTAAGTCACACCCCTATGGCTTTTGTTTTAGGAGCTATCTACTCAAAGGGTCAGGAATCATTTTCATAAAGACATTTTAAGTTCTTCACTTCATGACCAGAAGCCACTTAAAAACTAATAAATAATCAACATTCTAATTGAAGAAACTATGTCAAACTTACCATCTTAGTGAAATAAAGCAAGTATGAATATAACAAGGAAAGCATGTTGTCCAAAAGGGTGGCATCTGCTGGCTCTTCCACCTTTATCTCCTTTAGTTTTTCTTCTGTATCAGCATCATCAACAGGAGTACCTTCTGTTATAAGTAGCTCTAAAATTGAAAGGGGAAATGGCTATTTTATTTTATGCTATAGAATAAGAATTGTCTCTCTTCAGTTTCAATATTCATCGAGTGTTTCACTAAATATATGAGTCACAGTGCCTGGAATATGTGGCTCTCCTAAAGACAATTAACACAGAGAAAAAAACTTCAAAATCCTAATTAGAGCTGTCAGACCCTTCAATTATAAAATGAACTATCTCCAGTCTACTCTCCACTACTTCCATGGCCATACAACTGCTACCAGAACAATATTTACTAAAGGAAAATTTTTAAAACCAGAGATATATAGACAGGGTCACATTCAACAAACATGGATTTAGTGCTGGTGAAACTTTGTGTTAAAAATTTTAGGAAAGCTGAAAGAGAGGGAGTCTTGGTTTGCAGATTTACAGGTGGAATGAGCCAAGGCTTAACACAGCATCTGGCACCTGGCAGAGATACTCAACAACTATTTATTGAGTGGACAGATGACAGCTATTTAAAAAGAACACAGTAATACCAAGAGAGACTAAAGACAATTGGGTACAGACCTGCATTGAGGCTCTGTGAATGAGGTAGAATTCCAGTTAGACCTGAGAGCTTGTAGGGGTGGAATTTCAGTATGAGTTACATGAGCCTGGAGTATGTTTGATTAAACAGCTAGGAGTCCAACATGCAGTTATTAAGAAGTTGAACCAGTTGGGCTGGGGATGTGGCTCAAACGGTAATGCGCTCGTCTGGCCGTGCGGCCAGGGTTCGATCCTCAGCACCACATACAAAAAAAAAAAAAAAAAAAGATGTTGTGTCCGCCGATTCCATTCGCCACTATTTTTTTAAGCTTTTGCCTACTTTTTAAAATTTTTTTTTAGTTTTTGATGGACCTTTATTTTATTTATTTGTATGCAGTGCTGAGAATCAAACCCAGTGCCTCACATGTTAGACAAGCACTCTACTACTGAGCTACAACCCCAGGCCCTCCATTCACTATTGGTCTATGAATTTGACTGCTGGTGAAGTCTGCCCATTGGCTCAGCATCTCAGCACCTGAGACGCATTAAATGACATTTGGGAAGATTTTACCTATAAAGGTGATTGACATCATTTTGTGGTGGAACCTAAAAGGCCAGGGAAATAATTCATGCTTAATTTTGTAAGCCAAGTTTTCCCTAATCTTGAAAGTTTTGGAGCATGAAAATAACAAATCTTAATGATGCGTTATTCATTTTCAGAACCTTATGGAGTTAAACACAGTTCATAAGTCAGTAGTGTTCATATATGGATGCAATGTCTTCTGGAAAATGGGAGAACTGATATGTTATTCCTTCTCAAATTAACTGAATCCCCCCCTGCTATGAGTTCTCCTACACTCTGTGTGCAGATGTGGGGGGTCAGGATCAGTGCTGCTAAGCCCTGCACTGGTGCAGGATAATGCTATAGCTATGCTTACAGACCAGAACCTTTAAAAACACAAAATACAGTAATTATGGCTTCATAGCACCATACTGGATGGAGAAAATAAAACAATTAGTCATCATCTAATTTACTGATAAAATGAGAGTGAGCAACACAAAAATAGAATGCTGTTGATGCCATTATTGGGGATTTTTTTGAAAAATTGTTTCTCACCTCCCACTGGATACTGTGTACTATGATGAAGTATTCATAAGTGTCAGTCTAAAATGGATTGCAGTTCTGTACTGTTTCATGTAAGTATATAGTATAAAGATCTGGACCATTGACTGCATTTGAAAAAGTTTAATTACCATGTCCAGGAAGCAAGTCAAAACAGGACTTGAGGTATATTACATTCCATTTAGAAGAAAAGGGAAAAAACACAGAATTTATGAGACTACGAACAGTGATTCTCAAGCTAACTTGTACCAGGCCAGACTTTCCTGGAAGGCCTGCTAAACACAGATTGTGGGTCCCACCCCCAGAGTTTCTGGTGCTGTTGGTCTGGTGGAAAATTACAGTTTTATAGCATAAGGCCTTTGAAAAATAATATTTTAGTTGTAAATGGTTTACACAAGCTAGTCATAGCTAAACATTTGCTTTTAGGTGAGTTACAGTCTCTGGCCTATTTTTGATTTCTAGTCATCTTTATTCTTGATTTT
Organism: Callospermophilus lateralis; assembly: GCF_048772815.1. Classification (NCBI taxonomy): domain Eukaryota; kingdom Metazoa; phylum Chordata; class Mammalia; order Rodentia; family Sciuridae; genus Callospermophilus; species Callospermophilus lateralis. Next base: position 4,683,246 of record NW_027510272.1, read on the forward strand.
CTCTCACTTAAGAGATTTTTTTTTGAACTCACATGTACCTATATCACTCTCTGCTCTATTTTGTACCTTTGGCAACAAATATCCTTGAAAGCCTTCATTATGATAATGCCTCTACTTTGTAGAGAAAAATTGGCAAGCTTTACCTGGGTCTACTTTCTCAGTATTTGGGATCTGAGACACTTCTAAGACACCCATGTCCTCAGTCACAGGTTGACTCAAGAGGCTGGGCTCTTCAGGATGGTTCATATTTAAATGATGACTCAGGAGGCGAGGCTCTTCATGAAGATTTCTATTAAGATGATTTGTGTTCTCTTTAGGAAAATCATCTTCATGGGGTGGCTGCATCTCTACAGGGGAGAAGAATGCATTGAGCCAGCTGGATGACAGTATCTACCCCCACTTAAGCACAATGATCAGCACTCCCCCTCAGCACACAGCTCCAGAAACCTCAACACTGCCCTCCATGTCCTGGCATGCGCCCATGAGAACAACTGGGCAAGGATATGGGAGGGTTAATTGTTATCATCCCATTTAAAGGATGACTAAACTATACAGTCAAATTTATAAAGAAGCCTTTAATCCAAAGTATTTTATAAACAAATACATTTATGATAGAGGCTTCAATAACTTACCTTCCCTTGGCAAACCAACATACACCCACATGAATAAATGTGCAGAAGAGAATTCTGGTCCAGAACAAAAATGTGAAATGTCTATTCTGCTCAGAAATAACAGGAACTCTTTCATCTACAAGTGTGCTGGTCTCACCGAGCCAGTATAGAGAAGGGAATTCCGTAAGTCTAGCTTGCTAATGTGCCTTTCAAATATGTTCAAAGTAACCTAGGAGCCAAATGGTGAACCTATCTCCTTCCTGAGCTCAGGACATAGACCAATAGGATCCAGAGCAAAGATTATCTCTTTACAGCTTCATATTCTACCCTGAACATTCACTTGTACTTTGCATTCTTATCCAAAATATATCTGCTTTGATTAAATGTACAACTGTTTTCTTCCCCAAATTATCAGGTAAAAATAGCATTCTTGGGAAGTAAATTTTTCCAATGGCTTTATGTCCTTCTGAAATTCTTATCATATACTCTCAGTTGAAATATTTCATTTTGAAAAACAATAGATAGAGATGATCAAATATGAAACCAGGAAACAGAAAGCTTTCATCAGGATATTGGCTCATTGTCAGTTTGACGAATATTTAATTGAAAGGCTTCTATGTGTCAAGCACTACATTATAAGGCTTGTCATCCTGGTTCCATCCTTGATTAATATGCATGCAAGGACCTTAGAACCCAGTGGAGTAAAACCAGAATAAGTGACCTCTCCCCCAAGAGACTGGAAATAGCATGGTATCCACAAAAAATAAATGCTGGGGAGGGGAATTCAGGCAAGCTATCCATTAAAAGTTATTCTAGGGCTAGGGTTGAGTGACAGAGCACTTGCCTAGTGCAGGTGAGGCACTGGGTTCGATCCTCAGCACTACATAAAAAGAGATTAAATTCTAAAAAAAAAAAAGTTATGCTAGTCACTCCACACCCACATGATCTAGTACAGATATTTTATGATTAAGAAATTATGTTTAATAAAGCCCTTTTATAATTTTAACATAAAATCTGTACTGTTAACAGGTCTACTTTTGTGCATTAGTTTCTCATTTATATCTTTCTCTTTAGCTTTTTATAAAATTTCTCTTTGAACATGCTAACCAATCCCAACTGTCCTAAAGGAAAAAATGAATAAGCAATGTCCTTTCATGCTCTAGCCCCAAAGAATGAATAAAGGAACATATGGGGCTCCTGAGTCAGCCTTCTTTCTCCTTTAGGCACATGGAAACTGAACAGAACTTTACAATAATACACAAAAACACCTGGATGGAACAACTCCTTTTCTCCAGCTCAAGTCGCAGGCAGTTATTTACCTTCAGCTTTAGCCCAGATTTCCTCTAGAGGAGGCGCTGTTATCAATGAAGCAGTCTCCTCCACTGTGGAGTTCTTGTACCTCACAAAATAGATCAAGTATTGGATATCATCCAGCACGGCAGCCTCTTCAAATATGTTACTTTCCTTTATTCCTATGTCTCTAATATCATTCACACGATTATCAAGCATTTGCTCTGCTACGCTCAAAATGTGTGACTCAGAGGCACGGAAGACCTTATCTAGAACTTTTTCCACATTATAGGGCAGGCTCTCCTGCTGTGCCGACTTCAGCTTTAATGACATTTCCTGCAACATGGCTTCCAGTTCTTGGCCATCAAAGTACTTCAGGAAGCGTTGCAAGGACTTTTGTTCTGTAAAGAAGCTGCGGATTATGGGCAAGTCTTCCTCCTGATCGCTAAGCTCTGGCTTTAGGGCTATATGTGGACTCTGTGGAAGTATATCATCTTCAAGGTCTGCAGAAGCAGGACCCTGGCTTTCTGTGTCTGTGATATGCCCTATGTCCTCAAGGTCCTCTTTTGAGATTTCTTTTCCAGTAGCCTTTTCTGTAGACCCTGAAGTGTTCAGATGTTCCTTAGGGTTGTCTTTTTCAAGATCGTCAGAATCTTTATCCTGAAATACTTCACTTATCCATGAAGTCTGAGTGTTTTCCTCATCACTTCCGTCAAAGAGTCCCTGGGCTTCCTCATCTGCCAGAGGACTTTCCTCCTTTCCCATTTCCATATCACCTCGTTCCTTGTCCATCATGTCTACCCTTTTGGCTGTGGTTTCACTTTTCTTAAAAATCTCCCAAATTATACTCGTTTCTTGTTTGTTTTCTTTGGTTTCTAGATCAGGATTGATAGTCTCTAAAATTGCTTTCTCAAGAACGTGCTGGTTAACATTCTGAATCCCAGAATGTTTTTCTTTTGACTGTTTTGCACTTACAACATTTTCATCCTCCAGTAGCTCTTCAGGGGGATAATAATCCTCCTCTACTGCTGCTGGCCTTTTGGTATGGAGACTCGGTACTTCTACCTCGTCAGTTTGCTCTGTTTTTTTAATTTCCTGTGTCCCCTGTGTTGCCTTATGCTGAATCAATTCTTCAGCCGAGGACTGCTCTTTACCCTCGTCCTTGGAAAGCCCTATCTTCTCATTTACATGACTAACTGTAACAATCACATCTCTTTCTTGTTGCCAAGAAAGGTTTTTTCCGGGACTGGGGACCTCTTCTTCCGGTTCTCTTAACAAACCAATTCCATCTGGAGAGGAGAATCCAGATTGATTTTCAGTTTTCAGAACTAGTCCCTCTTTAATTTCCTGAGGTTTTTGCTCCACTGAGTCTATGTGCAGGATTGGTGTACTTACTGAACCTGGCTCCTCCATTCCATCTTTGGATGCATCATTTTGATTATCTCCCAGGAATGTTGCAATACCCAAGGATTCTGGTGGTTTACTCTGTTCTTGGGTCATCAGACTCCCTACAGCTTTATGTAGAGATTTATTCTCTAAGCTATCTTCCACAATCTTCTCTCCAGGTGAAGAGAGTTCTTCATTCACTTCTTTTGAGATATGGATAACTGCTTCTTTTAGGTCATTCTCATTGTTTTCAAAGGCTGATTTTAATGTGTCCTTGCCCTTTTCAACAGCTGGCAATGAGCTGAGCTTATTGCTTTGGGGAGAAGTATATGCAATCATCCCTTCTATCTTCTCATCCTCTAATTCTGAAACATCTTGCATCAGGTGCTTCTTAGGCTCCTGAACATCTGTCTCTTTTCCTTTAATATGAAGTTCGATGTCCACTTTTGGCTCTTCATCATTATCTGTCTTAGAGGTTTCCACAGAAAGACCATATTTTGCACTTTCAGGATAAATATAATCTGTTGCTGCTTGTGGTTTCTTCTGTTTTCTGTCTGGAACTAAAGCTTCCTCATCTTCTTTTTCTTCTTCTGAATAAGAATTCCACAAATCCATCATATCTGTTTTCTCATCACCACCTGTGCCAATATATAAAGTATCCTCCAAGGTTGTCAGTATATTTTTATCATCCTTGATGCCTGGGGGCAGAGTTACCTCAACCTTATCTTCTTCATTTGAATTTTGCTCTTCACCTATTGAATATTTCTCCACTCCAAACTCCACTGAGAATTTCATGCCTTCTTCACTTATAAAGGTTAGTAATGGGAGCTCCCCAAAGCTTTCCTCATTCTCCTCTTCTTCCTTATCAAATGCATAATAATCAGCACCCAATTCCTCATCATCAAAATCTTCGTCTAATGAAGTCACCAGTCTGGTCGTCTCATAATCAGACACAAGTGCATCAGCAGTATAGCCAAATTTGGTTTTCAAGTCTAATGTCATTTCTTTTTTCAAAAGTGTATAAGCATTAGTCTTCTGTTCATTTGAGACCTGAGAACTGTTGCTGATATTGTTGTTTTCACTTTCTTGCACTTTCAATTCATCTTGTAGTATTTCTTCAAAGGGTTCAAATGAAGTTTGTTCACCTTGAGCATTATCTGTTTGCCTATCTGCATGAGGATGGTTCTTCTGAGCCAGAAATTGTTCCTCAAGATCCATAGTGTTTTCTGAGAATGCACTTTCAATTTGCTCTGAGTTTGCTACTACTGGTTTAGGTTCAGGTTCAACATCCTGGGAGACTTCAGGAAATTGTTCCACTTTTTCTATAGCTTTCTCAGAATCTTCATCTGCAGAATCATACAATTCCAAAAATCCTAGAAGTTCTTCTACACTATAATTATCAAAATCATGTCTTCCACCATCAAAACAGACAAAATCTGTCTCCTATAAGGAAAAGGAAAACATTAGTGTGTCAATAACAAAGTGTCACAAAAGCAAACTCATCCATGCTCCCAAATTCAGGATTGGTTCTAAAGAATCTTTGGGGTCAACCAGATTACCCTCCTCCAACCCCCATTGGCTAACTCCTTCTATGGCTGAGTAAATCTGTCTTTTTCTAGACTACAGTGTTAGAAAGTCCATTCTTTCTTTCTTTCTTTTTTTAACATGGGTCATATTCTTTAAAAAGCATAATGAGTAAAAATGGTGACAATTTGGTCTCCAACAGCCTGACTCTTGGGTCTCTCTCAATTTGCTCTGAGCATAAGTAGGGAAAGGCAAGGTATCACTTGTAGGATCCTCCAGCTCTAAAATCTACACCTATGTTTCAGGAATTTAATTCTTAATCATTTGCTCAGGAGAAGCTGGAAGATCCTGCAGCATTGAGAAAGATGAATCAGTTTTAAAGTATCTTACTGAGATACAAGTACATTTGATGGAATAAAGAATGATATTAAGGAGGCTCCTCACATTATTATTACCACAAGAACAAACTGAAAACAAGATTCAACAAGTTATACACCTTCCTCTTCATCAGGGTTTCACAGTCACTAAGACCTCTCTCAGGACTATCTATATATTTATTTAGTCTTCCTTCTTGCCACTAGTAAGCAAATTGACATATAAATGGAGCCATAGTATGAATGGAATTTTTTTTAAAATTTCCATCTCCTAATTAAATCTTCATAATATTCTGTGGGGGTTCTGGGGGTGGGGGAGGCAGTTCAATGTAGTAGGGATGAGTGATTTCCTCTCCCCATCACATTCATTTCTAAGCCATGAGGGATGCATGTAATGGGAAACATAATGAAAAGACAGAGTTCAAAACAAATGAGTTCTCTGTAATCAGTGAACTGTCACAGCTTAAATCCCAAGAACTAACTCTCTTTACCAACAATGAAGTCCAACAAGCAACAGAAGTGATTTTATGGCCCCTGAGATTATGAAGAAATTTTAGGAACAGCAACAACAAACAGGATGACTTTATCCATTCACCCCATCTAATCTAAGAACTATCCTAGCCTAGCAGCTTGCATATTCTACAGCCACTACAAAGAGCTGCCCAAAGATGTTTCAATGTTGGTGGGCATCAATTACTACACAATTTAAAACTCTAGAAAATAATCAGCTGAAGTGAGAATTCTAGAACACGAAATCCTTTCAGTCACAAAATCAATTTAAGTCAGAGCACAATACAGGAATGCTGTATAAAGGAAGCAGTTGGGGCCTTAAAAGATCTGAGACTGAACATCACCTGAAATGCTCAGGTCCCCTTTTCCAAATTTATAACATGACTATGATCCCATATATGACTAAGAATAAGAAAACCTTTGTAAGTACGTATTTCTAGCCTAGTATAAAAGTTAGAGTTTATTAATTTAACCTAAATATACTTAAAATGACTAATAACTATCCAATGAGTAGTTTTCAAGTTGGAATACCTCCTTTTGCCTGTAAAATGAAATTATTTACCTCTTAAATTTAATAGCCAAGTACAAATATATTACATTATTTATTTTTCACATATAAAACAGAAGAGAAAAGCCCTATAGTTGAGTAAACAGCCTTCTATAAGAATATCTGTTTCAATATATTAGAAAACTCTCAGATTATAATATAATCACCCTTGAATGCCTTTCAAACTTTTTTTTATAGGTAGTCTGATTTCAAATGAAAATCTGATACACAAATGTTATAAACACATTATAAAACTTTCAGAAGCAGTTAACTGAATATAATGGGTGGATTTATAAGCCAGTTTACAATTGAGAACAAAAAAGAAATCCATAACTTACAACTGTTGAAATTTGTAGCTCTTCTTTAGTATATTCACGAACTACCTTGATGAAATCTTTCGGAAAATATCGAAAAATATGGCCAACCTATAGTGCAAAGGAGACAAATATAAAATAAATTCTGTACAAGGAATATAAATAAGCGATTCTCAGAAGTGGCAGGAAATATACACATAATAGATAGGTATATGGTATAACCAAGAAAGAAAGTTGCTATAACAATTACACTGAGATTATTATTCCAAATAAAAATTAAGTACAGAACTGTTAAAACAACATTTCCAACCACTGAAGTTTTCTTTTTTACATTTAGCTTAATTCTCAACACAGAGCATATAAAGTTAAGACTTCTGAAGTAAATAAAAGATCTGCATAGGAGATTATTGTATATTATATGGCTAAAACTATATAAATCAAAGCTGGTTATAAATGCAATTCCAAATAACCTCTAGCAAGAATTTACCTGTACATTTTGTAGCATTGCTCATAAACCAATATTTATGTCTTTCTTAACCAATACACAACAGTCATGAAAATTAATAAGTAAAAACAATACAAAATCTCTAAAATGTATTACCACTATAGCAAATGTATTGATAGTATATGCTTTCCTAGCTTTTTCCAAATCTACTTTTACAAGTACTTGGGGAGAAAATAATATTCAATATAATGCATACTAAACCACATATCAAGCTTCAGTTTCACCCAAAATAAATCCTCTGCAGAAAAGAACCCCATTTATTTTCAGCACCAACAGCTAAATTATATGAAGTTACATAAAGTGTACAAAAGGTATATAAAGTTCCCCTTGAGAAAGACACTCTTATTACTAACTACTGACTAAAAGGAACAGAAGATTCTTGCCAATAATTAAAGGAAACTGATAGGCAAATCAAACGCCCAAAAAAGAAAATTAAAAAAGGCATCTTATCACTAACTCTAAAATATCCCCATTCATGAATGTTCTTGTTATATCTAGAAACCATCTGAGAGCCAGTATTAGTGGTAGAATACTGCCATGAAGATTAGATAAGACAAGACGGAGCAATTAAAAGCTTCATCACTGGCAGATAAAGTCTGAGACTCTAGAAAATCAACAACATTGCAGAATGAAAACTAAAAACTCAAAAGGAGAATCATTTTGAAAACTAAAGAGTTTTTAATTTCCTAAGTATAACATTCATGACATGAGAGGCGAGTCTGAGGGGAAATACACTTTTCCCTTCTGATGAAAATTCTATTAAGGTTAAATTTGGAAAAGGAAAAAAAAAAAACAGAGATGTATGGAGAAAGGAAACACATTTATCTCTTCTTAATCTGTGTCAATTGAGACCACAGATTATATAAAGCTCCATAATTACACACTGGGTGGTATCCCATTTCTTGTGATATGAAAAAAAAATGATGCAGAATCATGGAGGCTCATGACTGGAAATAATTTTTATACCTAATTTTGCTTCCATACATCATCCCTGCCGAGGTGCTGCTGATTTGATTTGTGGGTGGGGAGCAAAGAACTGCCACAAGAGAACAAATTCTGCATAAGCTACTATCAGAACAAATGTACTTAAGTGCCACTGCCCTGAAAGGAAATATTCAAAAGGAAGATGGATTAGACAGGGGTCCTTTCCTAACGGAGTTTTTCACTTTATAGGGAGCTAAGATAAAACACAACCTGACTGAAGGCAAAGAAGACAAATGAATGCCACAGGAGCAATGCAAAGAAAGTGCCACCCAAACACTCATCAGTCGGCAAAGATCCTTTCTGGTCAGGTGCTGAAAGCAGGGCTCCTCAGGAAGACAGGATGAGTGCTGCCACCCAGAATGGCAAAAGTCCTAGGGATGAACATAGTTAACAGGCTACAATGTGACAGGAGAAAATGTAAATCAAGCCCATTTATCCAAAAGTTCAAAGAAGGGGAGAAAGACGACTACTGTATGAAAAATGCCACTTAGGTACATGGAAAAACAGTTCCAAGTTTAAAGATTACGAATCCTATTTTGTATACTTGAAAGAAACAATAGATGGTTCTTTATATGGAGTACTGCAACTGCGACTCTGTCTAAATATAAAGTTTGTACCTAAAGGCACCAAGTTTCAAGATCATTCCCTAAGAATCAGAAATGGCAACAAAATGAAACTAGTTTTCCCATAGGGATTACTCTTATTTTCTGCTGTGTGGTATTTTATTTAGGGTGAGAACTTTCAGGGATGCAACCCGGAATGTCTCTAAACTGGAACATTCCTACAGTCATCAAAGACCCTTGCTACTATTTTAAGTAAACAATCCACATATCACATTTAAATGAAAAGGACAATACTCATAAATCTCTCAATGAGGTCACTCCTAGTGAATCTCCCCATTTAAAATATCAAAGCATGATATAAACAATGTCATGTCTTTCATCAGAAGATCCATACAACTGGCTAGAAGTAGTACCCCTGGGGGAACCTTCAGGCATAGATTATAGGAAAAGCAGGAAATGGATGACCCAGAAGTTGCAAAAAAGAAAAAAAAAAGCACATAATGAACATAATATTCTGCTTTTTTAGAGTAAAAACAGCACAAATGATTAGGTAAAATACACAAAAAAATCAACTTTAAATATGCATGCCTGAGTTACTATCTCAGACTTAATTTACAGGATTAACTCTAATGTCCTTGAATCCTTCCTTTTTGAAGCAACAAAGCTAAGAATTGTCAGGTTTTCACCATGACAACCTTTATGATGTGTAGAGCCTTCTGGAACTTGATGTGAGGGGTAGCAACCACAACCAGTTCAGTTCTGTTTCAGAAAGTCTACTGACTTTCTATGCTGTGCCAGGCCTAAGGCATGTTAGGAGCACAGGGCCTGGCAGAGAGGTTAGGTTAACTCTACAAAGACCCCAAGAAATCAGTCATTTAAATCTATACTGCTGAAAAACCCATCAAAAGTAAGAATATAACACCTGTCAAACTTTTACTTACACTTCTGGCCCAAAGTTCTGGTGATACCTCTGCCAGTTTATAGTAGACATATACAGGGTCACCTTTTTTAAAATTCACAAAACGACAATCTGGGCCTCTGAAATCTTCAAGAGCTTCACCTCGGTACATTAACACTGTATATGAACATTGAAAAAAGAAAAACAAACATTAGAATTTGATTTTTCACAATCCACATTGACCCATCAGGAAATATGAATCCCACTATGAACAAAAATCAAGTTTTTCCAGTACTCTCTGGAATCACTTTTAATTCACCTGCTCAAAGTATCTAAAATTCTTCGAGATTTTATTGCTATAAAATACAATATTCCCTGCAATTAGACAAGGGAAAAGGAAGCTTCTCTATTTTTCTCTGTGCTGAGAAATAAAAAGCAATGTGGCTACCACCAATCATGGCTGGTTTCAGTGAAACTCTTGGTTCTTGCAGGCCTCAATTTTTTTCTGATTCATAATCATAAAAAGCTTCATTTTGCAAATATGTAAATCCAAGTGTAGACACGGACAGGCTTAAGTATGGCTTCATGCAGAGGTAATAGGGAGGGAAGAGGGAAGAATATCCAGGAACCCCCAAGGGGTTAATTAACTTGAACTAACCGCTAAAAGACATTACCTTTAAGTGGCTGCAAGTGCTACCATGCAGCCATAAACACTGTCAATTTCATTTGCAGCAGAGTTGCTGTCTCTGTGTTCAGGATCTGGGTAAATTACCAGGAAATGTATTTTCTCTGAGCAAATATTGTTGACTATATCCAACATTAAGATTGTTTCAAAACATCCTCATTCGTATTTTTTTTTTTAATAAACAAAATCAAAAGTGGGTATCCTATCTGACAAGGAACAAGTTTAACCATGAGAAAAGGTCAGGCAATACCTTCATGCTTAAAATGCAGGACTAGAATCACAATTGATCTAGAAACTGGTAGAAGCAACATTTTTCTTTTGGTTGACCAAATACACAGTTTCTGATTTAAGATGAAATGGACAATAGATGTATGTAAAAAGCACAAAGAAGAAATGGAAATAACACTTTTTCTAAAGGCCAATTAGCAGTAAAATACACAAGAATGTGTGTTTTATAAAAATATATGTCTGAGGAACAAACACAGATTTGGAGAGGGTAACTTGTTATTTTGAAGCTAAAATAGGACTATTTTCAAAACTTTCAGCATCCTAATTCATATATAATTAAGAGGCCAACTTGAAGGTGAGAGACACTTTAAGGTGGGGAATTCTCATCACAAGTGGAAATGGCAATGTTTCTCTTGTTCCCCCTTAGGTCATAGAGGATTTACAAATCAGTAATATATTAGGTGACAACATAATGCATACTATGGAGCACCTATTTAGTTATTTTTTTTTTTGGAGCACTTATTTGGAAGGCACACAAGGACACCTGACATACACACCTCACTACTTCCTACAACACAACACAGACCCACCTGTTGTGTTTGGTCACATTTGTTTGGACACAGGCCATTTCTCAAGTTATGTTACCCCACTAAACCTTACCAACACCATGTCTTAGTACCGAGGAAGCATCAGTGATGAGATTGTCCAGGTAGCCCACGTAGGATAGCGCTTGATAGCCAAGAATAGCAAACATTCTACCATGCTGGAAGCCTGATTTTGTTCACCCAAAACTGAAAGGAAATATCATGGCAGCTGCTTTGCTTTTCTGAGTGTTTATTTACTCCAGCCTTAGGGTTACCTCTAGGAACTGCTTAACATATATTGGAAACATCTTTTTTCTTTATTGGAGTGGAACAAACAATTCAAATTATAAAATTTGTTTTTGGTAACACCAATTTAGGCATAAAGAGCTCAATGGTAAACTTCTTGGCCTTTTCAGCATGAATATTTTAAAATATGTACTGCTTACAATTTATGGACAACATGGTCATCAAATTACAAGGTTACTAGAAACCAAGCGGGAGGCCAAAAGAAGTATTCTGGGCCAGTAAATATATAGAGGAAAGAGGTTCCAACAACAGTAGCAACTGAGTCTAAAACTGAATTGGCTTATAAAAATCTTGGAGTATTTATTATTGTTATTGCAACAAACCTCTTCATCTGAATCTGAATGGCTACATCCTCCCCACCGCCCACCTCCAATCCAGGATTGGGAAGCAATTCTGTCCGCTTCCTGCGCACAGAAGAGGCTGCAGTTCCCAGGTTGCCGGTGCAGATCCTTGGTCTCTTTCAAAAGCAAAAGATTACTGGCCCAGCTGCTACCCTACCTCAAATATGAAGGGAGGCTTCTATGCACAGAAATGACAGGTTGAAGCAGATTCGGGGCCAAGACCTCGGAACACATTGCGTGCCTGGACTCGGTGTTCTTCCCAAGCCTAAACTCTAGTCCCTGTTAAAAGGCAAAACCAGCCCAATCCCCAGTGCAGCAAAAAAACGAAGGGGCCAGTGAGCCTTTCCCAAGGAGCCCCACCATCAACCTGCCACTGGGATTAGGGCCACCTAGCCCTGGAGAGCATTTGCCCTGATACCGCACTGGCCCAGGTCCTTGTGGCGGGGGCAGAAAAGCGCTCTGCTACAGTGTGGGGAGCCCCGGGGGCGTGGCGTGCAACCCCATCACCCACTGAGATCCTAGGCAAATCCTGGAAGGGAATAAACTGAGAGCTGTCCCTGGGGAATCGTGTTTCCCAATCCCCGCCTCAGTCAGTAGAGAAAAATAAAATGCTGGCAACAAGTGGGAGTCCAAGCCCCCACAACCCGAGCGGGCTGGCGGGGGCGCCGGCAGAGCCGGAGGGGGCACACGCAGGGTCCCGAGGCTCTTGTCACTCCTGCACCCCACCCGTCGTCCTGCAACCCCCTAGCCCAGCCTGCGGGGCTGGGGACCGGGGGATCAGAGCCCCATACAGCCCCAAAGAGCCACCACGGAGACCCCGGGCCGCCCGCCCGCCTGCGCACTCACTGCTGCATTCGTCGTCTGCACAGAGTTTGTGCTTCCAGAAGCGCTGGCCAGTGCTCGGGTCCGGTTGGCCCAGTACTCGCCAGGTCGGACAGAGCACGAACAGCCAGAAGAGCAGCCCGGGCGCCGCAGCCATGTTGTGGTCACCTCGGGGAGCCGGTGACGCGGTGGAGTAGGCTGCGGCGGGCATCGGGGCTCAGGGGGCAGGTGGGTAGCGAGGCGCGGAGGGGCAGCACCCGGGAAGGCTTCAGCCTTTTCCGGTTGACACGTCAGCAGGGATATATGGGGGTCGATGCACTGGCTCTACTGGGGAATGCAGGGAGCCGGAGCTCCCCGTCCTTCTCTAGTGGAGACCTGCTACTCAACTGAAGACCTTCTCCTCTAGTCGCTGCCGTGGCAACTAGGACTCTCTTTCTCGTCCAATCACCTGCCTTTGCTTTGGTGCCCTCACAAGCCACTCTCCGCGTGATTCCATTCGTCACCCACCATCCCCCGCCACTCCGCCAACCGGTCTTTTCTGGCTTTCCTCAACGTCTCATTTGTGGTCCATCCTGAACTAGCCTACTCCACTTCACCATCACTCCCATCCCCCATTCCTGGTCTGGTACCACCTTTTCTGAACTACCAAATCCCACCCATGACTTGTCACAGCTAGACTATGGTTCCAAGCTCCCTCCCCTTCAAACTCCTAGAGGTTCCTTGAAGCCCCACCCCAAGATCCCTCTGATTAGGAAAGGGGAAAGTGGGAAAGTGAATGGAACTGTGAGTGAGGGTGTAAACTGGAGACTATGGCTTGCTTTTTTTTTAAGGCGGGGACAAGTGAGGGCAGAGAGATGGACAGTAGTCTTCGGGCTAAGATCTTGAGATTCTTATCTTTATCCATAAGGGAAGAAATCATTTAATTCAACAGCATATTTTTAACTTTCATTTTGTGCTACCATTCATGCCAGATGCTGGACAAAGCCCTAGCATGGTGTGGGAGTGGATGAAAATCAAAAGACAAGATATCTGGTCCTGGTCTGAAAAAGTCCACAACTTCATGGGAACCAACTGTCAAAACCGGTTGTCAGAGAAGAAAGCTATTAGCTAACATTTCTTGAACACTTTCTTTATGTCCAGTTGTTATTCTGAAGGTTTTATACATATCAATTCATTTAATCTTCATAACAATAGTACCTTACAGTAGTAGTAGGTCCTATTCCAATCCTTATTTTAGAGTAAATTGAGGCAGTCACACATCCAGTTGAAAGGTTAATAAAACAGGTACTTGTTACTCTGTTTTTCTGTATGCTCAACAAAACACCGTTGAAATCTTAAAAAACTGTCTGCTAATCTTGTTCCCAGAATGTTCTGTCCCCAACTGCCGAACTGCTTGCTAATCTTGTTCCCAGAATGTGCTGTCCCCAACTGCCAAACTGCAGAATGTAACTTCCCTCCCTGCCCTCTCCAAGGAAAGTATATAAGCTCTGCTTAAGCTGTTGTCAGGGCTCTTTGCTCTCTCTTTGCTCTGTTCAAGTGAGCTCTGAGCCCCAGCATGCTGGTCAATAAACCCTTTGCCATTGCATGAGATAGTCTCTTGGTGGTCTCTTCCTCCGACACTCGCCTGACCACAGTGAGTAATGGAGCTAAGTTTCAAACCCAAGGAGTAGACTCCTTTTCATCACAACCCATCAACTAACAAGCAAATGTTGTACTTTCTGACAAGAGGACCAAAATATGATTTAAATCATAATATAGCTGAATTACTGATATGTACAGTTAAGGGGGGGAAAGGCACAAGCTAGCCAGCCCAAGGAAGAGTGTCTGCAATGCTTCCATCCTTGGTGTAGCCATTCTCATTTGTCTGTGACCAAGGGCTTGTTACTATAGTCTCTGCTGAAGTTATTCATCAACCTCCAACAATGAACCCATCAGTTATTTCCACAAATTAACTGAATCTTTAAAACTTAGAGAAAAGAATGTAGTCCACCATGTTCATAATGTTAAATAAAGAAAACAATGGAAAAAAGGTGTGCACAAACATTTGTCTACAGGGGCCATGAGAGGTCCCCGTTGGTCCAGTGTACTTCTGCGCTTTCTGGAGAACCAGTGGATCATAGAGAGAAACTGTCTGAGTCATTCTTCATTTCTTTTCTACCATGTATTTATTATGTTATAAAATGTATCTAGTAGGCATCTCTAACAACATGTTGAAAACTGAACTCATTTTTCTCTCAAAATCTGCTCCTTTCAGTCTTCCCTATCTCAGAAATAAGAATGACAACTTAATTCCCATTATCCAGGTGCTCAAAGCCCAAAACTTACAAACCATCTTTGATCTCTTTTCTCTCACATTCCAACTCCAGTCCATTAGACAATATTATGTCTTTATTTTTAAAATTTTATTGAGATATAGTTGACCTACAATAAATTGCAAATGTTTAAGGTGTAAAATTTGATAAGTTTTGACATGAATATACCCATGAGACTATCACCAAAATCAAAAGAGTCTTTCATCCTTCTTTGTAATCCCTCCCCTCTCCTTTTCTGGCTGTCTCCAAACATCTCCTGTCATTATAGATTGTTTTGCATTTTCTAGAATTTTATATAAATTATACAGCATTTTATTTATTTATTTTTCTGACTTCCTTCTTTCCAAGTAAGCATTTGAAACATGCCCAGAATCTGACCACTCCTCTGCATCTGCTAAGCCAATATACAGGCCAAACCCACATCATAAGTCACCTGAATGATTTCCATAGCCTTCTTCTGTCCTTGCTTCTGCCCTTATTTTCCCCAATATCTATTGTCCTGATGGCAACTAGAGTGATATTTTTAAATATAAATTTGATTGTGTCTCTCTGTTCAAAATCTTCCTATAGCTTCCCATTTCCAAATAAAAGGCAATGACTTTAGCCAGGCCTGGTCGTACTCATCTGTAATCCCAGAAGCTCAGGAGGCTGCCAGGAGGATCCTGAGTTCAAAGCCAGCCTCAGAAATGTAGTGAGTCCCTAAGCAACTCAGTGAGACCCTATCTCTAAATAAAATATTTTAAAAAAGGACTGTGGGTGTTGCTCAGTGTTTAAGTGCCCCTGGAGGTTCAATCTCTGGTATCAGGAAAAAAAAGGAAAAAAAGCCATGACTTTATTATGGACTGCCCTGCCTTATAATGGACTGCTCTTAATCAATGTGACTCCCCTCATCCTTTTCTCCCCATTTCCTAACATTCTTCTCTCGCTCTGTTAGTTCCATTTAAATACACCAAGCCCACCCCTGCTTCAGAGCATTTACACTTGCAACTTTGCCTCAACCTTAACTCCCCAAATCATCTGACAAGCTAACTACGCCCCTCACTTTATCATGTCTTTGTAACAGTGGCATTTCATGTGATAAAGGCCTTCCCTGGCCACCCTACACAAAATAGAGCCTCTTGCCATGACTATCAAGCCCATCACTCTGCCTTTCTTTCTCTTCAGACTTGCCTTACCACTTTAGACTTCTCTTACTACTTGCCTTACATTTGTTTATCTACTTGACTGCTCCAACCCAACCTCAAACACAATTTCCAACACGAGCAGGAAATTAGTTGTTTTGTTCACTACTGTTACATCAGTGACTAGGGAAATGCCTAGAATGTATGAGAGAGTTAACAAATGATTTGTTGAATAAACTCATGGTTCCAATGATCTCAACTCCAGGGATGTACCCCTGAATGTTTGTGTTGAATAAAAACATAGTTGTTGTGGAGAGTAGTTGTTGGGTTACATGATACTGGAATATTTAAGCAGTTCTTTAAAAACTAGTTTTATTTTTTTCTTATTTTTCTTATTAGATAATATGGTATGTTGTAGAATTTTTCTTATTATAGAATAGAGATTAATGATAATTCATTGGTGGAAAAATCAGAATAGCAAAATGATCTAATTGCATATTATCTTCTTGATATTTACTTTGACTCATAATCAGATATAATTTTATATGCATAGTTAGTGCTTCCAGTTACTGAAGAACTAGCTGCTTAGTTTGTAGAGTTTTCAATATTTTGATTTATCAGTATTATTTTTTAAACTTATTGCCTTAAAGACATATTAACTAGTCTGGTGGATAATGAGAAGAAAATTTCTCAACTGGCCACAATAAGGTAGTGGTAGTTCTTTCTACCAGGATACATACAATTAGTAGATGAATCAGCATTCACTTTTACTCATAGCATTTAAATATGTGGCATTGATGTTTAATATAAGGTTATGTTAAAAACCTTCAGAAAAGTAACAAGATAGAATGTGGTGGTGATTGTTGGCATGGAGATAAATAATCTCAAGTGCATTATTCTTTAATACCTCAAAGGGAATTCTTACGGGGTAAGGGTTGAGTAATTGTTAAAGGTAAATGTATCCAGTTTGGGTGGAGGGGACATAAAATTCTAAGTATGAAGGGTTCCTAATGTCAGAGTACAATCTAAATGAGACAAGAAAAACATATCTGAAACAAATAATTGGCAGCATAATAACATATACCATTGGAAACTTGTGAAGGCACTTGCCTAGGAGCATTCAGAAGGCCTAACACTGCCGTTACCAGGAAGAACCTCATCTATTGTAAATGATGTGCCAGAGAATAGTGTTAAACATTATGGAGGACTAAATCTCTCCAAGAGGGGCAACAGATTTACCCTCGCATATGAAACGTTGGAAAAAAGTGGACAAAATACAAACAACAACAGTTTTCAGATATTAGATAGTAAGCAGCATAAGAGTGACCTCTAAGATAAAGTTAAGCATGAGAGATGAGTGCTAGGATTATCCCAGTTTACTCCCTGGAAAGAATTTTTCAGGCCACATTCAGAGAAGGGAAACTCAAATAGAAAATCTCCTGAGTTGAAGAGATGGATTTTAAAGTCTGAAGAGACCGATGCAGCTAGAAGTCACAGATCAGAGTAAAGGAGAGAGTAGAGAACTGCAGAGGGAGAGAGAGTGTGTACATGTACTAGCTCTCTAGACATCTATGGAGGGTTCCCCTGAAGTCTGTGGTTAAGTAACAATGGGCACACATATAAGGCCAGAGAAAGAATCTTCAGAAAGGAACAGGATGGAAGGTGGTGGTGATTGTTGGCATGGAGATCAATTTTTGTAATCACCAGCTGGAATGGAAAATCTATAATAAAAAGGCATCAAGTAACATAGTCAGTAAAAGGCAAAAATCAGCCCAAAATTGAAGGTAACTCCTGTCTAGCAGAATCTTAAAAAGATAAAAATGTTTCCAAGATAGTTTACACAGCTCAAGAATACTTAAAAGAATACAAAATATCCAATACTCAACAAGGTAAAATCACAATGTTTGGAATCCAATAAAAATGTATGAGGCATGCAAAGAGGTAGGAAAATATAACCCATGTTGAAAAGAAAATTAATAGAAATGATCATTAATTACACTGTGATAGAGTTATTATACAAGGACATTAATACAGTTGTATACCATATGTTCAAGATGCTATGGAAAAGCATAAGCATGTAAAGGAGAAAAAAGAAGATATAAAAATGATCTAATTCAAACTCAGATAAAACAATGGCTAAGGTGAAAATTACACTGAATGAGATTAACAGCAAATTCTACATTGAAGAAGTCAATATCAGCAAACTGAATATGCAGTGATAAAGACTCTCCAAAATGAAACACGGAGAAAGAGACTGAACTGAACAGAGCATCAGTATGCACAGCTTCAACCAGTCCAATATATGTGTTATGGTAGTTCCTAAAAGAGGTGAGAAAAACACATTTGAAGAAATAATAAATAAAAATGTTCCATATCTGATGAACACTCAGATTCAAAAAGCTCAATGAACAAGAAAAATGATAAAGATGACACAAATATACACTAAATGCTTAAAACCAATGCTAAGAAAAAATTGAAAAGCATCTACAGAAAACAGATACCATTATGTACAAAGGAGTGAGAGTAAAATGTCAAAATTCATTCAAGAACCATGCAAACCAGAAAACAGTACATCAATATTTTCAAGTTCTGAAAGAAAAAAACACTGACATCCTAGGATTCCATTCCAAATGAAAATATATTTCAAAATGATGTAGTCTTTAATGCAAAAGAATTTTTTTGAATTTTTTTAATTTATATTTTTTAGTTCTCGGCGGACACAACATGTTTGTTTGTATGTGGTGCTGAGGATCGAACCCGGGCCGCACACATGCCAGGCGAGTGCACTACCGCTTGAGCCACATCCCCAGCCCCAATGCAAAAGAATTAAGTTAAACCCTACCCCACATAAAAATTACCTCAAAATGGACCACAGACATAAATGTAAGAACTCAAAATGGACAACACATATATATGTAAGAACCAAAACCAAATGTAAGAAAGCAGAAGTAAATCTTGGAGAAGACAATGACTCCGTAGTTAAGACACCAAAGGCCCAAGCACCAAAAGAAAAAATAATAAAGTAATAAACTTCATCAAATTTAAAACTTTTAAAGGCTACCATCGAAGAAAGTGAAAATAAAATCATAGAAGAAAATATTTACAATTCATGTAGTTAGAATATAACTACCGAGAATACATAAGCAATTCTTATTGTTCAATATGAAAAGACAAATGGCAAGAAATTAGAATAGACATTTCTCCGAAGAAAATAAGCAAAAGCCAATAAGCAAATGAAAGGATACCCAGCACCATTAGGGAAATTTACAACCTCAGTGAGATACTACTTCACATCTATTAAGATGGTTATAATCAAAAAGGTAATAATAAGTTGGAAAGGATGTGGATCAATGGGAACCCTCACACACTACTGGTAGGGATAGACTACAGACCTAAATGTAGCAGCTAAACCTATACAACTTCTGGAAGAAAATATAAAAAGCTGCTTGGCAGAGACTCTCTCTGCCTCATGCTCTCTTTTTTCTCTCTCTCCTCTCAGAAATAGATCAGACTTAAAAACTTTGTCTCATGCTGGGCGTGGTGGTACATACCTGTAATACCAGTGGCTCAAGAGGCTGAGGCAGGGGGATTGCAAATTCAAAGCCAGCCTCAGCAAAAGTGAGGCACTAAGCAACTCAGTGAAACCCTGTCTCTAAATAAAATACAAAATAGGACTGGGGATGTGGCTCAGTGGTGGTATGCCCCTGAGTTCAATCCCCAGTACTAAAAACAACAACAACAACAAACTGTCTATTCTATATTCATTGTTATGGAAATGGAAAGGTAAGCTGACAGACTAGGACAAAGTATTGGCAAAACATATATCTCTCAAGAGAATGATATCTAGGATATACAAATGATTCTTGCAACTTATTAATAAGAAAAATGACCCAATTTGAAAGGATGGGCAGAAGATTTTTTTCTTCACCAAAGTAGATACAAATATGGTGAATGTGCACATGAAAGGATATCCAACATAATTTGAAATGTAAATCAAAACTGCAGTGTTATTACACATACAGTAGGATGGACAAAATTTAAGACTGATCATAACAAATGTTGACAAAGATGAAGACTATGGTATCTCTCTTAGAACTGCAGACTATAACATGTAGTACAAACAATGGCAAACTGTTAGAAAACTGTTTGGCAGTTGCTTTAAAAATTAAATCACATCTGTCGAGATATTTACTCCAGAGAAATAAAAGCATACATCCACACTGAGACTTGTGCACAACTATTCATGGTGGTTTTATTTGTAATAGTCAAAAAATCCCCAATGTTGGACTGTGGGAACATGTCATGCCTCAGAATCCTTATACTCATATTAACCATATAGTAGGCATTTGATTACTAACTATTCCATGAATGTAGATATTGATTTTTTTACTGTTAATAGAACTTCTCTTTTATTAAATATAACAGCCAAAAGAAAATCACGTATAGCACAATGAATTATCACAAAGTAAACATATCCACTAAACCCTAACCCAGGTCAAGAAATTGGACATCAAATGCACCTTCATGAGCCCTCTCTCATTGCTCCCCTAATTATTCCCTCCGCTCCTCCAGAGTTAGGCACTATTTTAACTCCTAATAACAAGGATTAGTTTTGCCTGTTTTGTTACTTTATTCAGTGTAATCATACACATGTGTTCTTTGGTGTGTGGCTTTTTTAGCTCCATATGTATTTTTATAAGATTTATCCAAGTTGTTGAATGTGAATGTACTTCTTATTTTCATTGCTTAATAATTTTCCACTGTATAAATATAACCTGGTTTCCTTAAAAAAAATCCCCAATGTATATCAATAGGAAAATAGATAATAAATTTTGGAAACATACTTAGCAAGAATAAAGAACTATTGATAATAGCAAAAACAGGGAGATTCTGAATGAAATAAACTAGACAAAAAGTAATATGCATTGAAAAATTCTTTTTTTTGTACTCCCTAGTACAAATATCCAAGGGTGCTCTACTGCTGAGCTACATCCCCAGCCCTTTTTATTTATTTATTCTTTTATTATTATTATTATTATTTATTTATTTTTTTTTTTGCTATCAGAGATGGAACTCTTGGGAACTCAAGCACTAAGCCACATCCCCAGCCCTCTTTTGTATTTTATTTAGAGATAGGTCCCACTGAGTTACTCAGGGCCTCATTAAGTTGCTAAGGTTGGCTTTGAACTCCCAATTCTCCTGTTTCACCATTCTGAGCCTCTGGGATTACAGGTGTGTGCCACCATGCCCAGTTTAGTTTTTATTTTGAAACAGAGTCTGGCTCAGTTCCCCAAGTTTACCTCAAACTTTCGATCCTCCAGCCTCAGTCTCCTAAATATCTCGGATTACAGACTCTGCCACCACCTCCCAGCAGATTCAGTTATATTTAAAGGTAGAAAGTTATAAACCAGGTGAATCCTAGTAAAGGTCTTAGTAAAAACTTAATAAAAATAAGAGCACGATGCTTGGTCACAATATGGTAAGTCAGAAAAGACAACAAATATCCATTTTCTCTCAGGTTGACCAGAACAATATAATTTCTCAATGGATTTCAAAGGGTCTCCTTCCTTCTTTCCTTGCCCGCCGGCCCTCCCTCCCTCCCTCCCTTCCTTCCTTCCTTCCTTCCTTCCTTCCTTCCTTCCTTCCTTCCTGAGTTTTGGCGTGTGTGTGTGTATGTGTGTGTGTGTACTTCATCTTCTGTGCCAGTGTAAGAGGTTTAGGCAATGGATCAACCTTTACACCTGTGCCTAAGGACCCCAATCTTGGATCTATCTCCAAGGGTGGAGGTGACTCTAGATCCCCATTATAATCTCGAAAATGGGAACTCCTAAAAAATAAACAGATCTTTCTTGGTAACACCAGTTTCCTCTTTGGTAGAAGTTAGTGCAGTGGGAGGGTGGCAAGGGCCCTACCCTGCCACAAAATAAATGCTAAAATGCATTTTGGTACAAATCATAAACACTAAAGAGTTAAAAGTAAGAGATGAGTCTTGGGATTTGAGTTAGACCTGGATAAGTACATAGGATTCAGATTCTAAAAAGAGAATAAAAAGCAAGTGAATTAAACAGCATAAGAAAGACTCAGCAGAAAGAAATATGTTTAAAGGACAGTAAAGACACCTCATTTTGCTAAGAGGAAAGGATTCTATAAAGGATGACATATTTGTGTGCTTAGGTCAGATTATGAAATTCCTTGAAAATCAAACATAAGGATTTAGACTTAATAGAATAAAAATGCAGAAAATATTAGATTTTAAGTAAAGGGATCATATAACTTCAGTGGAATTTAAACAAGTATCTTGTCCTTAAATCCAGGGAAGATGGAGGTTTAGGCTGGGCATGACCAGTAGGGCTGAGGCATTCCCCACAATTAAAAAGTCATGTCGAAGTGTACTGTACTAATGGGAGTGAGTCATATACAAGGCAAGGTCTTCTGCCAGCACCTACTGTTTGTCTAGCCCTGACAAATATTATTCCACTTTCAATTGTACAAAGAAAGAAACTCAAACATCTGAAATTGCCACTAATATATGGCATGTATATGAGTTCCTGTTTCTGGTTCTGCCTAATTTACCTTGGCATTCTTTTCATGGAGGTCAAATATTTGGTGTGTTGAAATAAATGCAGAACAGATATTGGGGACATGTGGCCTATACATCTCAATTTCCACAGTGCACTGTTTGGCTTTTTTTAATATTTATTTTTTAGTTTTCAGCAGACACAACATCTTTGTTTGTATGTTGTGCTGAGGATCAAACCCGGGCTGCACGCATACCAGGCGAGCACGCTACCACTTGAGCCACGTCCCCAGCCCCGCACTGTTTGGCTTGATCCATTTAGTTTTCAGAAATATAAGTTACTTCCTTACCAGAATAACAGCAGAAGTAAGGAATATAGCCAAAAGGATTGTAGTAAGAGTCAGAAGTCTAATTGTGTGACTATAGGCAAATCATTAACTTTTCTGAGTCTCAGATATTTCATCTATACAAATATGGGTCAAAGTTAAAATTGTATAGTTCATTTTTTAAGAAGAAAATGAGATACTATATGAAAGATTGCCCATTTATGTGGCTTAAATAATTAAACAGCAAAATCCTGGCTGTTACAGCCAATATAGACAATTGACAAAGCAACAAAAGACTTGGCAATAAATGCTTTCATCACGAAGGAGCCATTTTTAGATAATGCCTACTCTGGAAACTGTTCTCTTCTCACTGAAACAAAGTAAGGCTGATAACATCCTCCCAAAGTGTGCTTGGAAGATCACAAGCACCTCTTGGAGGAGACAGGGAGAGTGGAGGAGAAAATATTTTCTTTGGGATAACATATAGTCTACCAGAGCATACACTGAAGCAAAGCAAGCCCTCCTGAATCTTCAGCATTTTAACTGATGCATGCAGTATAAAATTAGAAACAGGATCATAAACACTATTATGAAGAATATACTCAGCGGGGGACACTGATCAAACATATATGGGAAAGTAAGTTCTCTGCGATAGTATGAAAGCTCAGTCTTACCCAAATCCACATGAAATTTGAAATGGTTTGGAATACATAAGAGGATCAGTGAATGACATCAAACCCAAATGATGAAATAGAGAATCTGAACATGATCTTTCTCTTATTTCTCACTGATCCCTTAGAACCACCAATAGAATTATAATATTAACTCTACATGTAAATTAAATTTTCTAGAAGTCATATTTTAAAAAGTAAGACAGATGAGCTTCATTTAATAATACATTTTACATAATTCAATATATTCAAAATGTCATCCTTTTAACTTGTAATCAAAATAAAAATATAACTGTTATTTTACATTCTTCATAATAAGTCTTTGATATCTGACTTATGGCACATCTCAGTTCAAACTGGGCACATTTAAAGACAGTCGCAGCATAAGAAAGTAGGGATTGTAAATTAACACTAGGCCATGTCATATATTTGCACTTATTTTAAAGAAAAGCCAAGTTTAAAAGTATGTTTAAGGTTTTAAAATATTTTTGGCCAACCTCTCTTGGTACTTACGCAGAAGTGAGAAAAGATGATTGAAGGTATCTCAACATCCCTCTTTTTTTTTCACTCAGAGGTTAAGATTTCTGTTGCAATAGCTAGGGATTGCATTGTCATTTCAGATGAATCTCAAGTCTGTAATCAAAAGTGTAAGTCATCATTAGGTTCCTACACTTGCCATTCTTTTATTATTTTTCATTTTTATCTTAAATATATTTACTTCTTGAGAAATATAAAGAAATAAAGAATTATATTTAAATGGATAATAAAACAATTTGACTGCATAAAATCCCTTTTCGTTTTAGGTAGACCTACTGGTACAAACAAGTCCCCTGGGTGGTCTATTTTTCTTTGGTAACAGGGATTGAACTCAAGGGCTCTAGACCACTGAGCCACATCTCCAGCCCTATTTTGTATTTTATTTAGAGATAGGGTCTCACTGAATTGTTTAGGGCCTTACTTTTGCTGAGGCTGGCTTTGAACTCAGGATCCTCCTGCCTCAGCCTCCAGAGCCACTGGGATTACAGGCACCTGCTCTGTTCTCTTACTTAACTGCAACTGTGTTTTCCTTGCAGTTAAGTAAGAGACCTTGGTAGATTACTTCTTTGCACCAGGGTGTCTGGATAGAACTCTATTGGTACTTTGGTTTGAACTCTTCCTTCTATCTGAAGGTTATATACTATCTATGGGCCTGGCCAAAAAATGTTAGTAGTTTCCTCAGTCATGGTGAAACAACAACAAAATGCCCCCAGGCATTTCTAAATTTCTCTTGATAAGATAGTATCACTCTCCCAGTTTGAGAGTCACTGCTTGAAACTTAAGTTAAACTCTGATCATTTAACAAAGCACCTTTAGTTGTAAGTATCCTATATTTTGTAGTTTGCAAGTATTCTGTATTTTGTAATTTCTTTTATCAGCTAAAAAGAAAGGATTCTAAAATCAACATTTAAGGCCGGGCTTCATGATGCACACTGTAATGCCAGTGGCTCTGGAGGCTGAGGCAGGAGGATCTTGAGTTCAAATTCACCCTCAGCAATTTAGCAAGGCCTTTAGTAATTATGGATTCCCTATCTCAAAATAAAAAAAATGTAAAAAAGGGCTGGTGATGTGGACCAGTGGTTAAGCACCTAGATTCAATCCCCTGTGCCCATCCTCCACAAATCAACATTTTAAAAACCAGAAGCACTAAAACAAAAAAGAAACCCAAAGGCCCTTGTAAACACAACTGACTTTGCTTCAAAGGTTTTTTGCTTTTTGTTTTCCACTTCAAGTTAACACTACCTTTAAAAAAAAATCACATTTTTGAATTTAGTTTTTCTGACATCTAAGAGGGATCTTACATTTTTCTACTTCCCTTTCCAAGACTATTCCCTCTTTTGCACTGTGTAATCTTAAATCAAAATCTGAATTAGTTGCATTGATTTTCCTTTGTGTTAATAGTCAAATTATGATACAATTTGAATTATTGAAATGCATATGGAGGGGTTTATTTTCTTATTTTTAATGAAAACTCATGTTTTTAAAATTAGCACCTAGGGGACTACAGGTGGAGACTTAATATGTAGAGTCATCAGCATGATAATTGTAATTAAATAAACACAAATCAGTTCATGATAGCTGATTTCATTTACCATTATAATCAACTTTCTCCTCTATAAAACAGCACAATTAGTCCTAAATTGACATTCACTAATTGTATATTAGAGTTTCAAGGAAAACACTGAAGAGTTAGTGACTATCATAATGATTGAGATGTGTTTTGACATCAGTAATTATTATTATTTTTAAGATGGGGGTCTTGCTATGTTGCCTAACCTGATCTCCAACTCCTGGACTCAAGCAATCCTCCTGGCTTGGCCTTCTGAGTAGTTAGGACTACAAGTCAACAAAACAGCCCAGTAATTATTGTTTAGTAGATCTCTTTTTGGACACTAAAATCACTACTAATATGATTGTATATGTTTGAAATTGGTTTTATGAGCAACATACAGATTTGATGCAATTCCCATCAAAATACCCACTAATTGGTGTGAACATACTTTGTATACAACCAGAGATATGAAAAACTGTGCTCTATATATGTAATATGAATTGTAATGCATTCTGTTGTCATACATATATTTAAAATAATAATAATAATAATAATAATAATGATAATAATAATAATAAATGTCATTTTTCCAGAACTAGGAAAAACAGTCCTGAAATCCATTTGGAAGAATAAAATATTCAGAATAGCCAAAACGATTCTAAGTCAATAAAGCAAGCTGGAGGCATCATCACAATACCTGACTTCAAATTATACTACAAAGCTATTGAAATAACCATTGCATGGCTCCGACATAAAACCAGATACATAGACCAATGGGAGAGAAGAGAAGACACAGAAAAAGATCCAACACAGTTCATAGTCATCTGATCCTTGACAAAGGTGCCAAAACATATTGGGAGAAAAGACAGGCTTTTAAACAAATGGTGCCAGAAAAATTGGTTATCCATATGTAGACAAATAAGACTAGACCCTGTACAAACTTGAAAGAGATTAAAAGCCCAGGAATTAGACCAGAAACCATGCAAATCCTTGGAAGAAAATATAGGTTTTAGACTCCAGCATACAGGTACAGGCAATGACTTTCTTATTAGAACTCCTAAAGCTCAGAAAATAATGACAAAAGTTAATTAACAGAATGGCATCAAATTAAAAAGCTTCTGCACAGCAAAGGAAACAATTAGTAACATGAAGAAAGAACCTACGGAATGGGAGAAAATATTTGCTAACTACTCCTTTTTTTTTAAAGGAGAGAGAGAATTTTTAATATTTATTTTTTAGTTTTTGGCAGACACAACATCTTTGTTTGTATGTGGTGCTGAGGATCGAACCTGGACTGCATGCATGCCAGGCGAGTGCGCTACCACTTGAGCCACATCCCCAGCCCTGCTAACTACTCTTTTGACACAGGATTAATATCCAGACTATATAAGAAACTTTAAAAACTTAACATCAAAACCTCAAATAACCTAGCTTAATTGGGCAAATGAATTAAACAGATACTTCTCAAAAGAAGAAATAAAAATGGGCAACAAATCTATGAAAATGTTCAACATCATTAGCAATTAGGAAAATGCAAATCAAAACTACAGTGAGCCTTCATCTCACTCTAGTCAGAATATCAGCCATCAAGAATGCGAAAGATATGGGGCTGGGGTTGTGGCTCAGCAGCAGATCACTTGTCTAGCACGTGCAAGGCTCTGGGTTCGATCCTCAGCACCACATTAAAAATAAATAAATAAAAATAAAGGTATTGTGTCCAACTACTTAAAAAAAAGAATATGAACAATAATAAATGCTAGAGAGAATGTGGAGAAGAAGGGACACTTTTTTCTCTGTTGATAGGATTGTAAATGAATATAACCACTATTGAAATCAGTATGGAGGTTCCTCAAAAGACTAGGCAGGAAACCACCATATAACCCAGCTATACAACTACTCAATGTTTATCCTAAAGTATTAAAGTCATAATACTAGAGTAGTACATGCATACCCATGTTTATAGCAGCACAGTTCACAGTTGCCAAACTATGGAACCAAACTAGGTTCCATTTTCATCCTTTTTTCAAGGATGAAAAAAGAAAATGTGGCATATACACACAATGGAGCTTTATTCAGCCATAAAGGTGAATTATGTCATTTGCTGGAAAACCGATGAAACTTGAGAACATTCTGTTACACAAAATAAGCTAAACTCATAAGGTCAAGGGAGCATATGTTTTCTCTCGTATGTGAAAGCAAGAGAGGAAAAAGGAAAAGAAAAGTGAAAATCAAAAGGAGATCAGTAGAGTGTAGGAAAGGGACCAGGAGAGGGAGGAATGAAGGGAAAATACTGGGGAATGATATTGGCCAAACTGTAGTGTTATATTGTGCATGTGGAAATATGTAACGACAAATACTGCCATGATTTACGACTATAATGTATCACAAAAAAAAATGGAAAAAATAAAAGAAAGCAAACAAAAAGAACAAAATTGCTTTCATGTATGTATGTATGTATATACACAGCTTAGCCAAACATTTGTTGTGAGCATAAACATTAATTAATACTCTGGAACAGTGATGAGCAAATCATAGCTGTCAGCCTGACACTGTTTTTTTAATTGTTCTCTTTTTTCCTTTTTTCTCTTTCTTTTTTTTCATTCTTCTCTCTCACCCTCCCTCCCTCCCTCCCTCTCTCTCTCTCTCTTTCTTTCATATTTCCCAGGCTGGCCTGAACTCCTAGGCTCAAGTAATCTTCCTGCCTCAGCTTTCTGAGTAGTTGCGACTGTTGGAGTACACCACGGTGTCCAACAATAACACTTGCTTTTGTAAACAAAGTTTTATTAGAACACAGAAGCTTATATTATTTACCCACAGTCTAGGCTGTTTTTGTGCTACACTGGCACTTGAGTAGCAATGAAGACTTGCCTACAAAGTCTAATATATTTATTATCAGTCTCTTTTCAGGAAAAGTTTGTTGATCCCTGATTAGATTATAGATTAAAGTCAGCAGAACAAATACATAAACATTTCTTTTCTTACGAAAAAAACTGGCTGTATGAAATGAGATAAATGATCTGTTAATTGCCAAGATAAATGTCTCTTCCCTATAGAAAGTGTGTATTCAGGACTAGAAATCTTGACACTGTGTCATGTCAAATGTAGGAAAAAACCTGGCAGTTCATTTTGATGAGAGTTAAGAAATTTCTTTTCCAGGACATTTTGAGGTGTATCTAAACTTTGTAGATAATACAGGGAAGAACATTTTAATCTGCAAATAGATTATGTTCATTATTAATTTGTAATCATTTCACAACTATCATATAATATTAAAGCATCATAGGAGACTGCCTATTGGATTGTAATAGAAACTTTTATGACTCTAGACATTAACTTGTATTTTTCTAGTTAATGTAGACCCATACTTTTAAGCTAGTGCTATTGGTAAAATATATGATTACTTAAGTATGACTGCCTTACTAATTTTGACCAGTTTATTTTTCAGATATCCATTTTGGGGTTTACTCTTTCAATTAATTTTGGGTTCCATGGGCAATGAAATTGTTGTTGAGTATGTAAGATGTTGCAGTTTCTATGTAAGTTCACCTAAGTGCCTCTACCACTATTGATGGGCAAGGATATAAGTAATTTAGTACTTTTACTTGAAACTGTTATAGATCTACTGTACTGGATTTGTTTTCCTGACACAAAAGAGTATAAAACTAGAAAAACTAAACATTTTCAGGTATTAATTTCAGACATGACTGTAGGCCTGGTGCACAAAACACACTTATACAGGGAGATGAAGCTCAAGTAAGATGGTGGTCATACTGAGTTAAGGAGAAAATTATCAAAGTGCAAGATTATCATAGTGGTTGGAATTTTGTGGACAAGAATGTCTTGAGTTATGTATGGTGGGTGCAATGTGATTATGTGTGTGTGTTAGAGAGAGAATACTAAAAGCCTGGAGGAAATTCATTTTTGAAATGAATGTACCAGATGAGACTCTTTAAGGCTTAGCAGAGTTTGACTGCTATAAAGACTGAAGATGATGCTAAATGGCAATGTTGGAAGAAATTAGGTTTCCAGCAGAGTCAGGTTGCAGCAGCTTCACTAATATATCAGGTAATTAATTAAGAGTTCAGAAATAAGCCTTAGCAAAAAGAACCACACACAAAAGAGTAAAGGGAAAATGGTAGACTTACATTTGAAACCAAAATTGACTCATGCTAAAAATGTATGTGGCAGCCAAAAAGGAAAAAGGAAAAGAAAGGTGTGTGTGTGTGTGAAAGGAATCTCACAACAATCAAAGGGAGATCAGTACAATAGAGGAAAGCGATCAGGGGAGAGAGGAAAGCAGGTAAAAGAGAAATACTCAAGAATAATATTGGCTAAGTTTTATCACTATATTCTACATATGTATGAAAACATAACAACAAATCCCACCAGTATGTACAAGTATAATGCACCATGAAATATGGAAAAAAGAAAAATACCAAACCTAGCCGGGCACGGTGGAATATGCCTATAATCCCAGTGACTCAGGTGGTTGAAGCAAGAGGATCATGAGCTCAAAGCCAGCCTTAGTAAATCGAGGTGCTAAAGCAGCTCAGTAAGACCCTGTCTCTCAAAATACAAAATAGGTCTGGGGATGTGGCTCAGTACTTGAGTACCCTGAGTTCAATCTCTGGTACCAAATAATAATAATAATAATAATAATAATAATAATAATAATAATAATACCAAATATAATATGATCAAAACAATTCACCAGTAATTAGCCTGCATGACACATAAAACAGAATATCCTTTATAGGAAGACAACATAATCCAGACTTCCTCTGATGTATCATCTATAAATGACCAGAATATAATTAAAAAAAATTTTTTTGCTACCAGGGATTGAACCCAGGGGTGCTTAACCATTGAGCCAGAACCTCAGCCCTTTTTTGCATTTTATTTAGATACAGGGTCTCATTGAGTTGCTAAGTGCATCCCTTAGTTGCAGAGGCTAGCTTTGAACTCTTGATCCTCCTGCCTCAGCAACTCCTGAGTTGCTGGGATTATAGGCATGTAGAATAACATTAAATTTTGCCAGAATGCAAAGCAGATAGAAAAATGAGAACCACAAGAGAAAATATCACATATAAAAAAAGTTCCGTGAGCTGACACAGATGTTAGGATTAGCAGAAAAAAAATTTAAATAGTTTTTATAACTAATTTCAAGGAGCGAGGCATGGTGAGTTAATGTATCATAGTGCACAAAATTTGGTGTTTTGGAATATACTGACCTTGGTTCAAATCTCTTTCGACTCATATCAAAAATAATACTGACTATGCAGAGTCGATATGCAAAATAAATGAGATGAGCCATGTGAAATCATAGTTACTGCACTGCCTAATAAATGTTACTTTATTTTCCTTTTCTCCAATTCTTTCCTTCTTGCACAGACATTAACTACCTGTCTCCATCAATCTAATTCACACTCTCAAGTTGTATTCTGTAAAACTTTCTAATATATTTGTTTTTTTAATGGTTGTTCAAAACATTACAATGCTGTTGACACATCATATTTAATACATTTGATTCAAGTGGGTTATGAACTCCCATTTTTACCATGTGTACAGATTGCAGAATCACATTGGTTACTTTCTATTATATTTGTATATATGTGTCTACACACACACACACACACACACACACACACACACTGCATACTGTATTTCTTACTTGACTATAAATACCTCAAAGGATGTTCCAACTCCTTCATGGTGTGTATTATAGCTTCAGGATTGTTCCCCAACATCTGCAACATAGAATAACATATATTATACTATTTTTTTTTGTCAAAAAATAGTATCATATATGCCCCCCAACACAAAGTACCCAGCATGGCAGTGATACATCTGACTGTTAGATCTCTGGACCCCTGAAGGTTTTTTTTGTTGTTGTTTATTATTCTAGGGAATAGGAAATTTTTGCTTATATTAATGCAAATGAAGAGATGACCAAAAGCATGTTAGAGACACTCCCCTTCAATATGTCTACTAAAAATATAACTAAAAGTTCCTTTGGAGGATATTTGCAAAGGATCACTGGAATGTTTTAATTTTCATGTATTATAATTCTCTGCAAATGATTTCTGGATATTCCCATCTAAATAATGAAGTTCGAACTCAAGTTGAAACTATGTCAACAACCAAATATAATAGTTTGAAGCAAAACCAAGGAAGGTTTTCTTTAAGAAAGAAGGAGGAGAAGAAGAAGAAAAATAAAACCAGAAAATGTGCAGGCCTTTTGACAGTCTAAAAAGGAAAATCCATATTATCTTCTATGTTTAGTTGTAGAGATTTATGTTCTGAGTCTACAGTAATTCTTCTAGCTTAAACAGTACATTGTGCACAAATAAGCACTTAAATAAACTCTGACTAATCTAATGATCGTGAAAATATTTTTTCACATTATAGAGAATAAAAAACTTTCAAAAACTTAGTAAATGCATTTACTATTACTTATAACATCTTAAGAACTTGAACTGCATTTGGCACGTGGCTTAGAACATTGTTTGGGTTCCCATAACACTCGATAACAAAATGTTACCGAATAGATGCTGAAACACAAGAAAATATCTTCAGGACTTGATGGGTTCTTAACTTTTCCACTGGCTGCATTATTGTATTATATGGATCTCACCATGGTGGCTGAATGCTAACTTATTCCCAGGCACTGAGGTGGGATGGTGTGGGCAAAAGAAAACTAAGAAGCTTCCAGGAAACTTCATGCTTGACCAGTCCTGGACCACAGGGGGAAAAAATTACAGAGAATTTTGAACTTTGAGGAGTCACATAAAATCTTTTTAAATGCTGCCATCTTAAATTTTCAATAAATGAATGATTCATGTCATGGATCTGGTTCATTCCTGCATTTTGCTTTAACTTGGATTGGTTCCTGCTTTTCAGTTCTTGATGGTTCAAGGTCAAATATGTTTTCTTTTAATGAGAAGTAGAGAGTCTGGCTTGTATAGAACTTTGCCAACTTAGAAACAAGGATTTTTTCTTATGAATAGAAAATTGTGACCTCAAGTGGTTATAATTATAAATGATAATAGAGTATTGTGCTAGGTGACAGGCAGTTATTTAAGTTTGAATCCTTATGAACTTATTTATTCCTAAGAGCAACACCATGCAATAGATATTATTATTTGTATTTTATAGATGGGAAACCCAAGGCAAATATATGTAATTAACTTGGTCAATATCATATAAAGCAGTTGAGTTCAGAGTTGAAGTCAGTGACCAGAGGATGGATAACAATCATGAGTGTTTTGCAGAAGAAACTCTTGGAGATGCAGGATATGTATTAGTTTCCTGTCATTATAATGAGATACCTGAGAATTAATTTTTTAATATTTATTTTTTTAGTTATAGGTGGACACATTTTATATTTGTGTGGAGCTGAGGATCAAATCCAGTGCCTCACGCATGCTAGGCAAATGCTCTACCTCTGAGCCACAACCCCAGCCCTGGTAATTAATTTTTAAAGGAAAAAAGAAGATGTATTTTGCCTCATAGATTTAGAAGATTCAGTCCAGGTGCATTATACTTGCTGAATGAATGTGTTTGAATGGATTTTCTCAAATGTCATCATTGGATTATAGCAAGGCAAACACAGGGCCATGTTGAGCTCCTCAAAGGCCACACTTCAACCTGCACTCATTTGGAATTTGTGCAGGCAGAGATGGCACAAAAAACAGCTGAAGTTAGGATTCAGAAACATAAGTGAAAACTCTGTAGTGAGGAACATTTCACAGGACTGTTACTGTAAAACACAGGCTTACCAGGATAAAACAGTATTTAGCATGTGAAAGATGTTTTCATACATCATCATAAAGTCCTATTTTTTTCAACTATGCAGATTGATTTAGTGAAAAGTAAAAAAAATGCATGTGTAGATTTTCAATAATCTGGTTAACTGTGGTCATCAACAGTCACAATAATTACTGGAATTTTTTAGAATATCATATATTTCAAGATGAGACCTACTCAGATTGAGGTAATTGGGAAGTTATTTTATCAGTATCTGAGATTTAGAGCACTAACTTCAGTGGTTCTTAAAAAAATTGTTATATCTTAAAACAACACATGTTGGGGTATGTTATTCTCCACTATGTACTAATTCTATATTAAATCATTTTTGTATTGTATTGAATAACTTTACATATAGTATTTTAAGCAATCTTATGGACAATATTGAAGGATACACAGATTTAATTTTTTAAAATTTTCAGACTTTTGTCAAGAATCTTTTAATCCTCATTTTAAAGTGACATTTTTTTTGTCATCCCGAGAGTTCTATTCATCAATACTCAAAAGAAAAAAAAATTGACAAAAGTGGATTTGTATGGTACTCTGTATTTCAGAGTGTTCTATACACCTTAAATTATAGACAGACAGATAGATAGATACGTAGATAGATAGATACACACATAGATAGATAGATAGATACATACATACATAGATAATTTTTCAGAAAACATTTAGGGTCCCCTTCCTTTTTGTATTTTGATATCATTGAGAAAAAGCATTCATTTTTCACTAGGTGAAACGTGTGTTCTTAATTTGCCAGGATGGGGAGCTTTTTGTTTTCAGGGGTCTTTGATTTAAAAAAACAACAGTGAATATCCTTTTTCTAGAAGGCTGATTAGGATGTAAAACAATTTGCCAAAAGAATGCCTTAAGGTACTGAGTCCCTCTAACAAATTAAGTTTTTATTTTACAAAATTTGGCATGATATTGAGGTTACAGAAATTCAATGACGACATTCAGCAAAATAATCAGTATAATTATAAACTGTTCATGATTACTCATTTTAAAACAAGTGATATCTGTTTGTAATAACTTTATTTGGGTTGGCAATATAATTTTAGTTTTATATAATTATGAGCTAAGGATGGAAAGCATAAAGCATGACTAATGTTTTAATTTTTACGCATCTCTGGAATGTGACTATTAGATATATGCCTCAGCACCAATTATAAGAAAGCCTAAAATTTTTTACAAGTAATATTTCATAATAAAATCTGTAGAAAGCTAGTTATCTGTCAAATATAATTCTGAGGATTTAAAAAATGAATGAAAATCAGAATAAATCACATGGAAAAAAATCAAACACATAATAGCTATTTGAGTTTCAACTAGAATTAGATGATAAATTCATGCAATGTAATAAAAATGGACTGATATTTACAAACTGAAAAATCTTTTAAACTAATAAAGCCCCTCAAAATTTTCTTTAAGAAAAATGGAATAAATATAATTTTTATAAATTACTTTTTTTCTATCATGACACCTTTTCACCATATTTAAAAAAAAACTGATTTCAATACATCTTTTTAAAAAAAATTGGTACCAGGCATTGAACCCAGAGGCACTTAACCACTGAGCCACATCCCTAGCCCTTTCTATTTTTTTTATAGTTTGAGATAAGGTCTCACTAAGTTGCTTAGGGTCTTTCTAAGTTTCTGAGGATGTCTTTGAACTTGTGATTGTCCTACCTCAGCCTCTTGAATCACTGGGATTATGGGCATGCACCACCATGCCTATCTAGATTTTAATAATTTTTAAGAAAAATTCTTAGTAAAACATTTTACTCATTGTGGCCATTAATTGCCAACATAAATATTTAAGAATGTTTTGCATTTGTGGTTGAGAACTACATGGTTTGATGTTACATGTCAGATATATTATTCAATGTCTCAATTTCCAAGGTGTTTAAAACTGTTGTGTATTAAAATTCTACAAGTTTGGCTATTTTATTACCTGATAGGTAGCATTAATATTACATTAACCTACTTTTGTACTATGCATTTATAGACAGTATTTAAAACAATCTTACAGAGAACACGTATTCTATTTTAAAAATTATAGATGCCATATATAATATTTTCATATACCTAAAACAGTTAAAAAAGAAATCCACATATATACAATTAAACAACTGAGTAATTAACTATTAATCAATAATATATTAACAATGCTAGATATTTTCATGGCCGAAATAAGAACCACCACTTTTGCTAATATCTACTAGTACAAGTAAAAAATGTTTCCCTTTATATCAACCTATTTTATTGAGAAATAATCATTGTTTATATTAATACTAGGTAATAATTATACCTTTGACCTATGCATTACCTCATAAGGTTTACAGAGTGCTTCCCATGCATGATAAATTAAATTTTAGCCAGTTATAGCCTGATATACATAACAAGTTAAACCCTTAAAAACACATAAGTTTTAGCATACTCATTCTACAACATATCATAGATTCAAGAAGATATTTGAAATACCAAATGTCTCTCTTGCATCTTACAATAGTCCTATGACCTAAAATTTGATATCACATAAATTTTCAAGAACTTAACATTTGTATTTTGCATGTTACTCTACAAACAGTTTCAAAACTAAGAAAATGTACATCACAGGGAAACTTTATAACTTAGAAACCAACATTATTCTTCCACCACTAACCTCTGCTGAGATGTGTGGAAATACAAAGAGAAAGTCCAAACTGAAATATTAAACTTGCTCAGTACACAGACTAAAATGTCTAAATGAAAAAAAAAAAAGAATTAACAAAGGACAATTAT
The DNA here is from genome assembly GCF_048772815.1 of Callospermophilus lateralis. NCBI lineage: Eukaryota > Metazoa > Chordata > Mammalia > Rodentia > Sciuridae > Callospermophilus > Callospermophilus lateralis. The sequence continues at coordinate 4,719,343 of NW_027510272.1, forward strand.
GAATTGCTTATCATTACATATTCTCCAAAACCCAATCCTCTAGTTGGAAAACAAGAAATGTCATAACAGAGCAGTTGAGATGTAGGGGATACCAGCACTGAGAAGTAACCTGTGTCTCATTTAAGAATCCCTTGGTCTCATCCCCCCTCACTGTTACTGACCAAAACAGAGGACCCATCACAGAAGAGCCCATATCTCTGTGAACAAACCTACAGGAGTAATGACAACACGACACCCAATAATCTTATTCCTACTTGTCCTTCAGGACTAACCAGGGGCATCAGCATGTCTAAGACACATTCTCTGATCACTGTCCCTCACTTCTGGATTAAATGTCACCTTTATATGCAAGTGGGTGCTTAGCCCAATTATTGCAGGTAGAAAACACCACTAGAGTGATGTATTTACATTTTTATTTTGAGTGCTCTGAGTGCAAAGTTCCTGCAAACAGACAATTATTATTTTATTTTTATATCCCCGGGACCAAACCCAGCCTAGCACATAAATGCTCAGTAAATGTTTATTGAATGTTGAATGGAAGTTGAATGTAGATACTGTGACTACATCTGGCACATCTACCACACTAATGATTTAGAGGTGAGGAGAAAGAGTTAATTGCTTTAAAATGCTAAAAAAAAAGAAAGATTATTAATTGCATGTAGTAAAAATGCCACTATACAGTTTCCCTAATGGTGGAACTAAAGCAGTTATTATACCAGGAACCATTTTGAACCTACCATTATTGACTATGTAACATCTCTGAAGTATAAATATGGAGACATGCATCATTTATTATAATGAAAGTACTTTACTACCATTGACACTTTAAATCAAGATATGTGATTTAGAAAAAAACTATTTTTAGAACATTTCTTTTTCTCCCCGGGACTCCATATTTTATATGTAAAACTTATGTGAAGCTTTCAAAGTATTACATTATTTTTCTCTTTCCAGTTAAATATAGTAGTATCTTGTCACAAAAAAAATCAGAAATTATTTTAAATATTTATATGGAAAAACTGATATCACTGAATTAAAAACACATTGTGTTACAGATGGCTAACTCTCTAAAATAAAATTTCATTTTCTTCTTTTGAAGACATGATTTTCCAAAGTGAGGCTCAATTTAAAAACTACCTATGTGTTGGGGAGTTAGGGGTGTATTTCAGTGGTACAGCATTTGCCTAGCATGCACAAGGCCCTGGGTTCAATCCCTTATGCCACAATAAATGAATAAATAAGAGAAATTTATACAGGAGCAAAACATACATATGCTTCACTAAGACATATGAAAAGATATTCTATATATACAAGATTTCTTTTCTTGCTTTCATTGTCTGTAATGTAGATTATAGTATTGCCTATTATATAGACAATTTGACAATTTAAAAGGGCTAATATTTGTAGCACTATGGAAAGTAGCTAGATTAATATGCTTGTTGAATAGAGCAACTGAAGTTCTCAATTATGATTTTGCATTTTATACTGTAAACTTAAATGACAACAAAATATTTTATTGAATAATATCATATGCTTAACAAAATTACTTTGTTTTTATGCAAAAATTCAATTATAGTTCTATAGATATTTTCCCCTTTATTAATAAATAATAATTCTCCAAGTAATACTGTTTGAAGCAGGTGTTTTATGAAGATTCTGACAAGTTTATTTATTATTATCTACCTAAATTATATACAATAACTAGAAATTATATGTTTTATGCAAAATTAAGATATATACTATCTTAAAGATGTTATTTGAAACAAATAAACATAACACCAATGTTTATTTTCATTCCCATAAAATAACATTGTTTTGTAAAGCTAATATATGATCAAAACATGCCTAGTTACAAATAAATTTATCTTCCTGAATGTAATCTTAGATTTCTACTCCAGGTCCATAACTGTTTTTCTAGATTCCTTGGGGCTGGATGTGCTCAGCTTCATAAACTGTATATTATGTGACACCTCCAAGGAGGGTCTGAGGCTTGACTTTGCTATCAATTACAGTAGTTCTCTATGTCGTTATGTATCAGCATCACCACTGAGTAGGTTAAATAAAGAATCTACGGTGTTCAGATCTGGTTTTGCTGTCATGAGTTATGAAAACCATTTCAGTTTTCTGAGCAGCTTGAATTTCATAATTACAGATAAGGACTGTGAGGAACACATCAGAACACACAATTGATAGGTTCCCAAATGCTGCTGTTAGGTGGGGGCTGAGCCTTGATGAGCATTGATGAGTCTTGATGCTGGAATTTCAGAAGGCAGAAGTTAAGTCATTGGAATGACAATGGGAGACATTAAAAGCCTTCTGGTTGACATTGATAAAGGTGGTTTCAACAGGTGGTGGAAATAAAATTCTTTTGGGAAAAGATTACAAGTAGAGGGGGATAGTGAACAGAAAATAATGGCAGTGAGGAGCCTGGCTGTAAGAACAATGAAAAACAGAGCATTGACAGCTGTGGCCAGGGAGGAGGCTTCCTTTTGTAGAGAGGCATCCCATCAGAGTTTTATGCTGATGGGAATGATCTAGCAGAGAGAATAGAGGCAGACACAGGGAATAAGCAGCTTGCATAGTGGCTGAGACTACGCATCTAGAACTAAGTGAGGGGCTTGTTTTGGGTGGGAGTGTGGGCTGCACCCATTTGGGCACAGGTGAGATAAGCCCACCCATGGTGCTGGGAGGGTGATTGTGGAGGAAGAGTCTTTGAACCTATTTCCTCCATGAAACAGAAAGCAGCATCATCATTAGAGAAGAAGAGGAGGAGAAGAGTTTGGGATTTGAGGAGAGAAGTGAAGACGTGAAATCATTTCTGAGGAAAGTGGATATGTGGATTGTTCAGCCACTGGCAACAACTTCGCCAAGCAGCTCCAGCGTGCACCTGCATTTGGGAGGTCATGAGTTCAGTGACGCCAGCCAGTGGAGCCACAGGTTCTCCAGCCTTTGCTGGTTTCACCACAGAAAGAAGAATTGGATTGTTAAAAGGAAACTAAGACAAAGGAAACGAGAGTCCAGTGAGTTGAAGGTGTCTTTAAGAGACTGACTACAATAGTGGGCCATGGACAAAAGCTGAATAAGGAGAAAAACAAGGAACCAGGTGGTGGGTCAGGAGCAATGGAAATTTAACACAATCAAAAATTATCAGGATGGAAACTTGGCACACCCAAAAGTTGGGTGCCAGAAGGAATGAACAAGGACAAAGGCTGAGAGAGGGTGAGATACCTAAAATTGACAATAGCAATGGCAGATAATGATAATGAGAGGGTCCAGGATATGATAGAGGGAATGAGTGGGTCAGACAAGGTGGAATTCAAAACCAATAATGAAGAGCAGGTGAAGGAAAGGAGGGATCAGATTTGGGGAAGAATCACTGATGTTTATATTGATTTCACCAGGAAGATAAGGATTTAGGGAAAGTGCCTAAGTGGGAAGGGGAAAAGACCAGGGGATGGTCAAGCATGGCTTCAAGAACATGTGGATGATGATCAGGCTGAAAACATGATATTCTGGAAGCCACAATTCTAGGGAAAATTTTTTTGAGGGGTGGTGGTGTGGCAGGTAAATTGATAGATCAAAATCTGTAAGCAGCAGAGAAGCAAAGACTGGTCCTGTCTCTTCTCTGGCCCCATAGGCTGAAGATCAAAGAAGCAAAAATAGCATAATTACAAGAAAATAGCCTCAAAATAAAAACCTTCTTCTCAGCAAAAGAAACAATCAACAAGGTGAAGAGGGAGCCTACCTTTTGGGAGCATATTTTTGCCACATGCAAGTCTGATAGAGCATTAATCTCCAGGATCAGAACTCAAAAAAGCAAACAACCCAATCAATAAATGAGTTAAAGAGCTGAACAGACACTTCTCAGAAGATGATACATAATTGATCAATAAATATATAAAAAAGTTTAACATCTCTAGCAACTAGAGAAATGGAAATCAAAAGTACTCTAAGATTTCATCTCGCGCCAGTCAGAATGGCAGTTATCAAGAATACAAACAACAGTGTTGGTGAGGATGTGGAAAAAAAGACACACTCATACATTGCTGGTGGGACTGCACATTGGTGCTACCAAACTGGAAAGCAGTTTGGAGATTCCTTAGAAAACTTGGAATGGAACCACCATTTTACCAGGTATCCCACTCTTGGCTTATACCCAAAGGACTTACAAATGGCATACTATGGTAATGTGGCCACATTAATGTTTACAGCAGCTCAATTCACAATAGCTGAACTATGGAACTAACCTAGATGTCCTTCAATAGATGAATGGATAAAGTGTGGTATATATACACAACGGGATAGTACTCAGCATTAAAAAATAAAATAATGGCATTTGCAGGTAAATGGATGAAGTTGGAGAATATCATGCTAAGCAAAATAAGCCAATCCCAAAAAACTAAAGGCCAAATGTTCTCTCTGATGAGTGGATGCTGATGCATAATGGAGGGGAGAGCATGGGAAAAATGGAGAAACTTTGGGCACAGGGGAAGGTGGAGTAGGGTGGGGGTATGGGGGAAGGAAAGATGTTGGAATGAGATGGACATCACTACCCTAAGTGCATGTATGACTGCATATAAGGTGCAATGCTATGTTGTGTACAACCAGAGAAATGAAAAGTTGTGATGCAATTATATACAATGAATCAAAATGTGTTCTGCTATCATATATACCTAATTAAAATTTAATTAAGTAATTAATAAGAGAGAGAGAGAGAGAGAGAGAGAGAGAGAGAGAGAGAGAAAGTAAGTGTGTGTGCACGAGAGAGCGCGAGAGCACAATGTTGTGGGCAGCCAGAATGCAGAGAGCAGTGTTGAGTGAAATAAAAGGAAGAGAGGACTGAGGTCTTTCGAAGAGCATCTAAGGAGTTCTCAGAGCCTTCATCTGGCCCTCCCTTTTCCAGCTCTCAATCCTGGAACTCTTGTGCAGAGAGAGGCTGTAAATCATTTAAGGGCACAGAATTTGGACCAAGAGAGTCCGGTAACCAACCTTGGAACAGAGAAACAAACACTCTGGGACTTGGTTTCCTCATTGCTACAATAAGGATAATAATAATGCTTTCATAAAGATAAAGCGAATCTTAGATTTCATCTCATTCCAGTCAGAATGTCAGCTATTGTGAAGACAAAAGAACAATAAGTGTTGGTGAGGATGTGGGAAAAAATGATACACTCATACACTGCTGGTGGGACTGCAAACTGGAATAGCCAATATGGAAAGTAATATGGAGATTTCTTGGAAAATTGGGAATGGAACCACAATTTGACCCAGCTATCCCTCTCCTCAGTCTATTCCCAAAGGACTTAAAAACAGTATACTAAAGGGACACAACCACATCAATGTTACAGCAGCACAATTCACAATAGCTAAACTGTGGAACCAAATTAAATACCCTTCAGTAGATGAATGGATTAAAAAATGTGGCATAAGTACAAAACGGAATATTACTCAGCAATAAAAGAGAATAAAATCATTGCATTTTCAGGTAAATGGATGGAGTTAGAGAAGATTATGCTAAGTGAAGTTAGCCAATCCCAAGAAACCAAATGTTGAATGTTTTCTCTGATATAAGGAAGCTGATCATAGTGGGATAGGGAGAGGAAGCATGGGAGGAATAGACAAATTCTAGATAGGGCAGAGGGGTGGGAGGGGAAAGGAGGCAATAGGAGGTTAGAAACAGTGGTGAAATGTGATGGATGTTATTATGCAAAGTACATGTATGAAGACACGAATTGGTGTGAATATGCTTTGTATACAATCAGAAAAATGAAAAACTGTGCTATATATGTGTAATAAGAATTGTAATGCATTCCACTGTCATATATAAATTAAAAAGTTGATTATAAAAAAAGATAAAGTGAATCAAGATAGAATGCACAGAGCAGTCTCTAAGTGGTAATTTAATAGATCATGTTTTCAAAGAACACCAGGTGGCATCCTGAAGATTTGCATGGCTTCCAACATAACAAGAAAGGGAACATTTTGGGAGACCTTATGAAAAAAAGCAGCAGTCAATATTTCCATTTGGTGTTAATATATTCAAAGAATCATTTTGCTTTGGTTTAGAAGGGTAACTTCTAAACTGGAGTTAAGTGGAAACATAAAAGTTTAAATTTAGTGGCCAACCTCCCCTACCTCAGCCCTCATGGGCCTATCAGTCCTGGTGAAACCGCTTTTAGCTCCTCCACATATCCCACCTCCTGTCTCCAGTCTCTCCCGTGTTTCCAACCTTGCTCCACTCTGCATCATGCTCTGTCCCTGAGCACAGATTGGTAAAATTCGTTTAATCTGGCCCAGTGTCTCTGTGTGGTAGAAATCTGGATGATGTCTCTCGAGAACTAAATCTTGAGCTTGTAGAGTGCACCTTCATGGCATTTGAGAAAGAATCTATCTCTTTTCTTAACTACAATTAGAAATTAAGTGGCTGCCTTCATATTAAAGCCCAGGGAGTTGAAGAGATCATAAAGTTTCATGCTTAGCTGTTGTACTTAGGTTTTTATGTAGAAGAGCTTTAAAAAGCTAAATACTATGTATTATAATCAATTTAGTGAATGTTCACTTATTAAATGCTTATTATGTGCCTAGCAGTGTGGGAGCTTAATTGCAGAAGTAAGACTCTTCTTTTTCTTTTCCTTACTTTCTTTACCTCTTTATTTCTCATTTCCTGAATGTTAAAGAAGCAAATGTTTTGAATACAATATTTTTTTTTCTTTCACATTACTCTTACCCAGTATCTAGCACATTATCTGCTATTAATGTGCAATAAATATTTAGCAAGTTGACTTTTTTTCTTTTTGAACTACTTTTTTCCCTCTTACAAACACATTAAATAAATTCAAAATTAAAGGGATCCATATGTCTTCAACATGAGAGATAAGAAAATCCAGGTAAATAGGAAGATTGATACTAAAAAGAAGAAAAAAAAACACATAGATAGTAATGTTGAAGATGAAAAATAAAAGTTAGATTATAAATGCATAACTTCTATGCATCAACCTGCAATTATCAAGATGATTTCAGGAGGGTTGAAGCAAGTATTTTTTTAATCTCATGAAAACACATGGTGTTGACATTAATATAGCACAGGTCTGGAAGACCTAGATATGGAGTAAGCCTCAAATGTTGCTTAACACACATGAAGTCTATGGATAACTAGTACTGTGTTTTGCAAAATAATTATTAGAACTGAGACATGTTTTTCTACTCAAATAAATTAATGTATTTCTAAACACCTTAAAATAAATTTTAAGCCATATGAAAATAAATTCATTGATATTCTGGAATAAGTGTGTGCTTTATATTTCTAGTTTTAAAACAAATTTATTAGTCATGAGGTACAAATTTTGTATATTTTGGATATTAAGGCTTCTCTTTTGGATTTCTTTGACAGATTTACCACTATAAATCAATATTTTATACCCTTAAAATTTTCATGTTAGAGTATATCTAAATTACTTAAGTTTGACTTTTCTTTGTTGTTTTTTACATTTTTTGTATGATGTCCACAATAATCAAAATATGACAGTAGTAGGGCAATTTCTTTGCTCTTAGTCTTTGCATGTAAAAGAGTACCCTCTCTTTGATCTGCTTTGTTCTTCTTATCCTGCTTCATTTCCCATCATATGACCTAATACCTCTTAAATTTATGTCACACATTTGTAAGTTGCCTGGTCTATTTCTCTGGAAAGGGAGCATTTCCTAGCTTTATTCACTGGCATATCAGAAGTCATTTTGAACTTTAAAGAAAGGGAAACTTCTTAACAGGAAAAAAATTTAGTTTCTATAGGGACATTTAACCTATACTTTTAAATAATAAGATTTAGATTAATTATATGCCATGTTTAAAATCAAATAGCAGTGCTAAGTAACAAAGCCATTTCACCAGATCTATAATATTTATGGATATTATTCTTGTTTTACTAAGGTGGTTCAGCTGCAAAGGAGCCTCATTAGGTTTTCAAGGCTTGATGAGCCTATTTACAAATTAACATTAAGATTTAACAAGTTATTTTAGGAAATTCATTACACAGCTATTGCAATGTCTAATTAAGATGGTTTAAAATAAGATTATATAAGATTATGAAAATTTTTGTTTACATTTATTTTTGTTAACATGTGATTATTTTTTATAACTCTTCATGTGCAGTAGGTATATATGCTTTCCGACTAACTGTCCAGACAAGCTACAGCTTGTCTGTAATAGGTGGTATCTGACAAACACAGGAAGTCTTGAAGCATTCCCCAACACATCCCCCTCACTTTTATAAACACCCTTTCTTCTCTTGTTTAGGGGTTTTTTAATTTCTTTTTTTAAAGCTCTCTCAATTATGAATTTGAAAGTCAAAGAAAGAATAGGTGGAAAAATGTCCATCAACACAAAATACAAAATTTTGCATGGAATTTAAGAGATTTACAGAGCTCTTAAGTCCCATCCAGAGACTGGCTAGGGGTCATGGATGTCATATTAGTGTCTCCTGTTCTTTTCTGTTAGTTTCTCCATAGTACCCTTGCAACTGCCTTCACTTTAACCAGCACTGAACCATTAGAGGTGTCAGTTACACATTTCAAAATTGTTGAACCTTTTTGTACAATGCCATACTTGGGGGAGGGGGGCTAAGGAAAAAAGTTTAATTGACATACATTATTTTAAAAAATTCTCTAGGAAAATATTTCAGGTAAGTTTCTACCCATAAGACTCTCAAGGTTTAGTATAACATCTATTTAATTCTCTTTAAGAGTGACAATTCAGCCTGTCATGTTTCTATCATTCGGCATGAAAGGGAAAGTTGGCTACTTGCTAAATATGGAGTATTGTAATAACAACAATTCAGAGAAAAATATGAACAATAGATGTAGGGAAAAATGTGCAAGGGCAACAACTAAAGATAGACAATAAGTTAATAAGCTGGTGAATAAGTTTTACCTTGCAGATGTCTAGTAACAGTCCTTACCTCCATCACTCCTTTAACAGAAGCTTATCGACAACAACCATATGCAAGCCCCAGTGGGAGAAACAAAAATGGATGAAGTCAGGCTTGAAAATCAAATTTTCTTTGAGGAGTCTAGAATATCATTCAGCCTGCTAATGTTTAATAAGGCTAAATTATTGTACATGTTCATTACTATTTAAGGGGAATGACTAATATTATAGGTACAGACTCTACATCCATTAAAAATTTATCTACATCACTTTCTTATTCATCCAAATCAAGCTGAATTCTGTGTGAGCTAGTAGCAAAAACATAGGAATTCTGTCTTGAATTAGAAAAAAGGGAGAAATGTAGTTTCTAACAGAATTTACCACTGTTCTCTACATGTATTTCAGATATTTTTTTCTGCTCTAATGGAACATCAAGGTAGAACTTCACCACTTTCTTATATTCATAAGTATGTCTGAACCCATAACTTAAACACAAAGAAAAATAAAAGTGAAAGCAACTTTCCAAGACAAATATTTGAAAGCTCTTCATAGACTGCATGCCTGTAATCTCAATGACTCACGAGGCTGAGACAGGAGGGTTGCAAGTTCAAAGCCAGCCTCAGTAACATAATAAGGCCCTGAGCCCCTTCAGGAGACCCTGTCTCAAAATTTAAAAAAAATAAATAAATAAAAGAAGAATGGGGATGAGCCTCAGTGGATAAGCACCCCTGGTTTCAATCCCTAATACTACTACTAATAATAATGAGTTTTCTGAGGAAGGTATTCAATTAGGATTGCAGAAAATGATTCAATTATGATTCCCCTTTATTCAGCATTCCAAAGAGAATAAGAGCTTCCTCACTGAAGCAAGGAAGAACATAGAAGCAGTGAGATAGCCATGATTATTATTATGATTAAATAAAAATAAAATGAAAGCTGACATTTCTCTATTTTACATTTAAGAACTAAATATCTACCAATGAATAAAGATAAATGTCTAGTGGGTGTTATAAGTCTTATATTAAAAATAAAATTACCCTCATTGATAGGTGAAATTGATCTGGCGTTTCACAGAAGAAGATAAATGGATTTTTAGAAATGTTTTTCTCCTCCTTACATAAGACACTTCAACTATTTATATTATTTAAAAGTTATTTCTCATGGAAATAGAATCAATTTTATATATGTCTGAAGCACATTAATGAGTATTTTGAACTTCTTTCCCTCCACCCAAGTTATAAGTCAAAGGAAAGAAACTCTGAAAGCTATTACATGTAGAAAATGGTTTTCTCTTTGAGAAAAAAGTATTTATGGGCTGCTACTAAATTTAACAGAGGCAATACAAATTTAGTGTGGCTGATTTATGCATAGGAGCAAGGTTTTTGTGGTGGTCAGCTAATGACATAGAAAGTTCCTGGTACATTTTAATTATGAATATTTAAATGTTTTCTCAATTTGGTGTCAGCCACGCCTCCCATAATGCTTTCTACCTCAACTTCCTTGAAGTTTTCATTTTGCTTTGAGTTGCACTCTCAAAATGATATTACAAAAACAACAACAACAAAAACAAGATAATCTTGAATATGCTCTACCTAATAAATATGATCTGGACATTTCAACATTACTTCACTTTTACCAGAATAAGGATGCTTAAGGCAAATCTGCCACCATTTGGGCATCAGGGCTCTGAGTAAGAGTTATATGTACTTGCAAGTTTAGAATAGTTTTAAAAATTAAATATATTATGGATAATTATATTCAATCATAGTTTTCAACTATAAACCTAAATAGTTCTAAAGCAAGATTTCTATTTTCTTATATTTCACATTTACTCTACTTCTTACACTATATTATGCATTTAAGTTTTTTTTTTCCTTCCTGATGATGAATTACATCATTCTAATACCTCAGGAATCCCTTCTCCAAGTCTTAACAGCCAGCCACTTGCTGCCCAGTGTTATAGTTGGTCTTGACTAACAGCTTATAACCTTGAAACTATTTTCCCTTTTGGTTTTAGTAGCAAAAAGATGGTAACCACCTAGATGTGAAGAAAAACACCCAAACCAAGAGGAAGCCTAATGACACTCTAAGTTGACATGTAAAACTATGTACTTATTATGTGTGATGTGATGTTTTGAAGCATACACAAACACACACACACACACACACACACACACACACACACATCATGGTAAAATTAAATCTAGCTAAATGTTTTATCCCACACAAAGCTTACCAGTTTTTCTATATAAAATTACTATGAGGTATCTCATCAAAATCCTGTACTTGGGTTTATTTTCCATTCATCTTTTAGTGACCAGTCATAGAATTCCGGAAGGCATCTCTGCTTACCTTCCTGCAGGGCTAGAGCCACTGTTTTCACTTTCCCATTGGCCATTTTTACTTCTTGAAACTGGGGGCTGCAGAATTCCAGCAGCTAGTGGATCAGCATCGTTTTCTTCTCTACCAATCCATTCTCCAATCACTCGGGGCCTCAGAAGAGAGGAATTGAATTCCACTGTTTTCTTAAGAGAAGAAAAGAATGTGCTGCTTTAGATGGCTTTTTCTTGTTCATGGACAACAGGAAAATAACCCTGTCTAGAGGGTTGACTGCTCACTCAAACCAAAATGTTTTTTTCTTTCTCCTGAATTGACCTAAAACTTCAGTTCTCCTCATCTCTACTCAACTTCTTGTTCTGTGTGGTTTATGCTGATTCCTGAGGATCACTGTGATACAGAATTTAGTAGTAAAATCTTGGATTTGGATTTGGAAGGCTACACATGTGTTCTCAGATGAGGAGTAGGACTAGCATTCCTGGTGGAAGGAGGAGGGTGCTTTAGGGCCCACAAATTGAGAGCGTGGTGTCACTCCTGGGAAATGGTACATAATTTCTCTGGAAGAAATTGGGTTGGGGTCAACAGACAAAGTGAAGAGGCAATAGGGCCAGATGGACACATCATCTCCAATTGTGAAGACTCCTGGACTTTTAAAGATCCAGTAGAGGTATGTCATACTAATTCAAAAAATGTTAATCTCTTCTCATAGATTTAAAATGAGGTAACTCATTCAATTGAATGACTTGAACATGATTCAGCTATAAAAATTGTGTTGCATGAAGATACTGAATATATGTAATTGCTAGGGATATTTTAAGTGAAAAAAGGACAAGTTAAAAAGAAATACATATATATTGATCTAATTTTCGTATAGAATTCACATGGATTGACACCCATCATTCATTCACTTTCTAATGTCCATTGATTCTTAGTATGTGCAAAAAGCTGCTCTTTACTAGGCAAAACATTGAGTAAAACCAAAGTGTTATAAAGGTTTTATTTGAAGGGAAGAATTGAGGGTGATCTTAAACTTTTGATTTGCTATTTCCATGTCTTTTCAACATTTTATGATAAATATAATCTGGTGATTTTGAAAATAGTTTGATCTCAGAAACACATGCTTTATTTAAATTATGTCTAATGATAAGTTTTAGTATTAGAAGTGTCTTGAACAATTTTGAAAATGTAGATCTTGTGTTCTGAGTCTTTACAATTCACAAATATATAAATCCAATACATGATACAACAAAAATAATAATATCATATATGTAATACAATGTGTAGATAAATATAATTTCAAAAGCAGCATATAAAAATAATGTAGATAATATTTGATAAGAATTTGTCAAATATAATTTCAAAAGAAGCATATAAGGAATGATGTAGATAATATTTGATAATAATTTCTCCAAGTGTGAATAAGTAATAAAAGGTAGTTGGATACCTAAATACTGTTTTAGCCTATGAAACATAGTAGATGTACTTTAATAAGAGTGTGTGGGCTGGGGATGTGGCTCAGGTGGTAGCGCGCTGGCCTGGCATGCGTGTGGCCCGGGTTCGATCCTCAGCACCACATACAAACAAAGATGTTGTGTCCGCCGAGAACTAAAAAAAAATAAATATTAAAAAAATTCTCTCTGTCTCTCTCTGTCTCTCTGTCTCTCTCTCTCTCTCTCTCTCTCTCTCTCTCTCTCCCCCCTCTCTCTCCCTCTTAAAAAAATATTTAATAATAGTGTGTAACTTTTTTTTAAAGAGAGAGTGGGAGAGAGAGAGAGTGGGGGAGGGAGAAAGAGAGAGAATTTTTTAATATTTATTTTTTAGTTCTCGGCGGACACAACATCTTTGTTTGTATGTGGTGCTGAGGATCGAACCCGGGCCACTGGGCAGAGATCATTGTCTGGCTTATAGAGCTGAGTACTCCTGTCTGCATCAATAGGGAAACATTTTAACATTCAAGCTCTAGAAAGAGTTTGAAAATCAACTACCATCAAGACCTTTATCCCTGGCTTTAATCACCTTTTTCATTAGCCTGAGCCTGTGCAGTTCCTTTTCCATTTCTATTATTCTCAACCAAGGACTTGTGTTTCCAAATCTTTGTTCTTTTGAGCCCCTAGCTATTTCTTCCAATTTTATTCCACTGAACTCCACCTCATACTCAATCTGTCCACCCCAGGCTCACAAGTCCTTGCCTGAAGTATGGCCACCTCTTTTTGATTAAGCCAGAGCTGCATCCTGTCTGCATTCCATCACTTCTAAGCAATTCCTTGTTCCTCCTTCTATAGGGGATTGTAGGCTGATTATTAAATCAGATTCTTGCATATACCCTGTTACTGAGATTTACTTCCCATTTGATCCCCAACTGGGGTAATTTTCAGATTTTTGAAAATATTCACACATGACTTAAAGCTTTGACAGCACCACTAAACCTCACCATCTTCCACCCATGTCAAGATACAATCACAGTTACTTGCTTTTCTCCATTTCTTTCATCCATCTACTCCCATGGCCACACCCTAAAACCTGCCATCCCCCAAACTATCCCTTTTCTGATGCTTTATATTTCAGTATCTCATTCCTTACCCACTTTCTTTGGTGATGTTTGTCACTCATTGTCTTCTCTTCAGTTTTTGGGCATCTCCCTTTTTGCACACTCTATCAGCAATTCTCTGACCTTTCATCTTTTTTCTATTGAGCCTAGACCTCTTCATCAATTCTACTTTTCCTGTAAATCCATTAGGCTTATCTCATTATATATTTCATTATATACTCCAGTTGGCAAATCTTGCTACAGAAACCCACAACTTAAAATATATACCATCCTACCTCTGGACTCTCATCAGATACTGAACATATAATTGGATGCTATTTTACCATCCAAGTGACATATATTATGTTAAAAACTGAACTTATTCTATCAAAATTTGGTTAAGCTTGAGTGAAGAAACAAATTGCTGTTGTAAGATGTTTAAAATCATTATCTTTTTTTGCATTTATAAATGAAGAAATGTCATGCTATATTTGGCATGGTATCTTCTAGACCAAGAATGGAAAATATAATTCTTTTTCATGCCAATTTCAATTGCTTAGAGTACCAGTAAATCATTTGTATTGACAACTGAACACATAATGCACAATTTGGTTAACAGGATTTGGACATTAGAGGATTAGAGAAGGTAGACTGTTTTCCAAGCAGTGCTTAGTTGATATGTATTCAACCATCAGGTTTCAGCTTAAACAGTATTTCCTCAAAGACAATTTATCTTGAAACTTGATCTAGATCTTACCATGTGGTCCTTATCATAGCTCTTAACTAATATCCCTGCCCTAATAGACTAACAGGTTCCCTAAGAGAACTTTTCTATCATGCTTACCATGGTATCCTATGCTTAAGTGTCTAGCAAATGCTTAATAAATATTTACTGAATAAGTTGCATGATTCTAACCTGCAAACCTGCTTTGCACATACATTTTCTAGCCAAAAGAAACCATTTGTTGTCTCCCTAAGGATACCATATATCCCAATTTTCATTCCTGCCATTTGCTCAACACTTATAAATGAACCTTTATTAAAGACACTTCAGTGCCGTTTGTTAGACACTTCAATATTTTACATGTTTTCAATGTACATTGTACAAAAATTTCTATAAATAAATAAATTTGTACATAAAAGTAATACTTCCTCTTTCACATTGTCTCTCAGAAGCAGCAAATTCACATATTTTGTGGAAGTAACATTTATCAGTTAACTGTTGAGGAAAAAACAATGGATCAATGATGACCTCTGGAACAATGATGACCTCTGACAAGAACATCTGACATAGGTAGCCATTTGGCTAATATCTCCCTTCAGCTTTTTGGCTAAAGAAATGCACTTTGAGATTTTTTTAAGGACCTTATTTGTTTCAATGTAATTTTCAGTGAATTACACATTGGCACTCACAAGACAGTTAGCTACAGGTCTCAAAAGTGCAAACACACCCAGGTCTAGGGCTAAATCTTATGTAGTCCACACCCAGTCCCGTCTATGTGAAGGGAGGGCATGGATGGGCCTGCTCAGGCTCCTCAGTAGACATGAGCTAGCCCTGGAAGGTGAGAACTTGATCTTTTTTACCCCCAATGTAATATTATATTGGCAGAATTAAAACGTCACTATTGAAAAATCCACAGATACCAACACCAGCAGCCCTTGCCTTAATAAAAAGCCTCAGCTAACAATCCGGCGACATGGACAAGATGACATTTGCTTTTAAGAAAAAGTGAGCTTCAGAGAAGGGAGAAAGGCCTAGCGTCCTAACTCATGGCTTGTGGTGGATTAGCAACCTTCACTTCATCCCTCAAAGAAGCAAGCCTCCAGGGAAAAGCCCCTCACGGCAAAGACACATTGCAGGAGCCACCAACGCAGGCCAAATGTAACTGCGGAGAGCACACAACACCAAGGACTCCCCGTCCTTCCTAACCCACCAGGAACCCCAGGAAACAAATGTCTTTTTTGTCTCTAAATTCCCACCATGCACTAAGGCACCAGAACTATTCCTAACCCCCCTCCAAGGAAACAGCAACATGCAGGAAAGGCCAAGGAGGCCTCTGGGAGCTCCGTGCTGCCTGAAGGGCACACAGGACAGGGCTGAAGGTCTGCGGGGTCCGCGTCGCACAGCCTCACTATAGAGTACAGGCAAAGCCCCCTGGGGAAAGAGAAGGCCGTCAGAGCCAAGTTCCAGCATGACCAGCTGTGGCAGCTAGTGCAGCTGCCAGGGAGGCCAGGAGGACAGTAAGGGATCACCTTTTCCATCTAGGGACACCGACGGCTTCCTCAAGGATGTCGGCATTCTATTGTTTGCTGGGGTAGAGGGACCTGTCCCCGGCCCCACTGCGAGGATGATGTGGAGAGTCTCCTTGGTCGCCCTGGCTGGGATCCTGGGCACACAGTGCACTTGGCTGTGTGCTGTCCCTGCATGTTGGCTGAGGGTGGAGGGCCTGCTCCTTGGAGTAACTGTCCACATCAGCATTGCAGTCACTGCACACGAGAGTTCCACTAGGTTCTGAAGGAGAGATGGGCCAGGTCAGAGCCACCCCCACAGAACAGGCCACCCACCTGCACCCAAGTGGGGTCCTGCCCCCGGCCTGCAAACGCCCCCTCCCCAAAGACCTTCACAGAAAAGGCTGGGCACATGCCACACCGTTAGTGGAGATGGGGTCCTTCTTGCTCACATGCCCCAGATTAAGCTAATCTTGTACTTAGAGACTGTAGTCACGCTACTGTGATCAGAGGCAAAAAAAAAAAAAAAAAAAAAGAAAAACCCCAACAATTAGGTATGATGCAGGGTTAAGAGTTTTCTGAACAATTAGAAATTTAACCTCAAAACATTCCTGGTGAACAGATACTAAAACCCCCTATGTTGCTTATTATTCTGGAAAATTCTTGCTCAGGTTTACTGTACCATAAATAGTAACTAAGAGACACACTCCTCTAGAATTAAAAGGGCACCAGGCCAGAGTTTCCTGTTTATATACTAAATACCCAATTTAGAGAGTGCTAGATGGAAATGTAGGCATCTCCCCTCTTCATTTAGTGAGTGGGTCAACCCAGATCTTGATTTCAAAAAGACACTACTTTTCCTGGTGGAAGCATCACCTGCCCATCGTAGGTGGACCAGGTGTCCCAGTGGCCTTTTCTGACACTTTCCAGGGCTCTTTACTGTATCTAACACAGAGCTTGGGCTGCCTCTGTATGATGCTGTGGACGTAACCTTTGGGAAGAGGCCCACGTCTCTCAGACACACACCTGCAACAGACTCCCCAGGTTAGAAACTGCAGAGGAGGTCTCAGTGAGTTTGAGGAGCAGGACAGGTGGGGCTGCTGCTGTAGTCTCTCTATCAGTATGAGTTACTACTGTGCCACCACGAAGCTGGCAATGGGCCTGTTTTCTAGTACCATTTTCCCAGCAAGCACTCTTTGAGCATCTGCAGCCATGTTAGAGGAGCAGCTCTCTCAGGCCCAGCCTTCAGCTCAGCAAGCGCTCACAATCTCCCACCAACTAAAACAGCGCCCCCTGCAGAGAGTTTTCCCTGTGAGTCTGGAATACAGAGCAGGTCTTGGCACTGCCGCTGCACTCGCATCCCTTGGTACCTTCATGGTGCCAGAGCCCCCACACAGGTCCCAAAATCCAGGGATGCTCAAGTCCCTTGTATATAATAACACACCATTTGCACATAACCTGAATACACTGTCCCATGTAAGTCACCCTAGATTAAGCATTGTGACCAGTAAAATGTAACTTTGTGTGCACAGCTATTGGACTGTGTTTTGGGGGAATAATGACAAGGAAAAGAAGGCTGCATGTGCATCACCTTCACCGCCCTGGATATTTCTAGTGTGTAGAGAATTGAACCCACAGATACCAAGGGCCAACTGTGGAAGCAGGACTTGGTTTCAGGGCCTGGGGTTTCCCTTCAGCTGTTTCTGACAGTGGTCCTACCTTATCCCAACTGGGAGGCTTACTGCTAAGCCCAGATGGTGCCCTTCTGGAGAGACAAGATGTTGAAACCTCTGCAGAGCTTGCACAGACCAGGACTGAGCTGAACAACAGAGGCCTGGGCCAGCAACTGCCTCGTTCACCTGATGCTCCCTCCTACCTAACGCCAGACACCTAAATAGGGAGCTAGAGGCCATCTCCACCTATGGAGGACAGTCACCTAGATAGAGCTCCATCTCACTGTGTCAGAGGCCTTACTGTTGCTCTCGATGTGCTTGTTGGCCCAATGGCCACCCTCAGTCCTGATTGAGGTTTCTCACCAGTCAGAAAGGGTTCCCTGAGAAGAGAGGTAGCTTGGAACATCTGGTGGCATAATAGTTTCATCTTCAAGAAGATAAGACAATGAAATATTCAGGATTGCGGTGACAACAGATGCAGATGCGCATTCACTGTCAGGCCCCGAACAGGATCCCCTGGCAACAGCCATCAAGGCTGCGCAGAGACCAGGAGTTGGTGCAGGTAGGAGGCCCTCCCAGACCTGAGCTGAACCTGAGCCCAGGTCAAAAGCATGTGAGACCACAAAAGATGGGGAAGAGTGACAGGAAGGGAGACAGAACTAATAAATCCACAGCACTGTGATGCTTCAGGGACAATCCACCTCCGTTTATGAGGAGGACATCAGCAGGAAGTTCTTTTTTTTTTTTTACTTGTCAATAGACCATTAGTTTATCTATTTATATGCTATGCTGAGGATCAAACCCAGTGCCTCACTCATGCCAGGCAAGTGCACTACCACTGAGCCCCAGCCCCAGCCCCAAGGCAGCTCCATTTCTGGCTCTGCCCTGACTATGAACCCAGTGTCCGCAGGACCAAGGCTTCAGTTCTCCAGAATCACATTCCCAGAGGTCCTGGTATTCCCAGAGCATGAGAGCTCTTGAAGAGTGTGGACCTGGCTTCTCCTGCCCTGGAAATGAACGGCCACCGTGCTCACCTGTGTTGGTGACACTGTACTCCTCGCTCTTCTTCCTGGTTTGGTAGATGATGCACACCCACACCAGCGACATAAGAACAATGCTGCACACCACGGTAATGGTGAAGATGCCATGGTGGTCCTTCCTGCAGCCAGGCGTGGGCAAGATGCTCAGCTGGCTGTGAGCGGGCTCTGTGCCCAGCGTGTTGGACATCTCGCAGGTGTACTGGCCCGCGTCCTCCACCACCACGTTCTGGACCACCAGCAGCTGGTTGTTGGAGGTGAAGTGGTGCCTGTCGGTGAGGCTCAGGAGGCGGTTCCCCTTGAGCCAGGTGATGCGGGGGGAGGGGCTGCCAGTCACTGCAATGGAGGGCCACCGTCTCCCCCACAGATACCATGAGGTCTTCCAAGGGTACCACCAAGGACGGGGTCTCTGCAAGAGATCAAGAGACAGCACACTCACTCTGGGGCCTCAGTGCTGTGGTCTGCTTGGTTCTCTAGACATGGCATAATCCCACCTGAGGGCTTCCATCAGCGTGGCAAGCTTTTCAGAAGATGGCTGATCTCTGGTCATAAAGGTTCCTGTTCCCAAACTGTGCTGTGTCCCTGTTCTTGACTAAGACCACACCCCTCCTGCATGCTCGTTGGTCACCAGTTGCTCAAGGTTCTGGCACTGCACTGGCCTTTAGGGGCCGGCTCTGCCCTCTTCTGCTCTCCTGCCCAGGACCCCATCGCTTGGTCACTCCCACAGTGAATGCCATACAAGATGCGCAGGTTCTTGAGTCCCTTGAAGGCGCCTTTGGTGATGTGGCTGATGGAGTTGTGGCTGAGGCGCAGGATGCTCAAACTGCCCAGCTTGGCCAGGCTCTCCTTGTCCAGCCACGTGAGGTTGTTGAAGGACAGAATCCAGGGGAGGTGGAGGGGCACAGGCCATTATCAGGCTTCACAGACTTGCTTACAACAACCCATGGGATCTCCGTGGGCAGGGAGCATCTCACAGTGGATGTGCAGCTAGGTCATCCACCTGGCCTAACAACAGGGATGGCTGTGCAGGTCCCAGTGTGGTTAAACTGTGGGGATGGCACAAGGTCATGCAATACAAAACCTCCCTGCTGGTGTCCAGGCTGGTCCTGATTCAGACTTTTCTTGGCAGAGGCCCGACACCCTGGATAGGCCCCTTGTGGGTCAGATGCTGCCACTCCATGCACGGGACAGCAGAGGGCACCATGCATCCCTGCCTGGGACAACCACTGCAGGGCCTCAGCCTCAGGCTGGAGGCTCTGGCCTGAGTGTCACCTACCCTCCCTGTGAGCAGGACAGGACACACCCCAAATCATCCATTTAGCCTGCATGTGAGACTCCAACCCTCCTCCCAGACACCCTTGCATTTCTGACACAACCCTGGCGCTGGTCACTTGGCATACGGGTCACCTCTGTTTGAAAAATGGGAA
Organism: Callospermophilus lateralis; assembly: GCF_048772815.1. Classification (NCBI taxonomy): domain Eukaryota; kingdom Metazoa; phylum Chordata; class Mammalia; order Rodentia; family Sciuridae; genus Callospermophilus; species Callospermophilus lateralis. Next base: position 4,739,493 of record NW_027510272.1, read on the forward strand.
GTTTGGGCTGGGTCAGGAAGAACAAAAATAGTATCAGTGAAGATTAATGGGTTTTTAAAGGGGGCAGCAGGCAGCCTTCTTTCCCTACTGGAGAAATAAGTCATGGTGTCTGTCAGTCACAAGACCTGGCAGGAGACCAAAATTATATCCTCACCTGCAATTAAGGAATTTGGCTTAGGGGAGGGGCGGGAAAGCAACCCTCAGCCTGCCTCTGAGGTGACCTGAGAACGGGGCAAGCTTCTAGGACTGGTCAAGGCATGCTGCAGTGACCCCCGGTCCCTCTAAAGGGCACAGCAGACAGCGGTCCACAGCCAGAAAGGGGAGCAGGGAGCTCAAAGCCCCATCAAGGCTCTGGAGCACAGCTTCTCCCAGGAGGTGACACACCCTCTGCTGAGTCACAGGATGGTGGCTCCTCACCCTAGGAACTAGACAGCCTCAGGACTGTGGGACTCAACCTGCCCTGCTTCCCCAGGGCTCCTGGACTAGGACAACAGAGAACCACGTGTCCCTGGAGTTACCTCATGCGGTCCTCACCTGAGCAAAGAGTGTGCCATCCGATACCACAAGAGGGAGGAAGCAGCACCCTAAAGCACTAGGAGGGCGAATCTAACACCCCAAGTCCAAGGGCAGTGAGCGGGAGGGAGAGGCAGGCTGTTGCATGGCACACGCTCTGACCACTGACCCACAGAGACTGAAATGCCAGGTCAGCAGAGGGATGCTTGTGGGCCCGAGATGCAAGGGACACACAACGGGAGGGACCGGCTAAGGACTCAGGCTGCAAGCGCAGCCTGAAGTTCCAGGTCCCTGTGAGTGTGCCTGGCACCCATAACGCTTGCTCACATTAAGTGACGATTTTTCTAGGCCAAGCCTATGAAAAGTGGGAAAGGAGAAAACCCTCCCAAACTCTCCTGAAAAATAAGGAAACCCAACCGGACTAAACTAGAGCATTATGAAACTGAAAATTTCCACCTAGCGAAGACCTGTTCCCCCAACACAAGCAGAGATCTAGAAACGGGTGCAGACACGGGAACATGGCCATGTTCTCCGACCTTTGGCTATGCAGCTCCGGCTGTGCATGCAGGACAGAGAGGGGACCCAGGTTCCCTCTCCAGGGGTCACCACTGTGGCTCTCAGCTTGGGCAACAGTGAGCTCAGGTGCCCTCAGGCCCAGCCTGGGTGTCCTGACTGGGGATCTTCCAAAGGAATGGAGGGTGGGGGGACACTGTGAGCCTCCATGCACATCCACCTCCTCCACCAGGCACGACAGGTAAAGGGAAGAGTCAGGTCCCTGGGGAAGCTGACTGAGGTGCAAGCGCTGAGGACACACAGATTCTTCCAGTCAGCGGGTCGCCATTGCTCTGTTCATGATCCCAGTGTGGTTCAAACACACTGTTTCTCTCTCTCTCTCTCTCTCTCTCTCATACTGGGGCTTGAACCCAGGGGTGCTCTACCACTGAGCAACATTGCCAGCTTCTTTTTTTTTGAAATAGGTCCCACTAATTTGCTGAGGCTGGCCTCAAACTTGTGATACTCCTGCCTTGGCCTCCCAGGTCACTGGCATTACAGGTGTGCCACACCATGGCCCAGAGGCCTAAGGTACCATCACTCTGCAAGAAGCTACAGTGAGAAGGGTTCTTTAGGTTGCCCTTCCCAGACAGAGCCCTTGACTTCAGGAGCTTTTTCCACACCCAAGAAATCCCTGGGGACAGAGGCTCTTCATGGGGACCGACAGGCTACACCTCTGTTATTTCAAAAATAGGAGGTAGGAAGGGCCTGGAGCTCAAAGACCTGACATTCCTGCTTTGCGCCTGGCTGGCCTGGACATCTATCCTTCTTTCTGCCAGAACCGGGCCACCGGCCTGCCTGCCTCTAAGCTGCCTTTGCCCCCGAGGCCTACACCCCTTCTTAGTCCACTGCTCTCTGCCATCGCAGTGGATGCGTGAGATGGAGTTGTGGCCAAGGTGCAGCTGGTGCAGGGCCGTGAGGCCAAAGAGGGAGCCGCTGTTCACTTCCACCAGGCTGTTGTGCTCGAGGTGTCTGCAATGACAGTGCCCGGGGTCAAAGGGGTCCGACCTTTACCCAATACCCGGAGTGTGCCTGGTCAGCGCTCCGATCAGACAGGGCGGTCACACTGAGGGTGTAAGAGCACATGGGAAGCATGGAGACCCCCTGGTGTGCATACACATGGCGGAGAGAAGACGGGCAGACCCCAGTGGAGGGTCTCCAGGCCAAGACATACTCAGAAAGTTTGGAAGGGCAGGGGATGTTAGCCATAAGTCACTTTCAGCTAAGTCAAAGTGAACCAGGCAGATGAGTGGGCAGAGGAGCTCTCAGCAAGGGCAAAGTCAGGAGAGGAACAGAGAGAGAAGGGGAAAAGGGAGGCAGCCCTTATCCTCATCCAACTGAAAAAATCCACTGTGCCAGGAGACATGGCATTAGCTCTGGGGTCCAATGACTGTATGATTTTTGTTTTTCTGGTACCCAGGATTGAACCCAGGAGTGCTTAACCACTGAGCCCCAGCCCCAGCCCTACTTATATTTTTTATTTAGAGACAGGGTCTCACTGAGTTGCTTAGGGCTTTGCTAAGTTGCTGAGGCTGGCTTTGAACTCACGATCCTCCTGCCTCAGCCTCCTGAGATGCTGGAATTACAGGTGTGTGCCACTACTCCCAGCTCCATGACTACAAGATTTAAATCTTGATTTTGCTATTTTGATGGCTTAATGAGTTTGAGCACCTGCGAAATGGAAATATCCAGAAGAATCCACCTCATGGTGCTGTATGGAGAGGGAATAGAGAATGTACCTCGGGGTTGTGGGCAGTGTGAGGATCTGGCTCCCAACATGCTCATTAAGTATGCACAGTAGGTCCCTGACTTACAGTATTCCAACTTGTGATGTCCACACTCTATGAAGGTGTGAGACTAACACACATTCTGCAGAAACTCCGCTTTGAATTCCGAATCTAGATCTTTCCTAACTGGTACAATCCTTTCTCAATGCTGGGAGTGGCAGAGAGATGGCTCCACCTCAGCCCTGTGGTACCCAGAGGACACAACTGACACTCTACCATGTGTTGTGCTACAAGCTAGGATGCCCTGGGGACTAGGAATTAAGTGTATTTTCAACTTATGACATCCTCAGCTCACAGTGGGCATCTCAGGATATGACCCCACTGAATGAAGAGCATTCATGTGCCATTCCCTCACTTCTCAGAATCCTCACCAATGACAGCTCTGTCTAGACACCTGGTTTCTCTCATGGAAGTTACCGATGCACATTTTGCTCTTTTTTTTGGTACCAGGGATTGAACTCAGGGGTGCTTAACCACTGAGCCACACCCCCACCCTTTTTTATATTTGATTTAGAGACAGGGTCTCGCTGAACTGCTTAGGATCTTGATAAGTTGCTGAGGCTGGCCTCAAACTTGCAATCCTCCTGCCTCAGCCTCCTGAGCCACTGGGATTACAGGCACACACCACCATGACTGGCCCTAATTTGTATAAATTCGTTCCACATAAAAATGAAATGGTAGAGCCTCACACTGTTTTCTTCTGAAAATTCTCTTAATCCTCAGACCATCATCAACTTAGAACTTCAGATTCTAAATGACAGACTTGAGGAAGGAAGAGTGTTCTGGAATATGCACCACAGAGCTCCAGCCCAGCTGAAGTGGCAAAGGAGGAGAAGCCACTAGCATCCTGGTCATGCAAAGCAGAGATGCTTCTGCACAGTACACTGTGGGGCCTGGACCTAAGCTTCTGGGCTTGGTTTCAGTTATAAAGACAAGTAGTGAAGGAAAGAAGTGGGTAAAGATACTGGTGAAGATGTGCCAACTTGTAAGTAACCACCCACAAACCTGAAAAGAGGAAAACCAAGAGGAAATGCTGAGACCCAACTGACTTCTGGGAGAAGAACGGGGATGGGGAGGGAGGGGGAGAGAGGGGACGGATGATGGTACTATCTGATTCATTCACGCAGCGGCATCACCTCTAATGAAAAGTAAACAAATTAAATGTTGAAGGACAGCCGATTACATTCCTCTGCTTTTTTTTGATGTTACCTTTGTTTCTGGCAGGCCTCAGCTCCGCTATTGGACACATCTGGCCGAAGAGAATGTTCCCTTGATAAAAGCTGCACATTTGCACCAAGTTCCTTGATGAGCTGACAAGACATAAATAAATCTCCTGTGATGAACTATATTTTGGGTCCACATACACATCAAGGAAGACTGTCAAACCCAAAATGGGGAGAGAAGGAGCTTCCTGTGGAGTGTGGGAATGGAGAGGATGTGGGGAAGGATCTGTTCTGCAGCAAGGAAGTGGGGGTGGGAGGAAGCCCAGAAATGGGGCTCCTTCCTGCAACACCTGATCTGATTCAAAAACCTCCTGCAAGAGATGTTCCTAGTCTGCTGTGGAAACACGAACAGATATGGTTGAGTCTGCAGAGACACTAAGTTGGGACCACCGGAAGACTCAAAGGACAGGTGGCCTTCTGGGTGCGATGGCACAGGACTGTCATCAAGGCAGCTCAGGAGGCTGAGACAGGAGGATCTCAAGTTCAAAGCCAGCCTCAGGAAAAGTGAGGTGCTGAGCAACTCAGTGAGACCCTGTCTCTAAATAAAATACAAAATAGGGCTGGGGATGGGGCTCAGGGGTCGAGTGCCTCCCCAAGTTCAATCCTGGTACCAAAACAAAAAAACAGAAAGAAAAAGGAAAGGTGGCCTGCTCTCCACCTAGTGCTCAGCTGAATGGACACACACAGGCTGCCCCACTCCCCACAGAGGCAGGGTGCAGAGGCCACGGCCTCACCCTTGGGCTGGAGCCCTGCCAGGGCCCACCCACATTTACAGCACATGCATATTGGACAGCCCCCAGAAAGCACCATCCATCAGCTTGCTGATGCTGTTTTTATGGAGCTTCAGCACCTCCAGGCCCTGGAACGGGAGGCCCTCGATCAACCGAATCTGATTCCAATTGAGGTCCCTGAAGAGAAGAAGCCCACAGGGTCAGAGCCTCCCTGTGCACATTACACACACACACACACACACACACACACACACACACACACCCCTGCCGAGTTTCCCAGCCAGCGAGCCAGCGGGTATCTAATGCAAAAACATTTGCAATCAGGGCATCTGATGGGATCTCCATATATGGGGCAAGCGCATCGGGGGACCCCCCATGAAGCACACACATTCAGCTGCTGGCTCTAGTACTAGAGAGCCTCGGGGGACTGAAAGGACTCTGGGTGGCCTGGAGGGGCAGGGAAAGACACATGGAGCTAATGGGAAAGCCCTGGTTTCCCCCAACTATTTCTGGAGCATCTCGTGACCCAACCTCCTCAGCATCATGGAGACCTTCTCCGCAGACAGCCCAGGATCCACACCCCACTGAGCCTCAACAACTGTTCTCGTCAATTTAAACCAAATTTCCACTACTGGCTTGTTTTCTTGACATTTATTCTTCCAATAATAAAAAGAAGTCAAAAATCAATCAATCAATCAATCAATCAAGAGCCAAGCATGGTAGCACAGGGTTATAATCCCAGTGGCGTGGGAGGATTGTGAGTTCAGAGCCAGCCTCAGCAACTCAGCAAGGCCCTAAGTAACTCAATGAGACTCTGTCTCTAAATAAAATACAAAATACAGCTGGGGAGGTAGCTCAGTGGTTGAGTGCCCCTGAGTTCAATCCCCGGTACCAAAAAAAAAAAAAAAAAAAGCAAGAGACCATCATAAATCTACCACCTTGTAAGATTTAGGAGATAAAAATTGCCATCTCCTGCTTACCGCCTTTAGCCATGCTAACTTCCTGCCAAATTCAAGAAATGTCGAGGATGCCATCAAGCCTGAGGTACTTATTTTACGGGTACCTTTAAAAACAACACTAAAACCTCTGAGATAAATAAACAGAATGCATGCAGCCTAAGCACTAGCCACGCCAGCTAACCAGCAGGATTCCTCATGTCATCGAGGAGGACACTAGCATAAACCTGCATGTCCATACTCAGTGGACCTCATCCCTGCAAGATGAGGTGGCCCACCGGCCCCAGACCCAGCTCCAATCTGCTTTTACTAGGTGTTGTCATAGGGGCATTGATTACAGTTCATGCAGAACTTTACTAGGGGCAAGGTGGGGGGGGGGAAGTAGGGGTTGCATTTGGTGCTAGGTCCTTGGGGATGTTTGGCCCCCATAAAAATTGGGCTATAACCTTAATTAAAGTGCTGGTTTCTGTACTCACAGTTGTGTCAGTCTGGGTAACTTGAATGCTTTTATAGGAAGCTGGGTGATCCTGTTTTTGCTCAGGCAAAGAGTTAGCAGCGACCGTGATAGGCCATCGAATGCTCCTGACTCCAGGGATCCAATGCGATTGCTGGCCAGGTTGCTGGAACGAGTCAGGAGAGAAAATGTCACAGCTGTAGGAGGCCTTCCTCGTTCTGTTACAGACACCAGACCCATCTGGATCTGAGCTGGGAAAACACACTAAGACACACCCAGAGGGACAGGTTTCCTGAGGAGATGTCTGTTATCACGAGGCTTCAGAGCCTGCCCTGACTCCCAGATGGGGAAGCACTGCAGGTGGCAAGACTGTTCAAGGTCAACCTCCACTCAGCCCAGAGCACACAGCACCTGTGGCTAGTGGGCCCAAGAGGGCAGGAGTGACCGTCAGACACCTCCACCCCCAGCCCTTCTGCAAACCTGCCAACCTCAGGCCACACCTGGCCCGCCACCCAAGGCCCACAAGAAAAGCCCTACACAAAGCACAAAGTCAGCTCAGAGGCCAGGTCAGATTCCATTCCATGATTTGGGGAAACAGTCTTTAATCCTGAAGTGGGTCTCATTTTTGGACTTACATAATAAGTAGGTATAAGCCAATTCCTTTAAATGATTTTAAATACCCGAAAGAAACCCTCTAGTTAAAGAGACTTGAGCCAAGTTCTTTAGAGAGTAAGCCATACCATGCCTGTAATCCCAGTAGCTCAGGAGGCTGAGGCAGGAGGATTGAGAGTTCAAAGCCAGCCTCAGCAAAAGCGAGGCCCTAAGCAGCTCAGTGAGACCCTATCTCTAAATAAAATACCAAATAGGGCTGGGTATGGGGCTCAGTGGTTAATCGTCCCTGGTTCAATCCCCGGTACCCCCGCCCCCGCCAAAAAAAAGACAAGAAATACTTTTTCAGGGCCATCTACTTTGACCGTACCGAGCAGACGGACTGCAGTGTATAACACAGACAGATGTGTCACACTGTGTGAAAGCATAGCAAGCAGTGGAAAAGAAAAGGGAAAAAATAAAGGGAATAAAATAAATCAGTATTCCTATGAGAAGTTACCCCTCAACACGCTTCTTACTGCTTTTCCTAGACAAAATTTTGGTGTTTTTTTTTTAAACAAAACAACAACAACAAAAAACAAAAACAACCACAACAACAACAAAAACAGCGCCTAAGTGAAAAGGAGAAAGCCCAGAGAATCTTCTACCCTGTGGGGAAGGAACAAGGCTCCTCTGGGTTCTTTATCAGGCAGAGCCCCAACACAGGGCACATGAGGATTCTCTACAAACTGTTTGTTCTTGACATTCCAGATTAGAGAATAACAGCCTCTGGGAAGAAGATAGAGCAGCCACAAGCTGCCAAAAGAGAAAGTCCCTCCTGCTTTCTTGCAGGGACAGAAGGTTAGTGCAATTCCATTTTGCGGTTGGTGGTTTCTTGGTTCAGAGCAAGGGAGTGTTGGGCGGCAGCTAGACACCTCAGGACAGGCTCCACTTGAGGTTAACAAAGGCCAAGGCCTCCTGTTCCTGATTTTGGCACCTTGATGCAGCCTGAGAATAACTTGGAAAATCTAGGGGCCAAGGTTCATCTTCCCTGAAGAGATGGGTCATGACCACCTCTAAACAGGACTCGCAAATGAGCTCCAAAATGACTCCGAAACAGTGATGACAAAGCGAATGTAAACTCACTCAGATTTGGAAATGTCTCTTCAGATTCTTCCCCAGAGCAACACTTTCCTACCCACAGGCCATGGGTGCGCAGGTTTTATCATTTTTACTCCTGTCTACCATCCACATCGCAGGTAAGATGGGGCCCTAACACAGGTAAGAGACACATCAGCACAGTCCTGAGAACCCACAGAACCAGGAGCCGCCTTCCCAGACAGATCCCATGAGCTGTGTGATCACTGTGGGACGCTAGGAAGAAAGAGCCTGGAGAGTATGCAAAGCACTCTCCCTGAAGAGTGGGCCTCTAAGCTCCCCTGAGCCTTCTCTCCAAGCTCTGCTGGGAAGCAGCCCAGTAAATGGGAGTAAAAGCAGGCTTTGTTGTCAGGGCAGACCTCAGAGTCTTAAACTCTTTTGTCTGAGGGGTGAGCTCCCTGGACAGGCAAGTCCACCTCTCCCTGCCAAAGGTGTCCACCTTGGGTGTAACACAGACGAATACTATGGGACTGGAAATGTTTCATCAGTGGGCATCAGAGGCCAATCCCTCCTGTTTTGTACCATCCCCAGAGCTGAAAAATTGTTATGGTTTGGATGTGAGGTATCCCCCAAAACTCACGTGTGAGATGGTGCAAGAAGGTCCAGAGGAGAAATGACTGGGTTGTGAGAGCCTTAACCCAACCAGTGAATGAACCCCCTGATGGGATTAACTGGGTGGTGGCTGGAGGCAGGTGGGTGTGGCTGGAGGAGGGGGCATGGGGGCATGGCTTTGGGTCTCTATTTGTCTCTGGAGAGTGGAGTCTCTCTCTGCTTCCTGATCACCATGTGAGCTGCTTCCCTCCACCACACTCTTCCTCCATGACCTCCTGCCTCCCCTTGAGCCCTGAGGAATGGAGCCTGCTGTCTATGAATGGAGATCTCTGAAACTGTCAGCCCCCAAATAAACTTTTCCTCCTCTACAATTTTCTGGTCGGGTTTTTTTAGTCACACAGTAGTGAAAAAGCTGACCAAAGCAGAAGTGAAATATGCAGACTGTGTACAGACCTGGGCAATGGAGAGGCCTCCAGTTGACCTAGAAGCAGAGGGACAGCCCCAGCCACAGAAGCACTTACAGCTCTCTTATGTACAGTCCAGGGGGAAAGCAGGCGCTCCAAATTTCCATGATATTATTCGAACTCAGATCCAACACTTCTAAGGAAAGGTAGGCCTTCAGCTGGCTCCCGTTCACACTACGGATCCTGTTGTGCTGCCTGAAACACACAAGTGGAGGTGACTTGGGCATTTCTTTTTGCAGAGTAACTACAAGAGCCAGGCATAGTGGTGGACGCCTGTAGTCCCAGTGGCTCAGGAGGCTGAGGCAGGAGGAACTTAAGTTCAAAGCCAGCCTCAGCTTATTGAGGCCCTAAACAACTCAGTGAGACCCTGTGTCTAAATCAAATATTAAAAAAGTATAAGAATTCTCTTTCCTATTTTACTAGTTGTTTCACTCTTTCATAACATGACCCTCTAGTGACATTCAAAATGAGCTTTCCTGTTGTTCTTCCCATCCATGATCAGCTGCTGGCTTCAGAGAGTATGCTGGATTTTCTCATATGGGACAAGCTGTTTAAAAAAGTATGGGAAAGAACATAAGGGTGATCTCTAAGTACACAATCATGGCATTACCTGCATCTACCTATATACCCACCATAAAGGATGTACCAGTGCAATTGGGCAGCTCCAAACCAATAACCTTCTGCAATCTTCAGGACCCAGTCCACTGCCATGATTTAAAAGGCTTGTAGGCACCAGCCTAGGTTTAGTCATATGGCTGTGTGCAGTATTGGGGATTAAACCCAGGGCCTCATGCATGCTAGGAAAGTGCTACACCACTGAGCCACATCCTCAGACCTCTCTGGGTCAGTTTAATCCAACTTCACAAATCACTACGTACTTTCACAAATCACTACTGACACCTCCCATGTGCCAGGCCTGGAGATATACAGGAGATTAAACACACACACAACACACACACACACACACACACACACATATAAAATCATGGTAATCTGCCGCAGTCTGGCTGCAGCAAAATAACTGGGGGCGGGGGGGCTGGGGATATGGCTCAAGCGGTAGCACGCTCACCTGGCATGCGTGCAGCCCAGGTTCCATCCTCAGCACCACATACAAACAAAGATGTTGTATCCGCCGATAACTAAAAAATAAATATTAAAATTCTCTCTGTCTCTCTCTCTCTCCCCTCTCTTTCTTTAAAAAAAAAATAACTGGGGGGTGACGAACAACTTCTGTACATTGATACAGCAGGAGTGGGAGCTGTTTATTGTAGGACAAGAGCGGTATATATACATTCCACACAGCTTATCTTAATTAGCATAAACTAGATACAGCAGTCAACCAATAAGGAATCTCCACACCTAATGGCTCCCTGGCATTACTTCACAAACCACTCCCTCTGGCAAAATGCCAGGCACCATCTTGACTTGTTTACAGACCCTAACAGTAATCTTCATACATTGCTGGTGGGACTGCAAATTGGTGCAACCACTCTGGAAAGCAGTATGGAGATTCCTCAGAAAACTTGGAATGGAACCACCATTTGACCCAGTTACCCCACTCCTCAGCATAATACCCAAAGGACCTAAAATCAGCATACTACAATGACACAGTCACATCAATGTAAACAGCTCAATTCACAAAAGCCCAGCTATAGAACCAACCTATAGGCCCTTCAACAGATGAATGGATAAAAATAATGTGTTATATATACACAATGGAATATTACTCAGCCTTAAAGAAGAATGAAATGATGGCATTTGCTGGTAAATGGGGGGAAATGGAGATTATCATCCTAAGTGAATGAAACATGCCAATTCCAAAAAAACCAAAGGCTGAATGTTCTTTCTGATATGCAGGTGCTAATTCAAAATGGCGGGTGAGTAGGGAAGAATAGAGGTATATAATAGAGGAAGAATAGAGGCAGAGGGGAGCAAAGGGAAGGGAGAGTGTTTTGGGGGTAGGAAGGATAGTATAAGGAATGGGACATCATTACCCTGTGTGCATACATAATTATATGACTGGTATGATTCCACATCATGTACAAACAGAAGATGTTATATTCCATTTATGTTGGATGTTTCAAAATGCATTCTACTGTCATGTATAACTAATTAGAACAAATTTTAAAAAATAAAATCCTGGCACTCTGCAAAGGGAGAGAGGAGCTCACTGCAGGGTCTCACTGGAATCAAATCCCCTGCAGCTCTAATGGCATTGTTCCTCAGTTTTCTAATCTAAATGATGGAGCCGAAACTTGTCATTTCTGGATTACGGGCAACCCAACTTAAAACCATGCTAAAGGGGTAGCGGACATTAAGGAAAGTGCTCCAAGGGTGTCCTGCCCACCTTGGAAGGCACTGTCCACTATGACTTATTTGCATCTTTAACCCTCGAGGCCTCTGGCAAACCCCAAATCTAACCAAGGGACCAGCAGTCATTAATCAGGACAAAAGTAACTAATGCTGAGTGAGGTGGGGCCATGGGCCTGTTGTGAACATGGCTGTGCCTCACAGATTCAAACTGGGACAGGAGATGCATGAGAATCTGCTTGGTTTCCAGGTGCAGTGTGCCTGTCATCCCAGGGGCTCTGAAGGCTGAGGCAGGAGGATCGCAGGGTCAAAGCCAGCCTCAGCAACTTAGTGAGGCCCTGAGCAGCTCAGTGAGACTCTGTCTCTAAATAAAATACAACATAGGGTGGATAGGGCTCAGTGGTTGAGTGCCCCTGAGTTCAATCTCTGGTACCCACCCTCCTCTCCCCACCTTAAAAAAGAATCTGCAGGGTGGCAGTGCTATCCTCAGGGTTCCAGGCACACACTTCTGCCAGGTTGAGAAAAGAGGGGCAGCTGTCCAGCCGATCGGAGCCAGGAAGCCAGCTGTCCCTTACCAACTGGCATCTCCTTTATACCAACCCTTGAACATTGGTTCCAACAAGGCAGGAATGAGGACCTCTTTCCCAGAAGTTTGGGGGCCTCCCTTGGCTCTTTTTGTTGTTGTTGGTGTTGGCTTTTCTTTTCACAAGTCTCCCAGGCCCTAAATTCAAAACTAGATTTACAAGGGCCAACTCTGCTGACAGGGGGAGCCTCCTTCCAATGAAAGGACCCTTCCCCCCACCTCCCCTCCTCACCCCCCCCAACAAGCTACTTCCTTTGAGGTCTGTAGTCAGTACTATAATAAACATAGCCTCTTACAGTTTTCAGACTCCCAAAGCAAAAGAACAGAAAACCTTTTAGATAGAAACAAAAGTCAGTTTGACTTGCTTCATCTTAAACACTTAGCAAAGACAGTCAAAGCCAAAACACAGCTATTCCTGGGCATTTTAAATAAAATAATAGTTAAATGTAACTTCCATAAATAAGTAAACTGGAGGCTTCAAAAGAGATTCTCAGACAGGAATGCCTGATAACTATCAAAAGGAACTGCCAGAGTAGTTTTTAGTTCAAGGCCTTTATTTCTAACCTACGCAGGTAGGCTTAATGTTTGCTAGTATGGTTATCCAGCCCTAAGTAACAGAATTAAATATTTCTCTATTAGACACAGAGGTCATACTAGTAAAAGGATTTTGCAAGATCAGATGACATTAAGTTATTAAACTGTATCTTAAGGAAAAGGACATCTGTAACCCTAAAAGTTAAATGTTGTGTTTACATCCCTGACAATTCTGGCAATGTGACAAATACCCTTAAAGATTTACATGCTCAGACAGAAGCCATGTCCTCAGCAAATTTGTCATGAAAACAATATCTTAGCTCCTGGTTCTTGGTACTTCCTGGTGGAAAACATTGTTATTCTTTGTCTTTGCCATCATACTCATTGGCATACTCCTGTGCTATGGGATTTATTGCTGCATCAATCTGGTTCCAGTACTAATTAATTCTTGTTTCTCTTATAGACCACCCATCACTCAAATAGCCTTCCAGTCTATTACTTCTCAATCAAACTTCTATCATGGACCACTCGATAGACCCAATTTTTAAAGGGGGACTCCAAACTGCTTGCCGCACACCATCACTTTTCAGCCTGAAGAAGCCAGAAAGATCTTCTTCGCCCCCCTTCCTTACAGCAGTAAGGAGTTCCCAAATTAGAGGGGGGAATGAAGCCAGATTTAAAATTAGGTAGTCAGTGTAGTTAGGTAAATTGGGTCTAATATCGAGTGAAATCTAAAATGAAGGCCATGCTGGGAATGACTCAGGGAAAACACAGGACAACTCATGAAATGTTAATGAAGTCCCAAAAAGGCCCTAGGCTAAAGTCCACCTCAAAGAAATGTTAATGGAGCTCAGGAAACAGCCCCCAATAGATTTGGAGATATCCCATCCTAGAAAAGTGATAAGCCCACCTGTGCCCCACCCCTCGAGCCTCCAACCTACATTCTGTCACCAAAACTATAAAAAGGGGAAACAACTGCACTTCCACGGATTCCACCTCTTGGGTCCCCTTCTTCCTCTGGGAGAAGTCTTTTCTGCTGTCCTTTAATAAACTTTTAATTTCTATTCTTAAAAAAAAAAAGACTGCAGGCCAAACCCCCAGTGAAAGACTCTGATGGTCATTAGGATTCACAATTATAGGGACTTGTGTCACTGTTACTTTAAATATCTGCTCAATTTCCCACAAAAGATGTTTTACTCCTTCTCAGATCAACTAACTCATTCATCTCAGAAGCTGGGCAAAGATAGATTTTTATCTTATCCTTTAAACTTTTTTTTAAAGACTCCCTTAGCCAGCAAGAGTGAGGGCATGCTGCTAAACTGTCTCACCTACTTTTATCATACTGTATCCACTTTAGGGATCCAATTTATGTGGTTAACAAAACTTTCAACAAATTCATTTCATCCTCACAACAATTATACAATGGGGAGATCAACTTAATCTTCATTTTACAACTTGGGAGACTGAAGAACAAAAATATCCCATAACTTATATAAAGTGGCACGCCAATAGTGGCACAGAATGGATCTGAACAGTCTTGCTTCAGTAGCAGGATTTTTCCAACCTCAATAGACACACAATTCAGTTAGCAATCTTATTAAATTCAGATTCAGATTCAGTACTTCTGGTTAGGGGAAAACAACATTCTGAGTTTTAACAATCACACCTGTGATACAGATGTTGCTAGTCTGAAGATCACCCTTTAATTAGCAAAGTTCTAATCTACACTGGACAATAGTGAGAGATATGGCAACCATCAGAAACACAGTTTATCCTCAGAAAATCACTCTTATGTGCAAATTGCAAACTTCTGATTTAGAACTTAGGTTACTTCTTTTTCTTTCTTTTAAAAAGGGAAGTTAACAAAATTTGCAAGTATTATAGTATTTACAAGTATTATAGTAGCTGATTTCAGGTTTTGATAGTCAACATATATTAACATAAACTTGAAACTGTAATATCTACCCCCCATAAGGCCTTCCCCTCATCCAAAAACGATTTACGGATTTACAATTACTCTTGAATATAATCTTTAACATAGATTCAGTCCAAACCCATTAATATTTATGAGTACATGTTTGTACCCTCTATACAGGAAAAGAAATTCAAGATTAACTTAGAAATCCAGCACCTTTCTAAACTTTTGCTGTTTACACAAGTGCTGACCATAAGTGAAGGAAGCACATCCTTTGATAAATAGAACGTAAATGTCAACACATTACTAAACAACTCTCATCCATAACTTTCTGTAAAACAAAGGGATGTTCATAATAATTTCCCTTCACGCTTACTGGTGAATTGATTTTTATACCCTAATCTAAAATATAGAATGTAAAAAGTATAAACATAAACCAAAAAACATATATTATTTCCCTGTGTTTAAAATGTATTGGCCCACAGGTCTTCAATACTTAAAACCTAAAATACCATCAAATCATTAGAAATCAATTGTTTATCAACCTTTTTTACTAAAAGAAAAAGAAGTATTCCTATTGACATATAATCAAACACTTTTAAAGTCATGCATTTGACAATGATATCTACCCAAAGGCCATCCTGGATGTGTATATTAGACCTAATTATGTAACTAAAGAATAACTTATTAATTAAAAAAAAGATGGGATTGAAGACAAATCTCCCTAGTACAAGTAATTCTGGTTTTCCTATATCTCATTCAACATTTTCCTGAATGTACCCAGATACACTTAACATTTCTTCCCTGAGGGATAATTAACACTGTCACATACTTTGACAAGTTTATACACACACACAAACACACACACCTTACCAAAAGCCATAATTAAATAATCGCACCTGGAAGTAGCAAGCATAAGGTTTCAAAGGTCTCATGCAGTATTAACCCACAAATTCTAAATGTACTTATGATTGTGGAATACCATTTTTAATTACAGCATAAATTAAGAAATCTAAATAATACAACTACCATACAGCTAAAATTCTCATTTATGCAGCTATGAGTTAAAAGAAATATAATACCATAATTTCTTGCATTTTCTGGCATAAAAGTAAAAACACAATACAAATTTAGGCTATTCTATCAAGATTACAAGAACTAAACCTTCACCCCAGAAGAATCCAATGACACACAAAAGCATCTGCATTGTTTTACATATGGAAAAATGTCTCTCCCCAAAGTAGTAATAAACAACTTCTAATTTCCTAAGAAACTTGTATTTTACATTTGTTTTTTCCTGACTCACTTACACAGCCACAAAGAAACTCAGATATTAAAGAAGTTAAAAGATGTCCTTTTCAATAGCTAACAGCCACCAAAGACTGTGACAAAAGAAAATAGAGATAAGTATTCCATGTTACTGTGTACAAGCAAGCCCAAAGTTTTACTGCTTCACTAGTTAAATCACTAAATGTTAAGAATTATTACATGAACTTAAATCTGGTATATAAAGAGAAAAATATGTGATAAGTGAAAATTACTTTCTATTTCACAGAAAGATTCTCCTCCATCTAAAATAATCCTGTGACCTTGTGGAAACAGTCCTGGGTTAAACACTTAAAGCACAATTCTTTACCAAATTCACCAGTACATTACTGCTCTGAGAGCATTCAATTCAACATCTACTATGTTCTCTAGATGTATATTCATACACTGGTTTAAGCCATTTGCAGAAAATCAACATAAACCCTTAAGAACGTTTGAACTGACATGCAACTTTAGGACATGTGAGTTTTAAATTGACAGATCTTTACATCTTTCATAATGGAAATTATCAGAATATACTCTGAAAGTTAAGTGATTCTTCCACAGAGCAAATTTAACTTGACCTCCTAAATGGTACAGATTTGACACACCATTTAGAAGGCTAAAAGAAATACTGATTTACTTCTTCTCTAAAGCAATACTGTTCAACAAAATTATAATGCAAGTTACACATGTAATTTTGAATTTTCTAATAACTATGCTAAAATGATAAAAATACAATTTTTAAAACATTTACTAAACATGCCAAATATTATTTCAACATGTAATAAATATCTTTAAAATATTTATTCTTTTACAAATTGTACTAAGTTTTCAAAATCCAGTATGCATTTTACACTTACAGCATATCACATTTTCAACTAACCACAACATCCTGGTCCATAGTCAGAATGTGGCTAGTGGCTACACTATTGAGCAGTATACTTTTTAAGTAATATTTTGAGATCTGACATACCACTCTGTTTATAATTAGTTCACATTCATGTCTCCTTTTTAAACTGAAATGGCTGTGACTACAAATATAAGCAAAACTATTAATTCACTGGATAAATCAGGATCAGATCCCCCTTATCTGGGGATCTGGTTAACACACACAAGGTAGTAAATGGATTATTCCTTATTATGTCTCAGGTAGACTTCAGAGATGGTGCTGATCAACAAGAGCAAACACAATTTGTAGCCAAAACACAGGTTAAACACCAAAACATTTTTATATCAAATCATAACACTGCCTTAATTATAGCATCCATTCCCCTCTCATTCTTGAGCACATACTTCTATGCAATTTATTTATAATATTGCTCTCTAAATTTGATAAATTTTGTCAACCATACAGTCACCATTCAAAAATAAACAGAACACTATATAAGACACAAATGAAAAAAATCAACCAGCTACTTTTAATACAATTTGTCAACCAATCTTAAAATCTGAGTTCCACTGAATTTGATTCTTCTCACAATTTCAATTAATTTACTGCTAAGAAATTTCCCAAGTCATTAGGATATTTGCTTAAAATGTAAACAATTCCAACAATGTGCTTTCTAGAAAATAACAACTACAACCATAGCTTAGCACATAAAATTTGTCCTTTAGGCAAGTTATTGAATAAATCCAACAGATACAACTATACTCCTGTTTAATGCTTTTACATTTTGTAACACCATATTCAACAATTTGTAAATTTGGAAAATCAATTCAGATTGCACACAAGCACTAACTTTAAAACTTAAAACCTTACAGGTTTCTACAAAATACTTGTGAATAAATATATTCCACAGAAAAACAACAGAAAAATCAACACCACAGAAACAAATCTCAGCAGGAAGCACAAGATCACTATATTCATCAGTACAGAATATATGATACATGCTAAGAGTATTTTTCTCCTAATTTAATTTAATTCACCTAGGCAATTATTGTTTAAAGCACTTGCAAAGCTTTAAGGAAGCAAACATAGCTAGCTAGCCTCTTCAGCTGCACATACATACAAGGATAATACATTCATCTCCTGATATTATTCCACAATTTAGAAATCAAAACAACAAAATTTGTTTCTTACCTGAAGTTAGAAGAGGATTAAGGGTTATTTCAGCTAGATCCTTCTGAATTCCGTTAGTAAAATCGGAACAGACAAAAAGGATTTGAGACAGTCTACAGAATAACCAGAAAATCAGAATGCCCTCTACCATCATGCAGGTAAATGCAAGGCTGGTTTTGCCTTCAGTAATGCTAACATGGCTGCTTCCTCTTTGTTCTCAGAGGCATAACCCAAACTCCTTAACAGAAAATTGCAGCTTTTTTCTCACTCGCTACTGTAAATAGGTAAGTCACTTACACCTGATTTGAAAAAGTCCTCCACTACTACTAAACAAAAGGATATAAAATCTATTTTAAAACTCTTTTTACCAAAGAAATTCTCTTTTCAAGCTTATATGCAAATGAGACAAAACGGAAGAAGGAAAAGCACTAGAATATTTTTGACAATGACTTCAATCCACTTTTATTGTGGTAAAAATTAGAAAGCTATTGCAAAAACACATTAATAGTTTTATCAATATTTATCTGTTTAAAAAAAGTTTAAAATTTACAAATACCTTTACCAATGAAAAATTTCCAAGGACTATTTTAGCAATCTTACTTAACCATTTGTTTTCTCTGATCTTAGGTTCAGCACGTAAATTTAAATTTCATACTCTTGGAGGAAAGAGGGCCTTGAGGTAAGGGGAAAAAGCATTTCTCTGATTTTCTTGAAATTTACAATGTTTTTAAAAGTTGTTTAATGTTCTTTCCACAAGATTACAACACACTGAGAAGAATTTTAAATTATTTCAAAGACTGCTGCTATTCAATATAATATTCTCAAGTTCATTAGTGTTTGATTAATGGTGCAATGAAGGTGAAAATATATAGAAAAATAAGAACATGAATCACTATAAAATGCAATAATTGATCAGTTTTTATATTCTTTCTTTTAGTTGTGATCAATGAAAAACAACAAAACATCAATATTAAGTAATGCTATAGGTGTATTTTATGTTTGATACAAGAGTTCTACTCAATACAACCACTATCACTGATGGAGTCCCATTGATGGATTTTTTTGCCATCATAGAAAATAAAAGTCAGCAGGAAACAAATAATCTTTCACTTACAACCAACAAAATGTTTTTTCCTGCTGTTGATTTTCACTACTATGTCAAGAACATCCACGAGTTTTAAAGTTGTGCAAAGTTTTAACAGCAAAGTGACACCTGAGATTGTTAATGGCTACTTTTCAGTTTTATTTGTTCTCACAAGAACAAGGAGGGATAACTATAACTACAAAAAAATTATACTTATTACGCAGGATTTAAAGACTTGTTTGTAAAACTAAGCAAATTTAAAATCTGCTTTCAAAAAATGCCAAGGCCTGACATTCAACATTTTTTAGCAAATATAAACTTTTTTGATCATTTCCTTTCATGAAAAGTGACACATTTCCTTTTATGAACCTGCCACCACAGATGCCTGGACTGACACCCAGGTGGACACGTGCTAATTTCACTCAAGAGTATAACTCACAAAAGGAAACATCCCCAATGTACCATCTAATTCAGTTTCACACATTTTCCTTGCCAACTCCTTAAACTGTCAGGATGAGAATTCAGTCTCTAGGACTCTTACTGAAATTACCAAAGTACAGAATAAGTTTGCTTAGAAGCATAATTTTAGTGAGGACGTTTTCATGCTCCCTAAAGGATGACAATTCATTCAAGTACAAATAAAATTGGTCATGAAGTATTTCTGGAGTATTGTTCTTGATGTAAAAATAAAAGCATCCAATTGCTTGGAAGACAACCTGACAATGTTACCTTTTAGCACTAGTGGATAGCTTAGCAGTGGTTTTGCTAGAGAGTGTGGTGCTCTTCTTCCGATGGGTGGCAGAAGGTTCTTTCTTCATGATCTTCAGGCTCTGGAGCAGCAGGGTCTTGCTGGTCCAAATCTGAACTACCACTGCTGGTACTGGGGCTGTCATCATCATCGGACATTTGCTTATCACTGGCCATCTTCATGAAGTTATCACTTGGAAAACTTTTTTAAAGAGAAAAGGGAAGAAATGTTAATCTAAGAAATCAATCAACAGCTTTTCCTTATCTTAATATCATTCCCAAATTGTATCTTTATAAAAAGGCTTCAAAAGTGTTCGAATTTATGAAAATGTTACTGGGGATAGGATGAGTTTTACAATGCCAACTCTCAGGGATTGTCCGAAATCACCCACTCACATTTTTTTCCATTCCTTGGATAATCTATCAATTGTCTACTTTCTTAGAAGGCATGAAAAAGATTTGCCAGGGAACTTAAGGCAAGGAGTATTAACAATATATGACACACTGTAAATAACAGATTCTTATGAAAAATGTTAAAAAGTCACTACAGGTCTAAATATTCACAGACTGACATGGGTCAGAGCTACCAAATTCCCTTTCCCAGAGGAAAACATTCCCTGTTAACTGCTCATATGCTTATTTAAGGTGAACATAAAACCTATGCACTAAAACCTTTAAACACAATACTGGGAAATTTAAAACTCAACTAACAAGCTTCCCTAGCCTTTTCCAGGGCCAGCAGTGAAGATTCACCCAGCTTCCACCATGGGAAAAGCAGAATCCAAACTGCACTTTCTGCAAAGCTCCCCATGTCACCAAGGTTCCTTGCTCAATCTTTACATGGGGGGGGACATTTTATCCAAAATTAACGAAAAGAAGGGTAAAAGCCCAAGGAAAAACAACAAAGCCCCAAGAACTACAACAAATGACCGCGCCCTCATAGGCGAGCTGCTGCTGTTGTCGCTGCTGCTGCCGGTGTCCACGCAGCTCCGCGGACCTTTGTGGGGAAGGCTGCCCACGGACAGCTCCCCACCCCAGCCGCCAAATAATAGGAGCAGCCAAAAGGCCCCGCAACTCGTGGACACCGGTGGCGGAGATGCCTGACGGGAACGTAGCTGCCGCTGCCGCCACCGCCCTAACTGCCCACCCCACAAGACCCCAGCCCCGCCACCCTACCTTGCTGCCTGAAGGAAGCTGCTGCCGCCCCTACTGCCCCCCACGCGGACCCCAGCCCCGTCGCCTTACCTCGCAGTGGGAATGAAGCTGTGCTGGCACCACCCCGGCTGAAGCCCACGCGGACCCATCCCCGCTGCCCTACTTCCTGGCGGGAACAAAGCAGCTGCCACCGCTACCACAGCCCTAGCTGCCCCCAAAGCCGACCTCAGTACCGCCACCTGAGGAGGAGGAAAGAGGCGGCGGCAGGAAGGAACGAGGCGCGGCAGGAACAAACTAGGCGGTGGCAGGAACGAGGCAGCCACCTGAGGAGGAGGAAGGCGGCGGCGGTGTCAGGAAGGCGGCGGCCGCCGGAGGAAGAGGAGGAACGAGGCGGCGGCTGTCGGAGGAGGAGGAACGAGGCCCCGCTGCGGCAAGAAGGCGGCGGCCGCCGGAGGAGGAGGAACGAGGCGGCGGCTGCCAGAGGAGGAGGAGGAACCAGGCGGCCGCCAGAGGAGGAGGAACCAGGCGGTGGCCGGAACGAGGCGGTCACCTGAGGAGGAGGAACGAGGCGGCCGCCGGAGGAGGAGGAACCAGGCGGCGGCGGGAACCAGGCAGGCGGCGGCCAGAACCAGGCAGGCGGCAGCGGGAACCAGGCAGGCGGCGGCGGCGGCAGGCGGCGGCGGCAGGCGGCGGCGGCGGCAGACAGGCGGCGGCAGGCAGGCGGCGGCAGGCAGGTGGCGGCGGCAGGCAGGCAGGCAGGCGGCGGCAGGCAGGCGGCGGCAGGCAGGCAGGCGGCGGCAGGCAGGCGGCGGCTGCCAGAGGAGGAGGAACCAGGCAGGCGGCGGCGGCCGGAACCAGGTAGGCGGTGGCGGGAACCAGGCAGGCGGCGGCGGCGGGAACCAGGCGGCGGCAGGAGGAGGAGGAAGGCAGCAGTGGCGGCGGCAGGAAGGCGGCGGCCGCCTGAGGAGGAGGAACCAGGCGGCGGGCGGCCGGAACCAGGCGGCGGCAGGAGGAGGAGGAAGGCAGCAGTGGCGGCGGCAGGAAGGCGGCGGCCGCCTGAGGAGGAGGAACCAGGTGGCGGCCGGAACCAGGCGGCGGCAGGAGGAGGAGGAAGGCGGCGGTGGCGGCGGCAGGAAGGCGGCGGCCGCCTGAGAAGGAGGAACCAGGCGGCGGCCGGAACCAGGTAGGCGGCGGCGGGAACCAGGCAGGCGGCGGCGGCGGCGGCAGGCGGCGGCAGGCGGCGGCAGGCGGCGGCAGGCGGCAGCGGCGGCAGAGAGGCGGCGGCGGCAGGCAGGCAGGCAGGCGGCGGCCGCCTGAGGAGGAGGAACCAGGCGGAGGCCGGAACCAGGCAGGCGGCCGCGGGAACCAGGCAGGCGGCGGCGGCGGCGGCGGCGGCAGGCAGGTGGCGGCGGCAGGCAGGCGGCGGCCGCCTGAGGAGGAGGACCAGGCGGCGGCCGGAACCAGGCAGGCGACGGCCGGAACCAGGCAGGCGGCGGCCGGAATGAGGCGGCCACCTGAGGAGGAGCGAGGCGGCCGCCGGAGGAGGAGGAACCAGGCGGCGGCGGGAACCAGGCAGGCGGCGGCCAGAACCAGGCAGGCGGCAGCGGGAACCAGGCAGGCGGCGGCGGCGGCAGGCAGGCGGCGGCAGGCAGGCGGCGGCAGGCAGGCGGCGGCCGCCAGAGGAGGAGGAACCAGGCGGCGGCCGGAACCAGGCAGGCGGCGGCGGCCGGAACCAGGCAGGCGGCGGCGGCCGGAACCAGGCAGGCGGCGGCGGCGGCAGGCAGGCGCTGGCCGCCTGAGGAGGAGGAACCAGGCGGCGGCCGGAACCAGGCGGCGGCAGGAGGAGGAGGAAGGCGGCGGTGGCGGCGGCAAGAAGGCGGCGGCCGACTGAGAAGGAGGAACCAGGCGGCGGCCGGAACCAGGCAGGCGGCAGCCGGAACCAGGCAGGCGGCGGCGGGAACCAGGCAGGCGGCAGCGGCGGCAGGCAGGCGGCGGCTGCCTGAGGAGGAGGAACCAGGCGGCGGCCGGAACCAGGCAGGCGGCAGCGGCGGCAGGCAGGCGCTGGACGCCTGAGGAGGAGGAACCAGGCGGCGGCCGGAACCAGGCGGCGGCAGGAGGAGGAGGAAGGCGGCGGTGGCGGCGGCAGGAAGGCGGCGGCCGCCTGAGGAGGAGGAACCAGGCGGCGGCCGGAACCAGGCAGGCGGCAGCCGGAACCAGGCAGGCGGCGGCGGGAACCAGGCGGGCGGCAGCGGCGGCAGGCAGGCGGCGGCCTCCTGAGGAGGAGGAACCAGGCGGCGGCCGGAACCAGGCAGGCGGCGGCGGCGGCAGGCAGGCGGCGGCGGTAGGCAGGCGGCGGCCGCCTGAGGAGAAGGAACCAGGCTGCGGCCGGAACCAGGCGCGGCAGGAGGAGGAGGAAGGCGGCGGCCGCCTGAGCAGGAGGAACCAGGCGGCGGCCGCCTGAGCAGGAGGAACCAGGCGGCGGCCGCCTGAGCAGGAGGAGGAATGAGGCGGCAGCAGGAACCAACCAGGCGGCGGCAGGAATGAGGCGGCCACCTGAGGAGGAGGAACCAGGCGGCCACCTGAGGAGGAGGAGGAAGGAGGCGGCGGCAGGAACCAACCAGGCGGACTTTGCCGGCGCCAACCCCCAAGCCCCCGTTGCCTTATCTCCTGGCAAGAAGGAAGCAGCCGCTTCCACCACCCACAGGAGCCCAGTCCCGCTGCCTACCTCGAGGTGGAAGGAAGCTGCTGCTGCCGCTGCCGACCTTGCAGACCCCAGCCCTGCTTCCTGACCTCGCCGGGTGAGTAGTTTTGCTTGTGTATAACTACCCCACAATAGACTTTTGTCATTTAAGACGGCTGCAGGAAATCTTTGCCTGTCATATTTAGGAATACAATGACAAGGAAAGTGTGAGTTTCTGCATGGGTGTACTCATAGCTATGTGAATTGAGTGCTTGGCCCACCACATTCATTCACTGACTGCAGAACCATGTCCTGTGCACCTGACAGAAAATATGTGCAATATGTATCTCAGCAAAGCTAAAACCATCACCCATCACAGACTACTCCAACTTCTGAGAAAGTGTGGGAATCAGTAATCTTTATATTCTAAGGGTCTCCCTATCATATGTAACCATATCAATATATATGTGATATCATTAGTTCTAACAATTAGAAACAATTAGATATTACTGTCTTGGACAGAATTTTATCCATTCCCTCATTAAAAGAAGTTACTACCTGACTTTCAAATGTATTTATAGTGTTTTCTTGCATTTTTGATTTTTAATTTTGTTGAATATTTTACTTTTATATTTGAACAAAGCCAAATATATCTCTTTTTTTCCTTGTAGGTAGGATTTATGTTTCTTGGCTATCTTTCAAAGAATTCTTACCAATTCCAAAATTACACACAGAATAATATATACTCTATGTGAATTAATGTGTTTTGGCTTTGAGAAAACCTTTGTCTTAACTGAAAATCTTAAATAAAAACTTGAATCTGAATTTGACAAAGAAAAAATTTACATATGTATGTACTTATTTTTATAGACACACATATATATGTTACACACATATATATGTATTTATGTGGCATATCATATGTATATTCATGGCCACATAAATACATATATATGTACATACACACACACATGCACATATATCCTTACCATTGACTTCCTGGTTTAAGTTCATATTACCAGGAGTATTTTATATTATATATTATTTTTATTTATTCTTTTTAGATGCACATGGTGGTAAAGTATATTTTGTGGTTGTACTTGACGTGAAGTTTTAGTAGTTATGTATTCATACAGGAACATGGGAAAGTTATGTCAGATTAACAGGGTTTTTATAGACTGCAAAGTATATTCATATGGCTCACATCATAAGAATACATCAGGAAGTAAAACAAAACAATGGCTATTCTGACCATTTATATAATATTATTATGCAAATAACACCACTTATAGCTATGGAATTTTGTGTAAAATACAATTAATTTATTCTTTCCACAAATTTAATCACTTGTATTTTTTATAATGATTCCTAGGGATTCTTCCACATTTCATGTCTACATTTACTACCCAAGAAAGAAGATAGAGGCATATAGGTAATGAATCTTTTTTCTCCCATTTCTCAGATGATGACAGTAACATGACCAAAATGTATCACATTGCTGTAGGTTTTTTATGAAGAAAGTGACTTGTTTCCTCTTTTTTAATGTACTTAAGCATACAACTTTCCCCCTGAAATAGTATCCTAAAACATGAGATAATACAATTATATTGAGGAGAAACATACTTTCTTCACTTAAATCAATAGGATTATAGCACTATAGTGCTGTAAGGTGATAATTTTATAATACCAGGTACTCTATTATATACATCATGTGAATTATTTTAGTTATTTCTAGTTATAATAGGGATTAAAACATAAAATAGTGAAATTATTAAGTAATGTTAATGTTCTGAGTATGTGCTAAATATATGTCATATGTATTCTAAAGTAAATAATTTGGAATTTAGATATGAGGTTTTTCATAGAAAGAATTAAATAACCCATTTGAGCATTTTAAGGTAATTTTCAGAATACAAACTATAACACAAATATAGCAGTTTGAATAATTCAAATTCACTGAAATTTTTGTTTAAGTAAATAATGATTTGTTACATATGACTTTTTTTTCCATTGTTTAGAAAAATTACTAAAATTATTTGTAAGACTTTTGGGAGAATAAATACTAACTGAATTTCTACACAATACTATTTTAAACTTTAGATTCAGAAAATCAAATTTTGAAACCTACATATTATAGGCAAGCAAATATATTAAGTATATATACACATGAGTTTATGTTCATAATTTTTATGATTCAGGAGTTATTTTTAGTATCTCTGGGGCACACATCCTTATTATCTACACATTTATGCTACACGTTATATATCAAAATAAGTGCATAAGGTACACAGAAACTATATGTATCTGTACAGTGAATTATATGGGACACTCCAGTTAGAGTCTTTTAATTTTTTTTTAAATAAATATGACAGTTGATTGCATTACAATTCTTATTACACATATACAGCACAATTTTTTATATATCTGGTTGTATATAAAGTATGTTGACACCAATTCGTGTCTTCAAACATGTAATTTGGATAATGATGTCTTCACATTCCACCATCCTTGCTAACCCCCTGTGCCTCCCTTTCCCTCCCATCCCTCTGCCCTATGTAGAGTTTCTCTATTCCTCACATGCTTCTCTCCCTACCAACTATAAATCAGCCTCCTTAGAGAAAATATTCGACATTTGTTTTGGGGGGGATTGGCTAA
This sequence comes from Callospermophilus lateralis, assembly GCF_048772815.1. NCBI lineage: Eukaryota > Metazoa > Chordata > Mammalia > Rodentia > Sciuridae > Callospermophilus > Callospermophilus lateralis. Next base: position 4,765,501 of record NW_027510272.1, read on the forward strand.
CTTCACTTAACATTATCTTCTTCAATGCCATCCATTTACCTGCAAGTGCCATGATTTTTTTCTCTTTTATTGCTGAGTAAAATTCTATTGTGTATATATGCCACATTTTTTTAATCCATTCATCCACTGAAGGCAATCTAGGTTGGCTCTACAGTTTAGCTATTATGAATTGTGCTGCTATAAACATTGATGTGGCTTTGTCCCTGTAGTATGCTGATTTTAAGTCCTTTGGGTATAGACTGAGGAGAAGGATAGCTGGGTCAAATGGTGGTTCCATTCCCATATTTCCAAGGAATCTCCATACTACTTTCCATATTTGATGCACCAATTTGCAGTCCTACCAGAAAAGTATGAGTGTACCTCTTTTGACCATAGGGAAAATAGAGGCAGATTTCATCTTCTTACTACTCAAAAATAAATTGCCTGATAAATTGCAGTAAAATTCTAAGGAACATTTAAAAAGTTTTATGCATGTATGCTTTTCAATTGTCGGCAAAATTTCAGGTGCCTTTTGAAAATAAGTTTGATATAAAACAAATGGCTAAATTTATATTTTATAGTTCATTGTGTGATATACCAAGTAAAGAAATCCCTTAAGGATCTTTTTTTAATTCAGCATAAAAATAAAATTTGAGATTATGAAATGTGCACCAACTTCTGAATTCTAATATCCTGTAGAGGTTCACAATAACACCTCTCTTAAGTAAAGTCTGCAATTTAAACATGCCACAGCTAAATTTCCACTTGCAGTTTGTTTTAACCTAAGAAACCACTCACACCTTGTTAGCAAGCTCTGGGATGCTATGGAAACAGTACAAAAATTACATTAGCAATAAAACAATAAGTGTTTTTAAAATTAGTTCTTCTCTTTCTTCTTTTTTTTTTAGTAGTGGTTAGGATTAAACCCAGGGCCTTATGCAAGTGAGGCAAGCACTTTACCAACTGTGCTATATCCCCAGCCCCACAATTGAGTATTGTGGTTATGCATTAGAAGTTTTGTAATCCATATCAAAAACTTTAAAAATCAGGCTTTGTAAAAATCATTCATAGTATAATTTAATTTTATCTATTTCTTCCAGTAATTAAGAAATTTTCTCAAACTCAGTCATGGTATTGATCAGCTTAAAGGCATGGTGAGAGTCTTTTCCATTGTGCAGCTTCAATAAAAGTTAGAGAAACTACTATACCGTGCATATTTCCTGGGGCTAGTGACAGAGATGTTATGGGTAATAAAAGCTGTGTGATGGCATTGGAAAGCCAGTCTTCTTGGAGAGAAACTACTAAAATTACATTTTGCATACTTGGCTCTTTCATGGTGACAGAGAAATATCCTGCATAGCAAATGTGTTCAATACTTAAAATTCGACATATGTCATAATTAAATGTGAATAATGATAAAAGGATATTTTTCAGATGTTTAATATTACAACAATACTTGTACTAGCATAAATAGTTTGAAACAAATCCATTCTACTTAATCATATTTTAGTAATTTAGATTGAGTTTGGAATGCATAATTCAATTGTTGAGTTAATTGAGTCTGTGTACATGTGGATTAACCAAGCTCTAATTGTTCTAAAATTGAGTAATTTCAGAGCATTCATTTTACTTCCTGGGTGATATTTGAACATTCCCTTTATTCAAAGAAACAATTCTGGGGAGATGGATAAAAGAAATCTCTAAAGAAAACTTAAATATGAATATGAACAAAAGTTAGTATTATGTAAGATTAAAGATATATTAGTCAAAATAGAAGCAGTCATAAGATGTGCTTTTCAAACTCAATGTTTATCCACTAATACATTGCATGTAATGACATAGCTAATCTACCATAAATGAATGTCAGTGTTAAGAGAGGCCACATTTAAAAACTCATCCTCTTAAGGAAGATTTATAATTTGAAATGCACTTTGTGTATGATATAAATTGAAAGAATTTATCACTCATAGTATGCAGAAAGAATCATTCACTTCACCAATGAAACTTAACAGTAAAGAAGTCTTTATTTTTATTTTTTATTTATATATGACACTAGAATCATTAAAATTCTTATTTCACATATACAGCACAGCTTTTCATATCTCTGGTTGTATAAAAAGTATATTCACATCAATTCATGTTTTCAAAATATACTTTGGATAATCATAAATGATAATCACATTTCACCATCAATTGTAACCAAGAAGTCTTATATCTAAGTCAAAATATTAATAATAAGTAAAAATACTTAATAATTATGATGTATAAATTCCTATTTTAAGCATTTTATTTCAATGAATTATTTAATTATTCCAAAAATATTATTTGATAAGTTAAAAACATTTAGACCATTTTACAGATGGGAAAATAGAAGCAAAAAAAAGATTAAGTCACTTGCCTGAGTTTCAGAAGCTAAGTTCTGCAGGCAGAATTTGAACTCAAAAAGTCAGATGGTGTTTGTAAATCTTACTGAAGACTCTGTGTTTCTTCAGTCTTAGAATTTGTACTGAGATTAGCACCAATAACAACAAATTGGGCAATTAAATTGGAAACCTGCTTCCTGACCATCACCAACAGGCCTTGCCAGATAGCTCTGCCAAAGCTTCTCTGCTTCCATGTAATAACTAGTATAGTTTTGCCAAGAAAACTCTTAATGACAGGCAAATTATCTTCACTTTAGCTAGTATTATTCTGTCACCTACCACTCAGGTACCAGATCCAAGAACATTTGCCAACAGGTGCTCCTAAAATAGTCTGGACTCTGAGAGTTCTGGCTTTTTTGGAGAAATCTTGCATCACTGAACATATTCTGGGAAGGTGGAGGATTTGAGACACATCACTCTGCCCAGAGATTTTTTTTTCTTCCATTACCCGAGATCCCTGGTGTTATTCTGCTTAGGTCAGTGCCATTTATCAAAGACATATATTGTAATCAAATACTCAATTAAGGATGATGCAATTTGAAGATGACTCCCCATCTTGGACACCAGTAAGTATCACACCAGGATCAGTGGGTGGTCCACCCTTCACTTCTCAGAAATACAGAACTTTCTTTCAGTGATTAGCATGTTGGAAACTGAATATCATATTCTGGAAAGAGGGACCTTCCACTTATTTATAAATGAATGAAAACAAAGGTTACTTTCTGATTTCATTTTCAAACATAAAATGATGGAAACAGTATATTTCTCACTAAAAGAAGTAGACATTAAATATATTATAGCTAAAAACAAATAGATATTCATAAAATCAGTAATGCATACCCAAGTAACTTCTCCTTTAATTGAATAAAGCAGAGTAATAAAGGCCAATGAAAATGCTCATGTAGCATTTAAAATTTGAGGGTTTTTAATTTTTTTTTAAATTTTGCCAACACTTTACATTCTATTGAAGATTTGTTGGCTCTACAACCTGGCCTAAGTAGGAACTCGTGTGAGCCAGAGAATAGGAAAATGAATCAAACAAATGAGACAATATAGACAGTGTTTAAGTTCAATCCCCAGTACCAAAACAAAACAAAACAAAAAACTTTTTTGTATCACTAAATATCCTGACTCAGGTTTAGGGTTAGCCTCAGTCTCAATTTAAGTGAACTGGATGAGTTGTTTTATGGATATCTTAAGTAGTGTCTGCCACAGAACTTTTCCTGTGTTGCTGTCTCATAATTTGGTGAAGTAATGTTTATGAAGACGGCCAACTGCTAAGAAACCACAGATCTTTTCATTTCTTTTGTTTTGCAAGATATCACTTGCATCACAAAATCTGAATATCAGAGCTTATCAGTGATGTGTCTCATGAAAGAGTCCTTAGTGGATTCTTTGGAACCTGGGAAAATAGATGGAATTCTTCTGGATTGCCAAATGTTCCTTTTAACCACTGTCTCCAGGGGCTGTAAAGTGTAAATGTGAAAGCCTCTACCCAGCAGGGATTGACAGGTGAAGATGCCTGTTGTATATAGAAGACATGACTCTTCTATGTTATCTCTTCTGATGAAAAAGGAAAGATTAAAGTTTGGTGTGTGAGAGATGTATGTGATGGTGGTGGTTAATCAAGTAGATTAGTAGAAAGTAGCTTAAGACTGAGGCCTATCAGAAATCTGTGTGTTTCACACAGAATCATTTTGCATGAGAAGTCAGACAACATGGAAGCACTTACCGCAATCTCTGTTAAATGCAGGGCAACGAAAATAGCAGAACTGGCGAACACCTGGAATGAAGTGTTGCCCAATTCTAGAGTAAGACATAAAGCCAATTAAGAGGGTTTTTTTTAAGGCACAACTGGAAAACAGAGTATTGAAAAGATCACCAAAATAATAACCATCTATACATTGGACATACCTCTTAAGTTATGAGAGATGAATGCCAGTATGTGGAAAGCAGCTACTGTTGCTGGTTAATTTTAGAAAATGTTGAATGTTTCTTCTTGCCAAATCATTTATTTATTTAGTTTGGTTGTGGATGTTGCACATAACAGTTCCTCTCTTACTGGAAGGCTAATATTCTTTTTTCCCCTTCGGAGCTAGATTCTCACTAGGTTGCCCTGGCTGGCCTTGAACCCTGGGCTCAAGTGATCCTTTTGCCTCAGCCTGTCCAGTAGCTGGGGGGACAGGCATGCATCCCTGAGGTTGGCCAGAAGATGTTTCTTAAGTTTGATCTATAGAGTTCCTCAGCAAACATTTTATTAAGCAGCTTTTCATTGTTAAGGACCTAACTATTCAAGGAAGGACCGTCTGGTTGTAGTAATGCACAGTTCTGTGGGAGAAGTACTGTATAGGTACTGTAAGACGTCTTTTGAAACAGGTGTGCAGTGGGAACTTGAAGGAGGGCCATCACTTCAGACTGAAGTTCAGACTGGAGGAAGAGTTCTTTAAACTGCGTAGGCTTCTGAGGAAACTGCACCTGGAATAGTGAGTTAACCTGTGGGTAGTTCAGTGTGCTGGGAGGCTGAGGTGGAAGACCCAGCCAGAGGCCCAGCTCACCAGGAACCTCACCTGCCACTCCTAAATCCATGAAGGATGGTTAGGGTGGTGTGAGGCAGAGAAACCAGAGGGCTGGCCTGATAACCCAGGGGAGGAGGATGGAGACCCGATGAAAGGCAGGGGATATGAGGAGAGGACACACGGATGAGCTAGTGAGGAAGTGAATTTGACAGGAAATTGATTTGGTGTGGACTTGAATTTGGAGGTGGATAACATGAACCATAGGTTTTGGGCTTGGCGGCTGGATCTGTTTTAGGAAGTGGTACTTTTCACAAATGAAGGATATGATATGGAAAAATAGGTATGTTGGGAGAAGGCAGCCCTGGGGGTACATTGGTATGTTCAGTCTGAGATGCTGGTGAATTGTCCAAGTGTAGATGTGGGAGACAGTAGGGTGGATGGTTCCGGAAGTGAGGAGAAAGCTCAGGTTTGAACTACATATTTGCGAGGTTTGTGTGACCAGCAGTTAAAACTTGGGTTGATTGGACAAGGTCATCCAGGGAGAATGCATTGAAGGAGATAGGGAGGCCCAAGGGTAGTCCAGGGCTCAGGAGAACCTGGGAAAGAGGCTCTGAGGAAGAGGAGCACTGAAGGTGCTGGTGTCAGACACCAGGAGAGAATGCAGCATTGTGGGTAAGGCACTGGCCGGAGGAGGAGAGTGGATGTGATATGGACTCACGGGATTTGGCATTTGGGTAATCATCAGGTAGGAATGAGCGCCCAGTAGGTGAAGAATCCATCTGTTTTTGCACCACCCATTTCAGTAAATAGCTCTGCTCTCCATCCAGTTGCTCAAACCCAGAAACCCAGGCTCCACCTTGACTCCACCTTGATTCTTTCCACCTTTCCTTTCCCCACATCCAGTCAGTAGCGCGCTCGCCTCGCATGCATGCGGCCCGGGTTCGATTCTCAGCACCACATACAAACAGAGATGTTGTGTACGCCAAAAACTGAAAAATAAATATTGAAATTCTCTCTTAAAAAAAAAAGATTTAATTTGAGGAAAGTGTTCCATGGAAAAATAAACTTTAATATCACTGCCATAGCTCATATATGAAGGTAGGACTTAGGACCTACATAAAGCTTTACATTATCTTCCTGCTAAATTTCATCTCCTTGGTGAAGATCAGCATTCCAATCTTAGTGTCCTCTCAGTTCTGACTTTGCCATCCGCTCTATTTTCTGTCCCTCCCAGCTTTGTGCAATCTGCATGTGTCATTAGCTTGACAGCTCTGTCCTCAAACTAATTCTATAATAAAAATGTTTGAAAAGAGTAAAGCCCTTGAACAAGCCCCTAGACACTGCCCACTGGGTATAATAATTCATTAATTGGTGCTCTCTGGGGTTGATTTTTCAAATCACTTATCAATCTATATAACTGTATATAGTGGCTATCTCACCTTGAGCCCAAATTGAGATTCAAATATTTCTAGCAGAATGGACAAGCCTGAGAAAAGCAGATTTGCAAGTCAGTTGACTGAGAACTTGGGTAGAGGTCTGAATGAGGAGGGTTATACACAGATGCCTGGGGTGAAGGAATTGATGTCATATGAGTGTCTTTCCCTGACACCATCCTGTGGGTTGGGATCAAGGTCTAGGGATGGGAGAGGTTACAAGAAGGTCTCTGGAGCAGTGGGTTCCCATAGGGCTGATCAGCTCCTTAGGGACCTGAAAAGTTCACTCGTCAATAGGGGAGGAAACCTTTCATTTTCTGAGGTTAGGGTTAGGGAATACCACATTGGAGACAAGCTTTACATTCTCATGGAGAGCATCCTCATACAGCTTATAAGCAGAGGACATCCAGGGGAAATCAGAGCTGAAGGAACACATCCCTAGCAGAGTGATAGAAGAGCATAGCTGAAATACTATCTGGGGACTCATAGACCAGAAAGTGAGGCTGTAAGACAAAGGTGGAAGTCCCTGAGCAGCACAAAGGAGACAACATGTCAGGATGAGTGTTTACAGTGGTGTGATCCTGTCTGTATCCCCAAACAGATGAAGCCTAGAGAGACACAGAGATACGTAAGTCGTTCAGAACACATCTTACCCTATCCTGATACACTGAGAAGAAGCCTGCTGAACTCTAAACGATTTTCTGATGTAAACCCTAGCTTCTGCTCCTTTCTAGAAGATTTCTGACAGCTATTTGGGCCAGTTCTCTGGGAGCAAAACACCTTCCTCTAACTGCAGTCCTCCATCATGTTTAAACTCAACTTTAAATTTTCATGTTTCAGAGCTGCTCTCTGCCCTCCCCAGTCTGAAGAAAACATCATGGTTCCAAAAGTTAGGTAAGAGTAGAGAAATGAGAATCATGAGAAGGTTAATGCGGAATGTGAGGAGTTTCTACGCCAGTGTGGTCCCCAGCTTGCCTGATCACCTGGGACATAATTATATAAAACAAATTTCAGGCCCTTACGTGGAGAAGCAGTGGGACCAGAACCCTTCCTCTACAAGTCCTCCAGATAACTCTGCAGGTCAAGAAAGTTTGAAAACAGTGATTTAGAGCAGTCTCTCATTTTACAAATAAAGAAACTAAAACCAACATGGTTCAAATTGATTCATGCAAGGTTATGGCTTTATTTTCTCATGTTTATGTTTCCAACATCAAATGGCTGCCAAGAGTATCCCTTTGTTCCCTATATACTTTTAGCAGAATATTTAACAGAATCTCAGGACTAGATCCAAAATTATGGTTTTCTAAGCATGCACCTAGAAGCCTCAGACACCACAAAACATTTCAGAGGCTGCTGTAGGCAAAGAAGTTGGAGACAGAATTGTGGAATTGTAGGTTTCTTCTCTTCATGCCCTCCTCTCCCCACAAGAGTATACTTATTCTTATCTGCTTTATATATTCAGTTCTACAAAAAAGTTCAGTGAGCAAGGCTTGTTGCTTAAAAAGAGAATTAGAGATCAACTCATCTAAAATATTCTCATCTGCAAAACTGGCCTCTTTAAAAAGTTCATATGTCTCAAAAGAAAAAAAAATCTTCAGAGCCTCTTACTTTAAAGTTCATCCAATTTTCATTAATTCTCACTGCTTATAATATCTACACAAATTTATCTAAAGGTCATATTTATTTTATTAATGTAGAGATGACCAATTATTTGTCACCTTGTATCTCAAAGAGGTCACTCTTAATAAGTAATAGTATCATCAATTTGGTGGAGGAAACAGATGACTGTTTTCTGGCATGAAAAATGTAAAAACAACAGCCATCCTTAGAAAACAATAAGGCATCTAACCAGTGGGCAGCAGCATGGGGAGAACACAGCAAGAACCTTCTCTAACAGTGATTCTCAGCCAGGACAAGAAGCCCATGAGGTACTGTAAACACTTCAGAGCTAAGCTGTGAAAACCTCCGAAGTTTGATGCCAAATACTGATTAATATGTAAAATTTATTTTTGTTCTGAGCATACAAACTGATAAGATAATGCTGTCAGTTTGAGGTAGTGTGGAGCCAGATACTCTTGTAGCCTGTGGGAGGAGAATATGTAGCTTAAGAGTAACCTGGCACCCCAAAAAACATTTATTTTTACTGAAATGTGTGATTTTGCCTTACAAATATTTAAGAAATTCTGCTTAGGGAAGAACACAGTTTAACTCAAACAAAGATGAAGAACGTACAGCTCAGCTGGTAGAGTGCTTGCCTTGCATGCACAAAGCCCTGGGTTCTAATTCCCAGCATCACACACACACACATACACACACAAAAAAAAATTTCTCCCCAAAATGCATAACTGAAGGGTAGAGAAACAAAGAGGCTGCTACTAAATGCCTTTGTCAATAGTGAAAGAAGCGATTGTCATTGTTGGTGACTTACCTAATATTCCTTGAAGTCTTTAGTTCCTTTCTATTTTACCCCCAAAACCTCTATAGAGGTAAATGTTCTTATGAAATTAAAATTCAAAAAAATACTACAGTAATCGAACTCAAAGATTTAAGCCTCAAGGACCTGCCCTTCCCATCAAGGTACCAGGACTAGTCACTGGAATGCTCTCCAGATCAGAAATTTATAGCAATAATGCATAACTTTAGCAACAAAGTAGAATAAATATGGTGGAGCACTCTTCCTTCCATTCTGGGTGGGTTTGCCCTATGGAAAATGTTCTTGGTTTCAAGAAGGAAAGTAAGACTTGAATGGGCCTGCTGGGTTCATGTCAGTAGCCTGTACCCTGCCCTACATCATGAGGCAGGGCTGGTACCAAGAGGGAATGGGCATGATGAAAGTGTCCTCTTCCCCAGAGTTCTGATTAGAATGTCTTCTTCTACTGCTTCACAACTCCATTTTTTAAATGCTTACTGAACAATTTACTGTTATCCTCATACCATTAAAAAGATAAGGGAAGTATAAGACACCACCCCTACTCTCAAAAAAGTGTAATATATAAGAAATTATTAGACTTATAATATATAAGAAATTATTAGACTTATATAAATAAGAAGTGCCTACTATTAGTCATGTCAAGTGTATGGGATGCACAGTAAGAGTTACAGGTCAAGAAGGATGGTATCAATTAAGAAAAATGTTAATGGAGACAATTTTCATGGAAATAAAATTAGAATAATGAAAATGATAGAATAGTTTTGAGGTTTCAAACCATTTTTGAGTACTTATCATGTCCCAGATACCAAACCACATACGTTAACAAAATCATTATAATTTTTTTTTTTTTTTTTGGTGGTGCTGGGGATTGAACCCAGGGCCTTGTGCATGCGAGGCAAGCACTCTACTTCAGCCAAAATCATCATAATTTTACTGAAAAAGAACTTGGAGGGCTGGGATTGTGGCTCAGTGGTACAGTGCTTGCTTAGAATGTGTGAGGCACTAGGTTTGATTTTTGGTACTGCATGTAAATAAATAAATAAAGGTCTAACAACAACTAAAAAATAAAAAAAAAAACCTGGAAAAAAATGTATGCAGATGCTGCATGATGTTTTGGCGATTGTGGGAGATTTTATTTCTTCTAATTTTTTCTTTATTAATATTATGTATGCAGTAAATAAGGAAGAAAAGAATTTGTAAGGTTTAGGCATATAGGCAATGCAATGTTTTATAATTAGAGAAGAAGTTATGTTGAAAACATGACAATTGGAATTAATACCATGTTCTACGGACACTGACGAATTGGTGCTAGGAAGGAATGAAAAATAAAGTAGAAAAGAGGGATAATCATAAAGAACATTGAGTATCTCAGAGAAGAATTTATATTTAATTAAATCTACAATAAGAAAACCATTAAAATTCCTGAGAAATAAAGTATAGTAGAAAGACAGCATTTAGAAATATTGCTCTTATTGCATTTTACAGGAAGGAACTGAGCAGAGAAAGGGCTTAGTCCTTGGAGGTGACTGCAGTATGAATGACATGCTTGCATTAGAATCTCAGCAGAAGACATAGGATCTGACCACAGATCTGTCTGTCTCTCAAAAATCCATGATTCTTCTGCTTCTTATAGCGTCTAACAAGTGCTTGGAACAGCATAACTTTGAATTCTACTCCACAGCTTCTCAAACTTCCCCAGAAAAGTGTTCCTAAGAACCAGGGGCACAATTCTAGGAGGTCTCCCTGCAAACCAAAACTTTCAGTGAAGTAGCAGATTTTTTATCTTTACATGTCAAGCAACACTTCTGTTTTCTTATATTACAGATTCCTATTTGTTGCAATATGAAATTAATATTTAAATTTTCATCAAGTAAATTTTTTTTAAATTGGATTTTGATAATTTTAATACCTTTATATTATTTATTTTTATGTGATGCTGAGTATTGAACCCAGGGTCTCCAATGTGTTAGGCAAGCGCTCTCCTGCTGAGCCACAACCTCAGCCCCATCAAGTATATTCTATTCCAATTATACATGAAATAAGAAAGCTCTTCTCCTGATCTTCCAAATAAGTGATAGCTATCCTCCTGTAAATCCCCACAGAAAATGTTCACAATCTTCTAGATCATATGGTTCTATGTTACTAAGAATGTTATTCCATATCATTTACATATAATCCTTTAAAATTCCAACTTTTAATTGAATTCTTAAGGGGAAGTAGAGAGTATGGATGTGGAAGGAAGTGCTAATATCTGAAATGATCCATATGACTTCCTCCTGAGAATATCTCCCCCCAAGTTAAGAAGACTTAGTTCTAGGGAGAAGGTGAAAGAGGAATGGAAAAAAGAGGTAGACCAAGAACTACACCAAAGACACAGAATAGAGTATTTGATAACAAGGTAATTAATAAGAGGAGAAGGTGAAATTCAACAAATCATGTTATATGTATGTATCAATGTGTTACAATGAATCCCATAATTATATATAACTTGTAATGCACCAATAAAAAATGTTAAAGAAAGAGGAAATGGTGGTGGAGAATCCATGACTCCTAGTTTGGATGACTGGAAGAAACTTCGGTAATGTCATTAACACAAATAAAAAAAAGTTCAGATGTTTGCTGAGAAGAAAAAGGGAATTCAATTTCACTTATACTGCACTTCAAGCAGTAACAGTCAGATGGAAATGTCCCAAGAAATATATTTGGAGTCATCACTGAAAAGTTGGACCTTTAAAAAAGAATGTCGTTTCCAGGGAAGCAAGAGAGCATGAGTAGAGAGGAGCTCCTGGCGTGCTGGCTCTGAATCAGTGGAACCACAGGGAAAAGCAGCAGGTGTGTGCCTGCAGGGAAAATAGTTTTCAAGAGAAGCAAGTCACAAGGGGTGTAAAATCTGGCACAAAAGACAAAGTGAATAGAGGCAGGGAAAACGCCATGATTTGAGAAAGGAAAATATCATTGCTAACTTTAAGGATGGTGGTTTTAATATTGTAACAGGAATAAAAGTAAGATGAAAGAATTTAGGAAAAATGGTGGTGAGCAATTGATGTACTGATAGAAACTATGAGCATTTGGAGAAAATTCTGTGAATCAATAACCATCCATGTTTTGTAATAATTGCCATCTTTTTAAATGCAATGCAATTTGCAACAATAATTCAGAAGCATTGAATAAAAGGTATTAGTAGTGACCATATTGCTGCAATCACATTATTTCAGCAATGAAAAAAAAAGTAAATCTAAAGACTAAACAGAAACTTTGGACATCCATAGTTTTCTGAGGAAGGTCCACAATTGTCTCTGTACTTAAAACAATAAATTTTCTATCTTGGTGCTGTTTCAACTGAAAAAGAAAATGGAAATTTGAACCAGACAACCTCGTTTGGCTCTTTCCAGCAGAAAGAATGATTCTGAATTTATTTATATCTAAGTCAAAACACACATATACACACACTAGCAAAGTCCCTAGTAAGAACTTTTATTGGTGATGCATTCTAATATTAGGTACTCTAGGAAAATAGCAAACATCAGTGTTATACCAAATGCTTCATAATGCAGCATGTGTTTGTTATTCAGACTATTGAAGTTGTGTATGTGTTTTTTGGTGAATCTCAGAATCTAGCACTATCTTTTATACAGTGTGCCATAATGGTGACTTGTGTGTGCCTATACATGAACAGGTAAATTTATCTTTCATATTTACTAATGAATCTGTTGAGGGCCAGTCACTTTAATATACTAATAATACTCAATTTAAATAATATCTTGGAATTGTGAAACAACATTTCATCTTTACCATGCCTCTTTCTTCTTTTCAGTACTGGGAATTGAACCCAGAACCTCATGAATGCTAGACAGGCACTCCACCATTAAGCTACATCTCCAGGCCTTAGCAAGCTAAATTACCCAGATTGGCCTTGAACTTTCAGTCCTCTTGCCTCATCCTCTCAAGTAGCCAATATTAGAGGCATGCTCCACTGCTCCTGGCCTTCTACTGTGCCTCTTTAACTAACTTAAATGGTTCATTCCAACAACAACAAAAGAATGCCTTTTCTGTTATTGGTTTATGTTGAAATATAAGCATTAGTCAAACTTGTTTGAACAAAAAAGTTCAAAACAGCAACATAATTCCAGTAAAAAGAAAAATTATGGCCAAGCTCAAAAAAGTCAGTAATTTACAAGGAACCTGGAAGAATTACTATTGCATTAGCAGGGAAATTTTTGGGAGCATAGCTTCTTCAGAGGCTAATGAAAGGTGGGCCCACAGCAATATCTCAACTGAAGAAAAATTGCCATCATTTTGCCTTTTTTGTTTTGCTTTTAATCATTCACTGGTTTTAAAAGATATGTCTTCTTTTATAAAGGTATGTATCTTCTCATGGGTGTTAGGAAGAAAATAAACAACACACACATGGGCTCGCAATGCTGAATTTAACAAGAAAACTGAATAGAGAGCTAAATCAGAACCCTTGGAAATATAAACATCTCCTCATCATTAAAATATTCAGGAAGAGAGCTTAATCTGCACCGAAATAATAAAGTAACCATGTAATTGTATTTATAAAATAAGCTGTCTCAATTTATGTTTTAGAAAAATACCATCCATTAATTATTTACCTTGGAACATTTTTAAGGTTTTCAAAGCTCTTTTAAAATTCCCATACAATATCTAGGTCAATCAGGTAAAATTCTTCAAATATTATATGTAAAATAGTTTTTCTTCTGAAAAACTATTCTTATTTGTTTGCAGAATTCAAACAACTTTAGCTGCTTGAAATCCTGAAACACTTTTGTGCTTTTCAAAATTCACATTTCGTAAAGGGCATCTATTCTGTAAAGTTTACTGAATAATAAATACAACTTTAAGTGATGCAAACTGTCAAAATCCTTGAATGTCAGAGTTAAAGCTGATAGCTCTTCATGATATTCATAATATGTATTTTTTTCCTGCTTTGGAAAAGGTAAAAAAAAAAGAAGAAGTAGAAGAACAGAATAAGAATGATTTAAGTAAAGGCAATCTCACATTTGAATTTCTTCATCTTTGTATATTTGTCATAAATAACAATTTAAATATCCTCTGAGGTTAATATTTTCTGGTTCAGTGTGAAAGTATAGGAAAAGTTAATATATGCATACATTATATGAGGAAACAGAGACTGAAGCATCTTATTTGTAGCAAATTTTATTTTCAAATAACCATAAAAGGTATCCAGTTACTCCTCAGATTAATGTATAAGATCATGCAAGATGTAAATAGAAAGTTCCAAAGGAAAGAAACATTCCTGACCTTTCTAATATGAGAGGGAAAAGCACACAGAATTGCACACCAGGAACTTTCTACATATGGCTAATACTTGGATCCTTATTCTTGCCTGATTTTTGTCATTTCAGCACAAGATAAAATGTAATGCAAAGAGGCAAAAATTAATAATCCAAGAAAAGAGAAACTTGCCAATGTGATACATAACATGGAGGATTAACTTTATTAATATTCACAGAGAAATGTTGAAAGAGAAATGTATCTATTTGCAACAGTTAAAAAGAAAATGAGTTGTGGCAAGAATATTGTTACTTATATCATATTCAGAGATTTTTCCTTGAGTATCATGCACAGTTCTGAACTTCTAAAAAAATCTTTTTTGCTATAGAACCAGGTAAAATGAAATAGATATCTTCCCAGAAATTATTCAAAATAACATATTAGCTTAAATTTTTAAATCATTTTGAAAATAAGAAAAAATCATAGTGCTATTCTGAAAAAAATGCTATAAGGACAAGTAGGTATGACTTTTAAAATGCTTTAAATCAATAACAAACCATAAAGAACGTAACTTTCTATTTTGACATTGTCTATAAAACAAAGTATTGTGCATCAGAGGGGCTTCTTTTAATTACAATATTCAGAATTAATTCCCCTTTAGAAAAATAGAAAATTGATCCACAGGCCAATTCAGAGTTTATCTACATGTTCAGTGCATATGCTTTGTGTATTTACAGTGCATTTCTTCAACTTGAGCTGAGTCCAAGTGTCCTTATTTTCCCCTGATGTCTAAAGACCACAAGATGTAACAGGTATTGAATCACCTCAAGAGCACACAATCTTTCTTCCAGTAAAGCTAACTTTGTTTATAACATAGTTAAAAATTAAACAGCAGAACTCCATACAAAATCAGATGTTCATATTTATCTTTCATAACAACAATATTATGCCCAAAATTCTCTTTAAGAACCTAGAATGTCATGACTCCAAATTTCAATTTCAGAACTTCCCATTTCTAACACTTTCCATCACAATGCCCTTTGAAGGCACACTACAATAGAAAATGAGATGAGATTTTTATATGTCTAATAAAAAAAATTGATTCCAAAGAATATACAGCGGATTTCACTGGGATTTTGATCAATAAAGCTATTTAGGTTTTAGGTGATGAAAAGTCTTCAAAATTTTAAGGATATTTGCTTTGGTTTCTTTATTATGAAGTTTTATTCTTATTTGAGGTATCAAAAACCTATATATTTTTTAAGTCAGCATTAAAATGACTATTCAACCAAAGGTCACAGACACCAACTCTGAATAAAGCTTTTGGTGCCCAAGATCAATTTACCAGAAGTTAGACTAACCCACGAATTGCAGAGGTAGAAGCCATAAAAACTTGGTACCCTGTCCGCATCAAACAAGCCCACATTCTCCCATTCCATGCCAAACAATTAGTTGGCATTTGCAAGTGCCCAGCCCCAAAGACTGCTGAGCATCATGGGAAAGCATGATACAACTCCCAACTCGGCATCACATGCTCTTTTCTTTTCCCACTCACATAATTAGTGCTCCTTTCCTTCCCTTTTAAAAATGTGCCTGTTTCAAATTTGTATTATTTTTTTCAGATGTCTAATTTCAGTTATGTTCTTTCCTTCTTTGGTCTCTTCCCGAATTTCACATTCGAGACAAATATTTAAAGGTCTGTAAAACCAGGCAAGTTTCCAAAATATTTCTAAATGAAACTGCTATAGGTGACAGAGCAGGGAAAGAAGGCAAAGCTTATAGGATAAAATTTTGAATTAACTGGCTGAAAATGTGTTGGGAAATCTATCTAGGTTGCTAGAGCCATAGGTGAGGTTTCAATGAGGCATAAACATTCAAGTTGCTGACAAAACCAACATGTTTCATGATCACTCAAAATAGTCTGCTTGTCATGGTGCATTGCTTTATTATTATTATTATTATTAGTAGTAGTAGTAGTAGTAGTAGTAGTAGTAGTTGTTGTAAGTCACTGTTTCTCTTAAATTATTTTCTTTTTTAGTATTCAGGAAGTGAAAGCATGTAAGAAAACATTCAAAATTCTGAGAATATATGTAAGTGAAATATTTAATGTCTGTTTTTTGTAAAATGTTACATCATTTACATAGGGTTCATTTGTATATAATAAAAATTTCATCATAATGAAAAATTTTCTGGAAAGTATTTTATATGTTAATTTGTTTAACATATGCTTTGGATTTACAACTAAATAGGAATAGTTTAAAAAATTCTTTCTTCAAATACTCTCTTTAACAATTAAAAAAACCTCATTTCTAAATATGTGTTTTACTTCCCACTTGCTCCTTTGTTTGTAATATCATAATTATCTTGAACTATGCAAAGACTGGATCTTTTCATAGTTCAGAACATATTGTATACTTCAATAAATCTGCTCATTGCATAGCAAACACGTAAACTCACAGAGAATCTATAAATTTTACCCTAAAAAAGTTGAAATTTTACACAATAATTTATACTGAGTTTTATTTATGTTATAACTTGGGTTTGCTTTTTTTATTTTTAATACATGTGTCAGTAGAATAAAACAAATGAAAATAAGTCATGAAAAAATAAAGAAATAAAAGCAGGTAAGTAATCTTACCCTAGACTACCAGAATTAAACTTCATTAAATTGTTTGGAGTTTTTCCTAACTATAACAAGTTGTGAATGTACTGTGTTGCCTCCTTAAGACAGTGTTCAAAATTAATTCCAACAGTGTATGTTTAACATAAAGTTAACTATGTTTGCATCAAATAAAATGTTTATTAATGAAAGCTATTTATCATACAAGAAACAGCAAAGATAAGTCATCATTACAGAGATGTACACTAGAGGTGACAGATGTAAAAGTGCATGCAGAGACTTCTGTTTAAAAAGGAAGTAATAAACAATAATACTAAAATTACTGGGGTTTGATCCCTATACTCTTAAATGAGTGATAGCTTTTCTTTGAATTTACAATTGGAAAATGCCATTAACAGATAGAACTAATACACATTAGCAAGCAGGAGAAATGAATGTTTTTAGACTTTATTTTACAGCTATTGTTGCTTGACAAATGTGTGGGAATTTTTTCAATAATAATTTTCTTCCAATATGGGGTGGGCATATTACTGCCAGGTTGCTCTGGTTAATACAGGTTTATCTAGTGTTTTTAAATCACATAATTTTAAGCCTTCATATGTGTTAGACATCATAAAGAACAGAAGTTTTGTTAACATTCAATAAATGACATTTATGTCTCTCTCTCTCTCTCTCTCTCTCTCTCTCTCTCTCTCTCTCTCTCTCTCTTTTGGCTCATTAAGTTTTTAAAAGTATGATTATCATAACCTAATAGTGTCTTTGTCTTCACTGCAGTGAATTTCCGATCAAACTTTTCCCCTTCTTTTAATACTTTAGGGAATTTTCAAACGTCAGGATGTTTGGCTGTAATGCCCCAAGATTTGTTCTCCCTGAGAAAAATCATAGCGACAATTTATTAACTACAGAGCAACTTGGCTTTTAGGGGTCTGCAATTTCTATTTAGATTTACAAATATCCATTTGTGCTCAATAGACCTAACATTAAATCTTAATCATATTTAAGGTTTCTTTTCATGCAGTTACTTTATCTGCTAATTTTTTTATTCTGAAAATTGGACTGAGTTAAATCCATGGGGCATTACTTGTATTATAAGCACATATATTTAAAGGTACTTCAAGATTGATTTACACTGCATATGCAATGGTGTGTGCATTTAATATGAATCAGAAGTTTGAAAATTTAAAAACTAGTGTATATTTGAATATTTAAAAATTTTTCCACTACCATTTTAATACCTTTTACATACAGATATTGAAAACACACTAGAACAGGTAAACTTAAATAAAACTTATGGGAAATAAAACTCCTTAGATTCAAAATGGTTTATTCACACAAATTTAATAGGATATATCACAATTGTTTGGTCCATAAATATTTAGGGGAAATAGTTTCTATACAATGCATTTATCAATAAACAAAGAAACATGGACAAGTTTGCTAGACCACTTACTGTACTATAAACACGAAGCTCAATATATAAGATTATTGAATTTATCAACTATATTTGAAAGAGTGCACAACTGCTTTCTATGACATGTTTGTCCCCTCTAACAGGATACACCATAAAAAGAGTTTCAGAAATAAGAGGTAAAACAGTACAAAACTAGTGAGGTGTCAAAAGGGCTTAAAACAGTTAATTTAACAAACAACACATATAATCCTGATTTTTCACAAACTTACTTCTAAGTTATATCATAAGGCACATAGGAGAACTGAGTTATAATTAGTCTACTTAATAAAGTAGATCTAGAGTATCATATATTGTTCTGTCAAAGAAGAAAATTTATAAGTATCAATATTTTACCTGTAAAATTATATTAATAAGATCTCAGCCTTACCAAGGTTGTTTGGTCTGGTTAGTGGTAAATGCCCAAAATGTAATAGAAATATGAAAAGTCAAGATTTAAGCTCCATATAAGATGATAACCACACTTGCTAAATATATAATGGCAATCACACCTTTCTTCTGTTACAGTGTTAACTTATCTTCCATCATCTTTTTTTAAAAAATAAGCTACTCTCTGTGCTAATTTTCTAAAGACCCTGAGCAAAAGTTACAATAATGCACTTTAATGTGGGCAGTGAACTGTCAATATGTAACCACACATTTATACAGCCAGAAGGACACCTTTAAAATCTATTAAACAGAAACTCAGACCACCAGAGGAGATTTAAGGGGTCCAAAAAGTGGAAAATATGTGCAAAGTTATTCTTAACAATCCACTAAAGCAAGACATATATCTTGACTTCTTTTTTATTTTTTTAGGAAATCCACAATCTAATTGGTATTTAACTACAACAGAAGCATATAGATGAACATTCACCACTGCCCAGACCATTAAGATTTTACCTTAAATTAAAGGAAAATAAAAAGCTACTGTAAACTAGGAAATATATTCAGATCAGCATCCACAAGGCTTCTGAGTTTATCTACTTTAAGACTACTAATTTCAAATCTCTAATGCCAGAAAAGTTTGTGTGTGTGTGTGTGTGTGTGTGTGTGTGTGTGTGAGTGAGAGAGAGAGAGATAAAGTAATCAAACTATGCAAAAATAAAATAAAGCAAAACAAAACCAAAGAATTCTCATTGTTGGTGTTAAATTTACTGAGTTTTTTTTAAGCATTATTCATAAACAATGCCAGATACAATATCATGGTACAACTGAAGCCAATTCATAGAGATATTAATTAAATCATACCAATTTTTTGACTTCTTAAAAAATCATATTTTGCTTATTTCCATTTTCCCTAGGAAAAAAGGTAAGGTAGAAAGAATATTTTCAGAGTTGTGTTTACTGTTGTCAGTTGATTTTTCTTTTAGCTTTCGGAGATCAAAAGAATAGAATTTCAAATTCTATGTGGAATTTTCATAGGAGTTTTACAGGGAGTTTAGGTATTTTTCAAATATTGAAGAAACAAAGAACTAAGTAAGAAGGTTTTTAGGTGGTACATCCCTACAAGAAGGAAAAGTCACATTCGTGGAGTAATTTCCCACCTAACTAATCAATGCTATTTAAAATTGCTCTTATTAATGCTTTTGCTTAATCATATTCCTTATTTGAATCAAGAGTTCAGGTAAGAAATAGCAATACTCAATAATTCTTTCAGTTATAAAATTTAAAAAATGTGAAGTTTTCAAAATTTCATAATCACATATACAATTGCAAGATTTTAAAAATAACTAATTAATTACCTGGTTCATTTTTAACCTAATCACTTAAGCAGGAATATGATTATTTACCCACATAATATCACTCTAAACTTTTTTCTTCGAGATTCTGGAAATAAGTAACATACAATTTTAAGAGGCACTTATTAGAATGATTCAAAAGCTCCCCTTACCAATTGAAAGACCTAATTGCTTAAAGGAAAAAAAAAAAATCCAAATATACTTTGTAGACAAAATATGTTCACTTAAAGGAGAAAATACTGTAAACTCACTTGCCAAGTGGCTGCAGATGCTACACACCAAGCTGTTATTTTTATTCCCCAAATATTTTGTGGGTTAGAAGGAAGAAAAAAAAAGGGCTTGTAAATAATAAAATAATAAGAAGAAGAATAAGAAGAAGAAGAGGAAGAATTTAAAAAGAAAAAAAAAAAAACAATGTTAGAAAAGGTTCGCTAAGGTAGTTTGTGAGGGGCTCCCGGATTCGTGGCTGTCCATGTTAGAGGTCACAGATGTCACTACAGTGATAGTGGGATTGGTCAGGTCTGCTGAGGGCGGGGCCGGAAGCAACGTTCCATCAGCTTTATCAACACCCCCATTCTCCTACCGCAAAAGGTTCCTTCTGAATTTGGCTCGTGCGTTTTGGAACCAAACCTGCAAACCAATCCCAATTGATTTCTTTACCGATGTTTATATATATATATTTTTTTCTCTCGCTCTTTCTTTCTCTCCTTTTTTGTTTTAACTTTTATCTTTTATCTCTTTTTTTCCTGATATATTTCCTTTAAATATAATTGTTTATTTTTCTTGAGAGGGAAAGGGTGCTTTCTTTTTTTCCCTCATTCTTTCGTAAGACAGTAACTCAAAATACTATAGTTCTCTCTACTGCATGTGTCTCCTCCCAGCATTAACCAATGCCACTTGGGACAACTGATGCTCACATGGAGATACCATGTAACGAAAGCACAGAGATAAATCAGGGAAGATATGCCCTCATTCCTTGACTGTTGTCTTATGAGAATGAGGAGAAGCAGGTCTGCTAAAACTACTGCAAAGTAAGAACCACTCATAGGAAGTGAACGTCATTTGAAATAGAGTTTAAGATATCCCTGAGTCTGACATCCAGTAAGTATTTTTCACATAGGAAAAACTCTTCCAGGGCCACAGACCCCAAACAGCCAGAGACTATGTACCAGAATTAAAACTGTCTGCTATTCATCACTGAGAAATGAGAGAAGATCACAGGAGACTCACGGCCACCCATTATAATTTCATAGCCTTATATTCTTACCATGATGAATTTGAGGAAGCAATTAGCAGAACTAATTATTATTAAAAAAAAATAATGGTTTGTTAAAATGAAAAAAAAATATTTGCTCCAATATTTGCTGAGATACTAGCATAACTTTTAGCTTTTGGGCAGTTGGGGGAAAAGCCTGCCTGAATTTGGAAAGTTGTAATGTGAGAGAGGCTGCCAAGAACTCAATGGAGTAGGACAGTGCTAGCAGATTCCTCACAAATCAGCGCACTGAGCCTAACATGAATGGAAATCTCCAGAGCCATGTCTTATGCAAATGACAACACTTGCATTTGCACAGGAGTGAGGCAAGCTGAGCTGGTTTTGGAGACCCATCTACCTATCTGTAGGGAGAACGTGGTTGCATCTTGTAAGACCCTGGATCTCTCTTTGAGTACCCTCCAGGAAGCCCCTGCGAGTCTCAGTTTACCCTCTAGGGAAATAACTAAGATAAACTAAGAAGAAGCAGAGTAGGAAATAGCCACATCAAGCCAAGCGGGGAAGAGAACTATTTACTGGCAAGGGGATGGGAGATGTATGCAAAGCCAATGATGGAAGTGTCTTACCTGCAAAACTCTTTTGGTCAGGCTTGTTTTCTGAGCAAGTTGCTTGAGGTCCTTGGCATCCGGATTGTGGTTGATGGCAAAGTAGGATTTCATGGTCCGGAGCTGGTGGTGCTTGAAGGAAGTTCACATGCGCTTGGTCTTCTGAGAAGGTGGATAAGGCTGCTGGTCCCAGTCCAAGTGGTCTGCCTCATTCTCATTACAACCTGTTACACTAACAGGGGAAAACAACTATTCAGTGGAAACTCCTGCATTAATGGAAATGACGGTGGGCTAATGACACTGTTACGATAATAAAGTGACCAAGAAAATGGCTGTCAACTCAATTATGAACAATCTCTAGACAAAAAGAAAGAACTTAATTGCTACCATCAGCCAAATTTGTCTGTTAATGTGGACAAAATAAAAATTTACCTAAGAGGAAAAAATATTAGATAAATCCTCCCTTTTGCTTGATGGTTGGTAAAAACCTTTGGGGAAATGAATAAACCCTAAGTAGGGCACAGGAGAGAGAGACAAGAGCAAAGGGAAGAAACATATTTACATATACCAGCACCTCACTGCCCACATCTATATCTTCAAGACTGGACAATTTGAGACTCTACATTTTTTGTTTCTTTCTGCAAAGACATGTAATTATGTGAAGGCACAGCTTTTTATCATAAAAGACATGGAAAACAAGTATTTCACCCATCAAGTCTGAAGTTTTCTGAGAACCCACCAACTAAGAAAGAATTTAAGTCACTTATAATTTTTAAATTTTTTCATATTCCTAGAGCTTTCTAAATGGGGAAGAGGAAAGTGGTTAAAATGGGGAGATGTTAGAAAATAAATATTTGCAAACTTTTTATGTAATCCTAAGAATATTATGTTTGAGGGCTTTCACCTATAACTGATTAGCATAAAGCTATGCTAGGAAGAAAATACTGTACCGTTGGAGTTATTCTAATAAATATTTCTGAAAGAAAATGAGCCCAGCCTTCTCCTCACTCAGTTTATGCCTGAAGCATGCCCCACAGCTCACAGCTGAGAGGCACTGATAGTGCATATTTCCAATCTCACGTCTTGGTTCCTTGTGCTCTGGATGTGTGTGTGTGGGATGTGATGTGTACCACTGGCTGGGCTGGCAGAGAGAGGGTGGCATCTTCTCTTCCCTTGGGAAGCTCTTTTTGGCACCAAGGGCAAAACAAATCAGTCTTTGAAACCAGCTAAAAAGTCATCATTCCCAGGATGTAAAGCTGCACACTTAAAAGGTCATTCCAAAAACCTGCTGGCTCTGTATAGGAAATACGACTGCAGAATGAAAACATTTTGCTAAATATTTACAGATTCAGCCAAATTTGCAAATTCAAGCACATGGTAATTTTTTTCCTTAAGCCCTTATTTCATGTATGTATCTGATACATATTCAAATTTCATCATTCTGCATTTTAATGCATTATTTAAAAATCAACCTGATCATGTCACTCAGAAGAGAAAAAAAAATTGAAGGGGGTGGGGAGTACCAGAATCCTTCCAAAAATCTCCAGTACCCACAAAAACAAAAAAAAAGTGAGGCATCTCTTTATACTAGTTTTTTTTTTTTTCCTTCAGCTTTCCAAAATGTTATCTGCCTGCTTGCTCTGGTTAGAACTACTTTTTTTAAAACAATATCTAGCACATTTGAAAATATCAAGTTGAACAGTCATCAACAGAGACCAGCTGCGTACAAATCTCATTTGACAAGAAATTATCCCTGATGTAATAAGACTAAGCAGGAACCAATGTATCCTAGACTTGTACTTCCATGAGATATATACATGGGAAGACACACTCTGCAAATCACAGGTGAGTTCTTTTTGGGAAAAGACTGTCTCACATTCACTTCTGGAACTCCCGAGTCACACAGTGGGATAGAAACTCAACAAGATTCAATCAAAATTTAAAATGCTTTGTTCATCAATAAAATTTCAAGCAAATGCAAAATCAAAATTATCTGGACGGAATGCAACTCTGATATATACATTCAAATGTAAAACATAAAATTCTTAAGCCTGCCAGAAATGGTAACATATACCCAGAGATAGCAGAGAGAATATACTTTACATTTTACCCTATTTCAGCCCAGTGGGGATATGTCAGCTTCAAATAGTCTATAGAGTTGTACCTTTATATCCTCAAATGGATGAAACAGCAACTCATGACCTACTATAAAACCATACTTATCTTCAGTAAACTGAGCCATATTTCACAGCCAGATTATAAATGTACCCACAACAAAATGGACAAAGAGGGACACAATATCATCCATGGCTTCTTCAAATAAGAATTTCATTCCTATCGTAAGTGAGTAACTTTTCCTGAATGACACATCAAATTGAAAATTACACTTGGGACAGAAGCCTTAAATTGGTGTTTAAATAATTCCTTTATCCATTCCTCCTCCAACATGGTAATATTTCTTAGAAACAAATATGATTCCCAGTTTAGCTATACAATCACTAGTCTTTAAAATGAATTTTATTAAAAATAATTGCAGTAATATTTGATGAAATTGCTTTCCTGAATATGTACTCTGTGTCCATTATTGCTGATTTAAAACTCAACAGAGCATTTTAGTGCATTAATTATAATT
The DNA here is from genome assembly GCF_048772815.1 of Callospermophilus lateralis. Lineage (NCBI taxonomy): Eukaryota > Metazoa > Chordata > Mammalia > Rodentia > Sciuridae > Callospermophilus > Callospermophilus lateralis. The sequence continues at coordinate 4,789,798 of NW_027510272.1, forward strand.
GTAGAGCTTGTTTTCACATGAAATATACAATTCAGGGTATAAAAAAGATAGGTTGTCAGGTCTTTCTTCAACATATATTACCACATACAACTTTCATATGACTATGTTTTCACTTACATATACAACTTAATAGAGAAATATATTTTTCCACGGAGTAATTCAGCTCATTTCCATAAATTATTTGCATTTAACTACAAATATATTATGTAAATTGCAAATGAATGGGTTCCCCCCATAGCCTGTTTCTAAAGTTTTAGGGGTATTTTCCTTCCTCTCTGGATTAAAAATTGCCTCAAACTTCTACCTGTAAATACACATCCAGAATTGCTAACATTTATGAGAAGATATAAATATTTTATTTTCAGTCACTTATGAGATGGTCACTTACATCAAGTAAGTTTATGTTCTTCTGAAGGTTTGTAGCCTTCTGAGAATTAACTGATTCCTGAGAGACCACTAGGGGTCAGTGCCAGGCTAATTTAACAACAATCAGGAACTTCAGAAGTTTAGGTAGAAAGAACCTAAGGAAAAGAGTTTCTAAGGAGTGACCAAGAAATGAGTCTCTTCATTAATGATAAATTACCCAAACAGGACCTGTCTATCCTAAACTAATTCTTCTCACCCCTGGAGGACTTTATTCCAATCCAGTTTTCCAGATAAATGTTCCATGTCTCCTTCAAAAATATCTGCCCAATTAATTTGCACAAAGAAGAATAAACTAAATTAGGAAAAGTCTCATTAAAAGGACTTTGTCTTATGTCAAGAACTAACTGACCTCTGCAAGTTTCATATCTTCTTTAAGAATCTCTGAATGATAAATATGTTTTGCATACATATTTTTGAAAACATATCTCTAAATTATATTGCATTTCATATCAACGTTGCCCTGAATTAGGCTTGTTTATAATTAAGCAGAAATGGGGATCTAAAATTCAAAGGAGAATAAAATAGTGAGTTAAAACTGTGGGGTCTGTTTTATTTTCTACATTTTCACATAATTTTAACTTACTAAGGGGTTTCTTTCCCTAGTTTTGTAACAAACTGGCACTAGATTCATAAATACTATTTTAAATTTTGTGTGTGTGTTGAGTGGGTAATGTCTGATCAGGCATCTTAAAATTCCTCTAGATTTATTTCTAACTAATTTTAACGAATGTATACTATTTACTCACATCTCTTGGAAAAAGTCCAGTAAAGATGGAGTGAATATAGTTGAGTGAGTGATGCACAAACTCTTCAGGTTAGTGGGTCTGAGCAAATTTTCTCTTTCATGAGTAAGACTGTCAACTTTCTCAACAATGTATACCAGCACTAATTTGCAAACTAAAGATCTAATTAGTTCAGAAAGGTTTTCGTTCTTCTTAGGAAATATATATGTATTCTAATTCTCTTCAGAGAAGTAAGAGAAGCTAAATTCTATTGTTCCTAAAGTTTCTTGGATCTTTCAACATAAAGTAAGATTCAAGGCAAAATCAAATTTAGCTAATTAGATTAAATAAACTAGAGAAAAGCCAGACTTGCCCACAGTTTAGCTAGAAATCTCCACCCTTCTGTACTTTTATCAGGCTGAGAGATTTCCTCTGTCCAAGGGACCAGCTATTTATGTATGAGTCCATCTCTCTCTCCTCTAGCTGCCCCCCACCACCCCACAGCGCCTCTCTCTCTCTCTCTCTCTCTCTCTCTCTTTTTCTCTCTCTAATTAGGGCATTAAGGCCTTGGTGAGTGGCTTGAGATTCCAATGTCATCTTCAATTAATAAAGAACAATTAGTGCCTTGCCTGTCCTGCCCCAGGGACCACGCATCAAAGGACATGAAGTGTGTGCACCAGGCAAAGTGGCCCCTAATCAAAACCTCTGCCCCAGCGCAGCAGGGGCCAGAGCAAGGGTGCTGTGGGCTGTGTCTGCCAAAGATTGCCGAAACCTAGTATTATGCCCACATTCCTCATGCAAAACAACCTTGGTGAAAAGAGTCCCGGGAGACTGCCAGCCCTTTTGCCTTGGTCCACAGACCCACTGTCCCGCTAGGGACAAAAGCAGCTTGGATGGGCTCTGCATTCTCCTTATCCCTGAGATGACACCCACTGCACCTGCCCAAAAACATTTCTCCTCTGCAGTTGGGAGGGGAACCCCAAGAGAGAAGCTAGGAGAGAGCTGAAAGAATGCCTGCTAATCCCATGTGGCTTCCTCTGCAAACTCTACTAGTTCCCATGTTCACACTGGCTGTGTGACCTTAAACAAACCACCTAACTGGCTGAGCATCATTCCTTTATCATTAAGCAACAACATCAAGCATCACACCAGATATAAGGGCTGGAAGAGAAAAAACAGGTGTGATTTTGCTTCATGGTTTGCCAGGGTATCTGGGGTGGTCGTGATTATAGAGTTGCCACAGTTAGGTGGTTCCCAAGATTCCTCCCAGGAGAATGGTTTCCCCTGTTCTGAGACTCCTGCTTGCCAAGATTCCCAGACAGGTTTGGGCCTGGGCCTGGGCCAGGGCCAGGGTCAAGGAAAAGCAAAGTCAGAGAGTCAAGGTCATTAAACTCCCCCAAACTGAGCCAGGACTTTCTGGAATCCCTTTTCCCAGCATTTGGGACTCACGAGAGGAGTTTCTGTGATACTCAGTGTAAGATAATGGTCTTCCAGTCCTGTCAACATAGTCACCTGGGGGATGGAGGATGGGGAAAGGCTACCAAAAATGGGACACTGATGTATGTGTGTGAGACAGACTGATAAATGATAGGCATGCCCCTAAAGCATGGAGGAAAGTGTGCTCTCAGCCTGTTGCCTGCACTTTGTTTTTAATTAAGAGAGGGGGCTGGTGGAGAACAAAGGAGCAGCCTGAGATACTACTAAGCCTCCCCAGTGGGCCTGCCCTGGAGCTTCTTTCATTTGGCAGGGGTCTGGGGTCTGGATATCTGGCTGGTCTATCACACAGGAAATGAGTAGGCTGGATGAATACCCTGACTTACCAGAGGCTCAGGCCAGCTCAGCCATGGAGAGTGCTTCCTACCCCTACAGCTGCTTTTTGCCAAAATCAGGGATTCAGTTTTTCAACACTTGCCAACTGTGTTGCTGATTGAGTTTGGGCTGGTGACCACAGCCTCTGCCCCCTCTAGACAGACTGGGGTTAGGCTCTGAAGTTTTGGGTCCCTCTCCGCCTTCAGTATTTAAGAAAACCTCATCCATGATCTATAATTTGGCTTCCACAAAGGAATTGCCTTGGGGCTGTTTTGCTCCAACTGGGAGCTAGAAACTAATGGGCTCATTAACTAATGGGCAACAAGGATTTGGTTCTGCCTGTTTGGGGGGAAATCACTATAGCCCCATAGTTATAAATGTGTTTTTTTTTTTTTTTTTGCTGCAGCCTTAATAAAGTGTTGTGTCTCTTCTCCCACTCCTTTCCTCTTCCTTCCTTCTTCCTCTCTCCCTTTTTCTCTTCCTTCAGATTGAGAGGAAGTTGTATTGAGAACACGGGCATTTTGGACAAAGTACCCTCTTTGCAGGCAGATCTTGAAAAGGGAAGGGGCCTTATTAAATCCTCCTGACAACCTGGTGACCTGAGCTTCACTGTGTAAGGATGCCGGCCCACCTGAGTTGTATTTGATGATGTCTACTCCCAGCGCTGGGCTCTTCCTCTTCCAAGGCCGCCCCTTCTGCACTGTGCCGGTGCCATTGAAGTAAGGCAGGGCCAAGCTGCCACTCTTGGCTGCCAGCTCCGTTTAGCTCATCTGTGGAGGATACTCCCCTTGCAAGAGGGTCTCGAAGTGGGCGCGGCAGTACACCAGGCTGTCCTTCATGCTGAAATGGTCGCCTGTGGTCAGAGTCTTGTTGCAGGTAGAACAGGTGAAGCAGCTCAGGTGGTAGACAGAGTCTCAGGCGTGCATGACCATCTCAGAGGCAGAAATGCCAAGGTGGCAGCGGGCACATCTCTGCACAGAGAACCTTCTGGAAGGAAACAGAGGGGTCAGGGTACTTGTTGATCTAAGGACAAGCCACTTCCACATGCAATACCTGGGTTTGGCTGCAGTAGCCAAAGACTGAGAGTTGGGAGGGCTCCAGTAGGACAAGTCACTGGGCCCATTTCCGACATCAATTTATTTGCTCATTTACCTGTTCTGGTTCTGGTGAACCAGGACAAAGACCGATATATTAAAGTCAGAAAATTGGGTACTAAGCTTCAGTTTCTTTCTCTGCATCTAAAAAGAGAGAGCAAACAAAAACCTGCAGTAGCTAGTTCACAGCACTTTGAAAGAATATTAAATTGCAAATCCAAGTGAACAGCTTCATTGACTACAAAATAGTCTTGAATGAAGGTATTATTATTATGCCTGCACATTTGAGCGTGGCTGAAAAGATACAGCCAGCCTCAGGAAATGACAATTTTGTAGAGAAAGGTTATTCTTCTTTAACCACCTCCCATCTGCTAAGTGTTGAGCTAGGTTACCTATACATAGTTCTGTCTTTTCCAATTCAGAAACAACTAGAAAGAATCAATAAGCATGCCTGATGCTGAGTTTTCTCTCTAGTCTAGTGTTAAATAGCCATAAAGGGAACTCGGCAACTGAATGACTTGGGTTTTGGCAGTGGGGTTTATTCTTTTTCATAGTCATTTACAAGGTCATCTGCCACCTATCCAATTGCTGCTTCCAGGGCCACCAGTTCAGTTCCAAGGCACCAAGTTACTCAGTTTGTAGTAAGCGGAAAAAATCGAAAACAACAACAAATAAACAAAAAAACAAAACCACTCAAGTCTCAGATAATTAACTGAGACCAGCCCATTCACACTATCCCAGATTTTTCCCTGTTCTGTCAACAGATCTGGGAAGAGAAGGGAGTGCATGGTAGTCACTGATAACTGCTCTAGCTAGACCTTAGGTGTCTATTGTCATCCATCCTCACCAGACATCCAGGGAAGTGCAGCTTAAAGGCATATGCTGTAAATTCCCCCGGGTCTGGAGAAAGATAACAGTACCCTGAAGGGGCAAAATGTGGAGGATGAAGAGGGGACTCCAGAATCCAGCAGGTGACCCCGCCCCTCGCCAGCCAGCCGTACTTGGTGTCAGGAAGGTGTACTTGCGGGGAGTACCTGTAGTAATCCTCTTTGCAGTAAATGCTACCGTCCTTGGGGAAGCAGGTGAACTCAGATTCCAGAGCTAGTTTACATTCACAGCACTTCAGGCACCTCAGGTGCCACTGTTTGTCCACGGCCAGTAGGTAGTACCTGTCTGAGATCTTGCCACCGCAGCCAGCACACAAAGCCGGCTTCTCAGGACTGAGAGGGGGCATGCCCTGCAAAACAAGCACACACAAGGCTGAGGAGAGCGCCTGGCGTCACCGCACCATGCGGGATTCCCCGATAGGCTGCGCGAATCCAGGGCGCAAGCGAGTGCAGAGTGCCGGAGAGAGGCTAGGGTCAGGGGCCACAGCTCAACGGCAAAAGTTGGGAAAAACATTTGCAATTTCTACCTTTGCAGCTCAGTTATCTTCCAAGTTGGCATGAACTGGCATCGGTCCTCCTACTGTTACAAAACTAAAGACATACCAACCATCCCAATCCTAGCTTTAAAAGAACAGAGAGCCTATTTACTATAGTTTGGTGAGTGTTGTCAAATTAGAGATAATTACAAACTGGCTTTCGAAAATACAAAAAAAAAATCAAACAGAACTTATAATTAGGAAGTGAAGAGGAAATTTAAACTAGCACAGATTGTGTTTGCACAAAACAATAATATTGCTATTCAGTTTCTCTAAATTTGTACAGACTTAACATTGAAATCAAAAGCCAGGGAGAGAATATAATACCCGGGCTGTTAAATTGGTCAGTTCTGTTTTGGTTGGGATATATTTAGCAGATCCTGCTGTTTCTCCATTTTCAGAATGTTTGGTCCTGTTCCTGCTAAGAGTGTGAAGTGACTGTTCCTAAAGAAGGACCAATGTCCAGTTTCCTATACACAATCCCTCTTTCCCTGGCATCAGCATAAACACAAGAGAACTTTGTCCTGAAAATCTGGTGCTCAAATTAAGCTTCCCACCTGGATCTAACTCAGATAACCAAGGTGTTAAGCTCACCTTGAGGAGCCTAGCCTCGGGTTTGGTTACTGCTTTTTAGTTTTAAATAGAATAACCACAGAAGGAAAAAAGAGTTATATCTGGATCTTTTCCTCAATACTAGCAGAAATGAATTGGACTTCCACACGATATTTTTCCGGAAAAATAAAGTTTCCCCCTTTACTCCAATTTGGGGACTGCACTGAGTTAGTGTTGCAAATGTAGACAAATGCACACACTCGGCTATTTGATGCGATCCAAAACACCACTGGCCGGGCATGAGCAGTCAGTCTCCTGGGGAAGTTTTAGCTACAATTCTCGGTGTGATACAAGAAGGTCTACACAGCACAGTTTGGCTGGAATCATTTCCGGAGACTTAAAGTAAGTTTTCTTTCTTCGGTTTATAAATGGGAAAGGGAAACACTTAGATTACTGGTATTTTTTAAGAGAACATGACTTTTATTATTACCAATAATAATAACAGTGGTATTTGATCACTTCGTTTAAGGGTTAGAAAGTTCTTGCTTTTGGACTGGGTGCCTCGCTCCTCTGCATTTTTAAATTTTCCCCTACACACGACACCCGCCCACCTGAGAACCAAATGCAGTTCTGCATGGATAGAGGAACTGAGCCAGGATGCCGAAGACAAAAATCTCTGGGTTTGGGGTGTCAAACCCTGAGAGTACTGAGAATTGGAAAGGGACCTGTCGCTTCTGAGTATACTCCAAAGGTCTGTCTCTGGTCCAGAAACTAAGCTCACCCAGGCTCCTTCTTCGCCGGGACGCCTGGCAGCAAGCGGTCTGACTATTGCCTGCGCCATTTGCCCTGGGGGCTGTGGGATCCTCGCTGGGGAGGCGCCCGGGAATTCGGGGAGACTAGAGAAAGGAGTTTGTAGTTTGCAGAAGAGGACGCCCCTCTCCTTCCACTCCTGACCGCCCTACTTGCTCGGGAGCAGCTGCGACAGAGGGAAATGAGTTTGGGGTTTAGTAGTAAAGGCATTTCAAGTCAGAATGGGAATTTTCTTATCCCGGCAGAGCTAGGTAGACCGGTGAAAACCCAGAGATCTTCAACAAGATGTCCCTAAGACGCACCATTCCCAATCTCGCCAGGCCAGGGAATGGAAGTTCCTTTTAACCAAGCGCGCAGGGGCGCTCGGCTACCGCCACCGAGGGGCAGTTTCTTACCGCGTTGAGGCCATTGAGCTGAGTGCCTTTAGCCAGACGGGCCTAGGTCTTGGATCTGCGCTCCATCTCCTCCATGATGCCTTGGATGTGGCCTCCGGAGATCCCATGGAAGAGCATGGCTGGGGGGCGGAAAGGACACGAATTGTCTTCTGCTCGGCACCCCACTATTTCCATAAACACACACCTGGGGTTCTCAGCTCATCTGAGTGCTGGGGCAAAAGGGACCACAGAGGGCTGCGCGATGTTGGAACGCAGAGGTGCGAGGGGACAGAGGGCAAGAGGCAGAGAACAAAGAAGAAAGAGTCAGACAAAGTGAAAATAGGCCTACTTGCAGAGGGAAAGAGGGGGAAAAAATAGGCGGGGTGGGGGGACTCTGGCGTCTCCCTGAAGGAGATGTGCAGAAAACAAACAAACATGGGCGGAGGGGAAAGGCTAAGGCGAATCTTACTGCTCAGAGAGATCGAGTTACTAATGGGAAACAACTGCAGCGGGGGTGGGGGTGGGGAGGGGTGGGGGGTGGGGAGGAAAACAAAAATCTGGTGAAGAAAGAAAATAGTTTTGAACACAAAGAAAGAAGACGAAGTGCTATTTTCAGCGGCCCCTGGCTGCTTGCAAGTTCCCAGTGCCTGTAGGTTGGGTTGGGGACTGCTCCTGCCGGAGCTGTGTCCAATTTGTTAAGAGACTAAAGCCAGCCCATTTTTGATAATTTAGTAGGAGGAGTTCTCTCCCTGGAGCTGCCACAGATTTTTATTCAGACAACAAAGACCTGTCATACTCCTCTCAACCCCCTGGTGATGGGCAAGCAGGGACAAATATTACAAAGGGGTGGGGGGATGGGGGCAGTAGGAGGGGGGCATTTACCTCCCCATAACACTCGCGTGCACAAGGACACACACACACACACACACACACACACACACACACACACACAACCACATGTTCCAAGAGTTCTCAGTAGTCATGTTTTAAAGAGGAAAGGAGTCCTTGTTTTAAAAGAGGGAAAAGGAGCTGTTATTGTCCCCCGTCCTGACGCAGAAGGCAGGGAGTCGGCCTATTTGATCTCAGTTCAAGACCGTACCCCAGCTCAGGGCACACAGAAAACCAGCTCAAAACTTTGGGTTTCCTTCTTGTGGACTTTCATCCCCAGTCTACAAAACTGTCAATATATAAAGATTAGGCAGAAATTCAAGCCCCTCACTGGGGTGGAGAATTTAGTGCATGTTTCTTTTCTTCCCAACCCCTTTTTCCTCAGCTCATCTTTTAGAAGCAGTTGTATCTTTGCCTCACCTTCCTGGGATACCCGACACTACCAGGCACTGGAGCGTCTTCTAAAGTGAAAAGGCGCTTAGGGAATTTTTCTGCAGTTTACTTTCGGCAAAAATGTATATATATATTTTTTTCTTTGAAACATTAGAGTGTATGGGACAGGGCATAAACTTGTACACAGGATGATTTACTCTCTTACTCTATTCAAGTCTGAAGGAAAACTGCTGAGATTCTAATGTCCCATTTGAATCTTGTCATCGTGGACAGGACTCAGGCGAGCTGGGTGCCTGCTCCCATAGAACTACGCGCCGCCGGCCCCTGTGCGTGCTGTTCCCACTATCCTCGCAAGACAGGGGCACTTGTAAAACTGGGCGCACCGCACACTCAGGAGGGTGTGAAAGGGACTCCTTGCTGTGGAGGAGGGGAAGGTGAGAACTGACAAGCAGAATGGCAGACCTGCTCCTCACAAGAGGTGGGATTGTTCTGTGGCTCTCTGTTCCTGTTGGCAGCGGCCTCTTCCTGGCCCCATTAAAAAGTGTCCACAATACTAATATATTGTTAATTCATTCAAAAGGCTAGAGGCTCCTCAGGGGCCCGAAGCGGGGCGCGGCGACAGGAACCAACCCCGCCTTAACCAGAGAAGGGACTCCAGCCGCTCTTCCCTCCTTGGGTCCCTGTAGCTAGCCTGGGTTTCCCACCACTCCCCGCCAACTTGCCCAGGAACATCAGAGCTTGGGTCTTGGACACATCTTGGAGATTTTAGAAGAGCCAACCGCTTCCATCCCATCACCCTGGGAAGCCTGACATAGACTGTAGCCAAATCAAGAAAGATTAAGGGAGAGAAGTAGAAAGGGGAAGAGAGGAAGAAAGAAAAAGCAAGCATGAGAATAAGAGGGAAAGAAAGGGATGGAGGAAACAAAGAGGAAAGAAGGAAAGATGGAAGAGAGGAAGGAGGGGAAGGAAGAAAGAAAGGAATGGAGAAAAGGAGGAAAACACCCTCAGCGGCACCCTGACTTCCTGTCCCAATGCACCACCATCTGAGACTGGTGGAGTTACCTCTTCCATGAAATCCAAGACTCTGCTGCTTCCCTTCAGTTTTTTTTTCTTCAGGGTCCAAAATAATGTTATTTGCAGATTGGACACTTTTAAGGTCCTCTGGGTGCCAGAATACAGCTCATAAAACACAATTTCACACAAAAAATGAAGCCAATCAAGTGAACTAAGCTGGAGACACCCCTTTACTTTGGCAGACCTACCTGACAGCAGGGCAGCTATTTACTGTAAGTAATGTAATTAGCCCCTTTGGATGGAAATCAATGAGATTTTCAAACCCACGTGCACACAGAAAGGGCCCCCAAGGAGGGGCTGGGCACAGGAGCCCTTTCAGAGACAGCAGGTCCACTCACAAAGGGGCAGATTGCCTTACAAAAGTCAGCAGCTAAACTGACTGAGAACCTGAGAAGGAGGAGAAAGAGGAGGGGTCTATCAGAAGAAGAACTTCAATTAACCCATGGAATCTCCAAACAAAGTAAATGCAGAACCTCAACCCACTCTGTCTAGCTTCTGCACTAAATCCCTTCCCATTTGAAATAAGAGTAGTTGGAAATAGGTTTGCTTATTGTTGGATTTTGGTCCTGCTCAGCAAGAACATTAAAAAAGAAATACCAAGGCACTCTTGTAAGAGACAAACTTTGAAGACTTCATGAGGGAAAAGCTTAACAACTCCTGGGAAAAAAAAAGTCAGAACTTTGTGAAATTTCCAGGGACGCCAAACATAGAAGTCCTGCAAGCCCTCCAATCATCCACTCATTCATCTATTCAACACATATATTTAAAACATGTATTAGTTACAGGCAGGACAGAACACCTCCAGCAAGCAGCTTCACAGTTGAATCCTAGGTATGATGGCTCTTTCTTGTAAAACTCAGGTTGTATGTTCCAGCGCCCAGTGGGATTTGCTACTTCCCATAAAGAAGGGAACTGCCAGGATTCTTCCTGTTCAGTGAATGCAGGAAGTCTGTGGAAAGCTGGGGTGAGGCAGGGATTTGTTGGAGTTTGGGAGGTCCTTGTTAGTTCTGTGGAACCATTGGCAGTTGCTGGAGAAGAAGCCCAAGGGAGTTGGAGGTTAGCCTACTAATTGAACTAGGTGTGTCACCTGGAGTATCCTAACAGTTTTGTCTAGGAACCCTGAGACTGTTTGAGAGCCCTTCCCTTTCCCTCTCCACTCTCAAAGGACACTGAGCACTTAAATAAGGAGAGCATCTTTGTAGCTTTGCACCCTTTTACTCCCCAATCAGGAGGCTGAGACTGGCAGCAGTTGGGGAGGAAGCATTCCCCCTTTTCACAGCTCAGGAACCCAATGGCTGGCAACTGTTCTATAAAAGTTAGAGTGCTAGATTTTATCATTTCTTGGGCTAAAACCCCACCTCCATCAATGGGACAGGTGCACCCAGGTTCTTTTTGGCCCGCATCCCCAGTAGGATTTCCAATCTCCTCTCTGAGTTCTAAGCACTATTACAAAGAATGGGGTAGATCCCTAGCCTGGCGCTGTCCTTTCACTATTGGACATTCGCAATCCACTAGGTACTTTTTCCTTTTTGCTCCCATCTGATTAATGTTCCCACATTCAGGAAAATGAGAGGCTGGGCTCAAGTGAAACAGCAGATTTTGAATTAATTCTAGATTCTAGAATTTCCATTAAGGTCAACAAAACTAGGACACACTTGTCCTGGGCTCTGGCAATCCCACCTAGGAAAAGAGCCCGGGTAGAATCGAACTCCCCAGAGGGGAGAAGAGAAGTAAAAAAGGATGTATGACTTTGTCCTGGGAGAAGATGAGGTTTTAGGGTTGAGGAAGGAAAATAACTCAGTAAACATGCATCTGAGAGCATAGTTGACTCAGTTCTCCTTAGACCTGAATTTGGAGACAATGATCCTGTGTTCCTAAGTTTGAACAAAAAGGGAAGTGCCACCTTTCCCCCAGATTCTATTAAGAGCCCTTCTGCTCTGAAAGGTGAAACTCTTGAAATCCTGTCCAGCCTTTAGCATTGTCGGGAGTACCTCAAGGTCCTAGAGAAGTCAGCGTCTTATTGAGGGCAGAAACTATGCTGAGCGTAGTGCCACGCGGCCTCAGAAGCCCTGACTGCTCTGTGTTGGAGGTGAGCAGATGGCCTGGAGGTGCCCGGGCCTCTCTCTCCAGAGTGGAGACAGAGATTCCTCTACGTGCAAGCCTTCCTCAGACAAGACTTCCTCAGGCAAGACTGCCTCCCACACAGTGGTGGCTGTGAAGAGAGTGAAAAGTGGTCAGATTCTAGGTACAGTGTGAAGACAAAAGCAGTAAGATCAATTGATGAGAGCCCTGTGGAATATAAGAGAAAGACGGAACTCAGCGGTGATCTAGAGGATTGAATCTGAACAACACACACACAAAATGTGTCTCTCATTAAGTCAGAAAACTCCAGATATGGAAGAGATATGAGAAAAAAAAAGTTATGATTTGGAAAGAGAATCTAGAGATACCTACAGACATCAAGAGAGTCGGAGCTGGCCTAACATTAGTTGAGAAGGGGAATCCAGGAAGTACACATAGAGGGGTAACCAAATGTCAAAAAATGGAAAGTTGAGTAGAACAGGATGAATAAGTAGGGAAAGTTTTGTAGTACAGTAAACTCATGAATTCCAGGACTTAGACTGGGTTTGCCAGGCAGTGCGATGAGGGTGTGAAGCACCATAGTATCAGCTTGCAATTCACCCACGTGGAAATGGGAGATAAGGTCTTCAGCTAGGAAATGAGCATTTGGAATTAAGAACTTCTGCACACATCCCACATCCCTGAAAGTCTGTGCTCATGGTCAAACCAGCTGTGGACTTGGGGGAGGGCTAGGACATGTTTGTCCATCTCTTTCTCCTTATAATGAATTTATGAAGGGGTAGAAAAAGTACAGTGGATGCCTAACTCATGAAAAGTACTAAAATTTCAATATGCAATGTTGTTTTCTAGGTATACATACCTAAGAGAAACTCAGCTTCTTACATGAAGACACAACTTCTTTTTAGCATATATGAACTGCCAGCATCACTACCCTTTCACAGAATGGATCTAGAATTTACTAATCTACTTTGTAGCTATATGTTTTTGATATGCAGTAAGTTTGTTGTACTTTATCAACATTGCTGGGCAGTTTGTGGAATTTGAATTCTTCTATCATTTTTTAGCTATTTTATATGCCTTATTAGATTTTTATTACTTCAGATGATAATGTTAGTAAATGAGGCAAAGTTTATGTAAGCAATAAGGAGTAGTAGACTCCAAGATGGACCAGAGAAATAATTATATAATTAAGTAAGATAAGGGTAACTTGAATACAAGCAACAGTCAATCTAATAACCAAGACAGCTACAAAATTACTACTCAGAACATGATACATACAGTGTGAATATGCTGAACAAAGGAATGATTTGTGTCTAGAATATATAAAAATTGTCCTTTTCTCCAATATATTTAGTGCCACATTGATCACACATTTGTGTTTGGTTGGTGATTTCACTTTTTAATACAACCCCCAAGTAAGTGCTAAAGTGCTATCTAGTGTTCTTATATGCAAAAAGGTTGTCATGTGCCCCATGGAGAAAATACAGATATTAGATAAGCTTCATTCAGGCATGGGTTACAATATGATTGGCCAAGAATTCATTGTCAACGAATAAATAATAGACTAAGTGTCTTTAAGCAGAAATGCACATTATATATTGTTTGGTTGATAAGAATGCTGTGTGAGGTTCATGGAAACCTAGTCCTGTGTTCCACTGAGCTCAAGGGCTCACTGTTTCTTAATTCCAGTGTTAGAAATGACCTTATAGAATAGAACTAACAGGAAGTATGAAATTTGACTATACATGCGGGGCCACACTGAGTCCAATACATGACATAAAATGGTTTTCAGTTTGGTTATATCCTTGAGGTTTAGTTGAAAAAATATTACAACTCAACCTAGAATAAGATATAAAAGCAATATTTCAAATACAAAGCCTCTAAAAAAATAAATAGATATTAAAAACTCAATAGAAGTTTTCTAAGCAAGGTTTGAATTTACCTACCAACAGGCAGGGGTAAATGTCAACAAAAGGAAATTTGAGTAAGCTTGGAAGTCAATGTGGAGGTGAGAGGAATAATCCAATCTGGGTTGCTCAAGATAAAAGTAAAAATATGAATGAAATAGGAACAGAAAACTAAGGAAAGCATACAAAGTCACTGTTATGATTTAGATAATAGATGTCCTCCAAAAAGCTCATGTGTGAGACGATATAAGAAAGTTTAGAGGTGAAATGACTTGAATATAAGAGGCTTAACTCAGTCAGTGCATTAATCAGCTGATTGGAATTGGCTGGGTGGTACCTGTAGGAAGGTAGGTTGTAGCATGAGAAGTTGGGTCTCTGGAGGCATGCACTTGGGGTTTATATTTTGTCCATATGAGGGGAACTGAGTGTCTCTCAGCTTCCTGGTGCATTGGTTGAGCTACTTTCCTCTGCCACAATCTTCTGCCATGATGTTCTGCCGTACCTACTAGAGACAGCAATGAAGCCAGTTGTCTACAGACTGAGAACTCTGAAACTATGAGCACCAAATAAACTTTTCCTCCCTTAAACTGTTCTTGTTAGGTCTTTTGGTCACACAGTGAAGAAAAGCTTACTGAGCAAAAACTGGTACTGAGAAATAGGATCCTGGCTGTGACTAATCTAAACATGTGATTCAGAAACTTTTGGAGCTTTCTGGAACTTGTGGGTGAAATTTTCAAAAGTTTACAGATGCAAGATAGAAAATCTTTAAAATGTCATAAGCAGAGCTTAATGGGCAATTACGTTGGGTACTCAGAAGATCAGATTGCTAATAGGATTGCAGACAGTAAAGAATGGGTTCATGCTGTTTCAGAGAAGAAAAACAACTTTTCTGAAAATTGGACTACAGGTCATCATATTATATTCTGGCTAAAACGCTGTCTACATTTTGTCAGTGTTCTGAGACTTTCTGTGAGGCTGAATTTAAAGGTGATGGACTAATTTATCTGGCAGAGGAAATTTCAAGACAGCAGAGCCTTTATGGGGTGGTACAGGTATAGGTGGTGGCTTTTAGCCAAATTCATTGTGATAATCAGGAGAGGCAAGACAAGAAAAAAGATTTTTTAAAAACTTGCAATTTGGGCAGAAAATAGCAAGTAAAACTGGGGCTAAGGAAGGCGTGGTTGTTAAAGAGATTGCAGCCATTAAATAAATCCTAAATACTTCACCAAGAAATACTATTAAATATGATTTGAAAGCATCTCAGGAATTGGCAAGACCACATCCATTTCAGGTTCAAGGATATAAAAGTAAAAATTCCTTTGAGAAGAGACCAGTGGGGCACTCTGCTTGCACAGGGGTACCTAAGAAGCTGTTTTACCATGCTCAGCTGCCCAGGTACTCATAAATTGCTGCAACTAAGGTCTCTGGATATTTGACTACTTATTGAAATGGTGGCAGAACTTGGCCAATTAGTGCTGGTTCTGTAGAAATCCAGTATGCTGCAGTTGGAGGGTGATGGAGGCTTCCACTGAGATTTCAAAAGAGATTCTGGGGAGGCAAGGCAAAGTACCCCAGGGTTGGAAAAACTGTGGACATTCCTGATAGGGCAAGGTGTGGAAAAGTGGGAAGGAAGCCAAAGCTGCAGTGTAGACCCTCAAGTTTAAAAGATGCCAATAATGTGGAATGTCTGCAGAAGAAAGCTATAGGAATTGAGCAGAGAAGTAAGACAAGAGAAGGGCCATATTGGCTGCGAAGCCATAGTGGGTGGTACTAAAAAAAAAAAAGTCCTTTGAAGAGAATATCAGGATGCCACTAATCCTAGATGCTAGACACAGAGCTATAGAATCCAATTGCCCAGTTGGATTTTGGTCTTTTGTCTCATCCCTTCTTTCAATGCCTTAATTTCTCCCTTGTAAAAGAAAAATGGATAGTATGTGCCTTACTGTACTGGATATATGCAACATGTTTTGGATTTTTTTTATGGGTGCTCTCATTGAGAGTTTGCCTTGAGTCTCAAAGAGACTTTTAATTTGGACTTAAGAAAATCCTAGAACTGTTAAGACTGTGCACACTTTGGGAAATGGAGTAGATGAATTTTGCATTGTGAAATGGACATGAGCTTTTGGGGACCAGTGGCAAAATGTTATATCTTAGATATGAGGTGTCCTCTAAAAGCTCATTTGTGAGATGAAGAAAATTAGTTTAGAGGTGAAATGATTGGGTTGAGAGAATCTTAAACTAATCTGTAGATTAGTTTGAAAGGATTAACTGGGTGGTAACCATAGCCAGGGTGGGCATGCCTTTGAGGTATATATTTTGTCCCTGTTGAGTGGAACTCTCTCCTTCTCCCTCTCTCTGTTTCCTGGTGCAGTGCCTTGAGCCACTTGCCTATACTAAACTCTTCTGCCTTAATGCTCTGCCTCACTTTAGGCCCAGAGCATGGGGCTGGTTGTCTATAAACTGAGACCTCTGAAACTATGAGCACCAAAATAAACATTTCCTCCTCTAATTGTCCTTGTCAGGTCTTTTGATCACAGCAACAATATAGCTGACTAAAATACTCTCCCATTACTAAAGGACTCCTGTGTCAAAACTACAGGACAACAAAAGTAATAACAGTAGGCTAAACAAAATTAGATTCATAGAAAACCAAGTCACTGTGACACTGAAGAACACTAAAGTCAAAAATAGGATCCAACAAGCTTTTCTAGAGAAAAACAAGATCCTCTGTACAAGATACCATGAGCCAAAATGGCATTAGATTTCTCAAGAGCAACACTGGAATACAGACAAGTGTGTTCAAAAAACTGAAGGAAAAGATTTTGACAGAGTATTCAGATAAAGCCACATATTTCAGTCAAGTCTACTAGCATAAAAATTTTAGGATACATGATCTACAACAACTGTATACATTATACATCTCTTCGTAGGATTGTTGAAGACCTGGTACTCTAAAATGGTACTTCCAGGAAAGAGTAAAACAGTGAACACAGGTTTAAGAAGATACACATGGCACAGATAATGCAGGGATCCTTAGTGATGTAGAAGGGAGAACCCAAAGGGATAGATCCCCTGATATGCAAGAAGACCAGCCCAGGCTGGAGCACTCCAAATAGCTCTAGAACATACTTCCCCAAGAAGGTGAAACTGATAGAATGAGTGAGGCATCTGTATCTGATAGGAGATTCAGAAAAGTGGCCAACATTTTGCCTGCTTTTAGTATAAGACAATAGCAAAACCAGGAAGTAAAAAAGTATAACAAGATTACTAATTTGGGGGGAAAGAAAAATTGTTCATGAAAAAATAAATAATCATTTGCCACCAAATTCAGCTCTGAATATCAGTTACAGAGTTCTAATAATGCCATCACTGAATATATTGACCTAACTGAAATTACAGTCCAATAAAATCTTATAATAACATGGCCTAAGATGACACATATGAATCCACTAACAATCAGCACCAGCCTTCTTCCTAATCCCCAGCTTCAGACACAAAGGCTTCGGTTTTATCTTCGGTTTTATCTTCGGTGGAGGTCTGGATAGAAAAGCAGAGGCTTATAGTTACTTGGGCAACTCCAGGCATAGCCAGGAGCACATATTGGGCCGCTAACTGCTTTTAATTTTGTACTTTTGTGACAGTAACGACTGAAACATGCTGTTTTTCTTAAACTTCATAACAATGCAACCCCATGCTGCTAAGGTGGCAGAGAAGGTCAGCCTCAGGTGTTGGAGCCAAGGGTCAGTCTAATGCTCACAACCAAAACTTGACCCAGGAAGTGGCGACGTCAGCAAGTTATTTAGAAACACGAAGGCAAATATCAAAGGAAACAGGCAAAAAAGCTAAAAGGAGCTTACTCCAGAAAAGGAAAAATAGAAAGGATACAGGCAAAAGTCCAACATCCCCCTGAAAAATTACAAGCTCTGTAGGAGTGTGCACAAACTATCATTTCTGATGTAAAAGAAAAACAAGAACATAAAAGGAACAACAACAATCATGTCTAATCATAGGGTTAAGAAATTTAACACAGCATTGGATAACAACAGAATAGGATCCTGGAGGTAGGCAATATGGTTTAAAATCCTTATTGCTGGATATAAGGAATACTAAAATTTCTGGGCCAACTCCTATAAGAAAAAGAGTGTATGCAATCTTCAACATTTTGAAGGGAAAAGAAATTCTCATTCAATATAGATATAGGGAAGGAAAAAAACAAAAATCAGAATAAAACTGCAATATTAATATATTAACATTTAAAATACAAGGCAAAGTAATTTATTAAATAGAGAATTACTGAATGTTGACAAAAATATTCTAAATTTTTATAGCTCAATAATATGCTAAATACATACAGCAAAATGTACAGCAATAAAGGCACAAACAGAATTTCACCATCACTGAGGTAGAAATAGATAAGGTTAATAGATTATGCACCAGTAATGACAAAAGGACTTGAACATAATGATTAGAAGGTATAATTCCATGAACATATGAAGAAAAATGTGCCCAGTATTTGGATAATATACATGATTCCAAGCACATGAATCATTAAGAAATGCTGGGTCACAAAGCAAGTAAGAAAAATTTCCAGTAGTAACAGCTTCAAAATGTACTGTGTGGTCAATGGTTGCAGCTTAGAAATCACAAACAAGGGCTAATGAAAATGTGTTTGAAATTTTTAAATTATGTATCTGATGAACTCAGATGTACCAAAGAGAAATCATAATACAATTATTACATTTACAGATTTGAAACAATAAACTTACTGTATGTCAAACTCACTGCAAACAGCCAAAATGGTGCTCTCTGGGAAATTTAAAACCATATGTATTTATATTAGAATAGAAAAAAGTTGGGGAAAAAAAATGAACTAATCCCCACACAACTTAACTGAATAGAAATAGAATAGGAAAATAAACCAAGAACTGGGAAAGAACAGTAAAGGTAGAAGTAAAAGAAATGAATAAAGTATAAAGGTTCACATGATCAAGTTCTAAGAAAAAAATTGATGTTGAAAGAGTACCAAAATAATATCCATAATGGAACCGGAGATGGCCATCTACAGTCAAATTGAGAAAAAAAGATATAAAATGTTTTTGAACATTTTTTGTCCATACATTAAAAAACATAAATAAAATTCCTAAAAATATTAAACCTGTCAAAAAGAAATAGTATGATTAATCCTATAGCTACTCAATAAATTTAACTATTAATTAAAAAGTTTCCTCCAAGAAAACTCCAGGCCCACATGTTTTTATGCTTGTGTTCTATATCTTCTTCAAGGAACAGCAAATTCCACCATTTCTCAATGTTTTCTAGGGATAGGAAAATAAAGAATACTCTTTAAATCATTTTTAGAGGTGCATATAACTTTTATACCAAAGCCAGAAAAGTAGAGATGAGAAAATGAAAATCTCCTCCATTACTGATCTGCAGAAGTATTTTACAAAACACTAATAGATAATATCCAAGACATTAAAAATTACATAACAGCCTATGTGACTAGCCCAAGTACAAGGCCACTTCATACTGGAAAGTGCTAACTATATCAACAGATAAAAGAGAAAAGCCGCATATATATTTTAGTAAAAGCAGGTAATACAGCATGAAGGAATAAAGCATCCATGATTAAAATTAAACTAGCTGATAAATTCCCGATAAAGGGTATCTATATAGCGGGCCAGACATCGCTTTGCACAGGGAAAGCTGCATTGCACTTATTCTCATTGAAATCAAGAGCAGAACAGGGAAGTCTACCCCCATATGTGGAATCAACACACTAGGTCAGAGAAAGAGCCATACCATTAAGTTAGATACACAAAGGGAACAGTGGTCGGCAAGGAACCGAAAACTGTCATTATTAGCAAATAATATTCTGCAAGCAGAAAAGTCCAGAGAAGGTTGAGAAAGGGAGCACACATTGTGTTCCAATTGGTAAAAAGCAGAACCTTCAATCAATTCAGCTGCTATAGCAAATGAACATCATGAAATAAAGGAAATGGTATCCATTCCAGGTGATTAAAGAAAGACTGAAACATGAGAAGCAAAGTGCCAACACTTTATTTATTTTTAGTAATGGGGATTGAACCCATGGGCACTTTACCACTGAGCCAAATCTCAACAGACTGGGTTTTGTTTTGTGATAGAGTCTCACTGAGTTGCTAAGGACCCTGATAAATTGCTAAAGCTTGACTTGAACTTGTGATATTCCTGCTTCAGCCTCCTGAGTTGCTGGAATTACTAGCATGTGCCACCAGGAACAGCAACACCAACACATTTATTAGTAAATTTAAGAGAATGAATTTTCCATTTTACAGTGAGGAAGATGGATTTTAAAGAATTCAGAAGAGAGCATAACCCATAAAGAAAATGGCTGATAATTTAACCTAAAATAAAAAATAAGAACATCACTTCATTTGAGAGCATTGGAGAAAACAAATTTGCTATTAACAATCCAAAGATAATTTATAACATATGTAAATGACAAACAATTTATGCAGAACATACAGAGAACATCAATAATTAAAAAGACAGGCATCCAGTATGAAAGTATATAGATAATAGAAAAACAATCAATGAAGAAATATATGAAAAGGAGCTTGACTTCATTGAAACCACAGAAACACAATTTAAAAACCACAATGAAATTCAGTTCTGTAATGTTTCTGATTTGGTCAAATTAAAAAATAAGAGAATAGCAAGTTTGGCAAGGCTGCAGATTGACAGATATTCTAAAGCATAATTCTGAAGAAAAATAGTTATGTGCATACTGTTTAAGAAATTTTAAAAGTAGCTGGCTATGGTGGCACACACATGTAATCCCAGCAGCTCAGGAAGCTGAGGCAGAAGGATTACAACTTTAAGGCCAGCTTTAGCAACTTTAGTGAGTCAGATATAAGTGACTTATTGAGATTCTGTGTCAAAATTAAAAATACAGCTCAGTGAATAAGCACCCCTGGGTTCAATTTTCAAAAGAAAAAAAAACCAAGAAATTAAAAAACTTAAAATGATTTTATGTGTTGCTCAGAATATATTCATATGTAGTCAAAACTTCTTAAAAACACATGGAAGTAAAACACATTTAACTAAAACACTGAATATCTATGGAGAAAGGGAATCTCACCAGGATAAGGTACTTCAATTGTTTTAAATTTTGAAATAATAAACGGTAGCTACTTAGACATCCCTTATAGTTCCTCCATTGAGGAACTATATTGAGACCTCTGATATAAGCCATGATTTAAAACATATATTGCACCTCAGAAATGGTCAAAATAAAAATATTTTCATCAGGAATACAAGAAATTCAGGATTAAGAGAAAAGTAGATATTAGAAAGCAAGGACACTGGGGGTTCCAAAGGCAAATCTTTAACTTTCTGCCGCTAGAATTAAGAAGTGGACAGAAATATTATCCCAGTAAACTAAAAAAGCACCCCAAATTATATCCATGTAACATAACAGCAAATAATTGAGACAATGTCTACAACTCAGTCACTGAATCATTTTACATCTCTCTTCCTTCTGAAAATTGTTCCACCCTAAATCTATGAAAAAGGACTGAGTGTCTATGGAAAGCAGGCATCTTAAACTACGGGATTTTCACATTCATTTTATGACCAAAACTATCTTCAAGCAACTAAAAAATTGAAATTATTACACACACACACACACACACACACACACACACACACACACACACATGTTGCGTTTTCATGAGCATTAAAATGGTGCACTGACCATATTTTCATTTACTCACTCATTCATGAACTACACAGAAGTGCTTTCTCTGTGGTGGATACAAACAAAGAAGTATTGCTAAGCATACAAACATGACACAGTCTGGAGGGGAGACACAGTCTGGAGGGGAGACAAAGCTATATTGAAAAACTAGAGAGAACATTTTTCAATGACAACACTTTACCATCCATTTGCCTGCAGCAAAGACAGCCAAGATTCTCTGAACTGGAGTCGTGAGCATCCTACTAACACAAGAGCCTCCATCCTTATTTCCTCTCCAGTTAATGTATTACATTCTTTCAGGTTACCAAAACAAAGCAATGTTTTTCTCTAACAGTTATAAAATATCTTCTAATCATTTGCCACTTTCTTTGGGGGCTTTATCAGGAATCTAAATCCCAGCCATATTAATTAAATAAAAAATTTGGAACCTTTTCAGTTTAATGTAGTACCAGGTTAAGAATACTCAATATTCCTTCTTGAAACTTTCAAATAAATCTCTTAGTAGAACACTAAGAAATTTAAAACAATACCAAAGAATCTCAGAGTACACCAAGACTGCTAAGCAATCTAGCTCAAAGCACAGGAGGAAATAAACAGTGTAAGTCACAGGAAAACAGACTGACAGAAAGCCCCAGGGTTCAATGGCACATCCTAGGTTTGTAAAAGAGGGACTTCCCAATAAAGGCAGGGAGATATTTTATATTTTGAACCTCTCTAATCCCACTTGTCTTGATCTGGTGCACCCTCACCCAGAAAGTCAAGGACACAAATAAGCAAGGAAAGTGACCTTTTTGGGGACAGGTGAAAGTGACCCACTAAGAATTCTATTTTCCTGCATTTTTTTTTTCTGCCTGTGCCAAAATGAGAGGCCCATAACTAGGGATGTGTTTGCAGAGAGCAACCTGGAAGATAGGATACTGTATCCCTATGGGACAAAAAGCATATTTGCTTTCTTCTTTCTGTAAAAGAGGTAGATTCTCCCAACTCACTGTTCTTCAGCTATGGAAATACCATCCACCACAGCCATGCTGAATCTCCTCTTGGGTGGACAAGAGGAATGAAATCAAATTGCTGAAATTCATGGTGCTTGAGGTTATGGGAGTAACAAAGCCCTTTGTCTCTGATGCAGAACTCTCATGTCTTCCCTTGCATCCACAAAAACGTTACTAAGTATCTTACAAATGAGGATGCTTGTTAAAATCTTATCATAGACTCAACAATTTCATGTTGCTTTGCCTATAAAGTGCTATCCAAGAACCAGGGATAGACTGTAGATGGTGCAATATAATTTTAGAGGTATTTTCAATTCAGACCATAGTCTCCAGAAGGGCCGACTGAGGAAAAATCCATAAGTTAATTACACTCCCTTAAATACTATAGGATGTAAGAATTTTGAGTAGAAACATACCACTACACAAAGGGTGCACTTGCTGAAGTGCTCCTGGAAACAGTAAGGAGCCTGGGAACTGGTTCTTCTTTCTAGAGATCAATGTAAATGTTCTAGCATCTACGGGGAAATGTAGGGCCAGAAGAATCCACCTAAACCACCTGGTGACAGACCCTGAGTATTGACACCATCTGTTGAAAAGTCTCAGCCATAAAAATGGAAGCAGCAAATGGAAGTAGTGGAGAAAGAATATTCAAGAGAATAATCTTTATCTTAAAAGAATACAGAAAGATGTGGCTTCTATGGATCCAGAACAGAAATTGATAGGAAAGAGAAGACTGAGAGGAAAATAATTCCAAACAAAGGACAAGAACTATCTAATACATAGATGACAACTGACTTTCTAAAATACACATGAACCAAACTAAAAGATAGAAGGAGGAAACATCCTTAAATTATATACAAAATGTCCAATTATCACAAGAGAAATTTCCAAGTTCTAAGCAATGCAAGTTAAATAGATATAAATTTAGCTGTGTGCTGGAAATAGATCTTTTTTCAGCTGAAAACATGAAGAAAAAGTAATCCTACCATGTCCAACTGAGTGAACCTAAAAATACAGTGGTGGTGGTGAGCTCAGCAGGGAACTGTGCTTAGTGTGGCCACCTTCTATCAAGCAACTGACTGCAGAAGACATCTGGGCAGTGCCTTAGGAAGTCTCCAATTAAACAAGTAGTTTCAACATGTATCACCAACCAAAACCCACCTTCATATTTAAGACAAAAGGATGACATTATTAAAAAGAAAAGCATGAAACATATTTGAATTTTTATACAGAATATATTAAATGTTAGAAATGTTTAAATATGGACTAAGAAATGAATTAATGCAAAACTGGAAAGAGGTCTGGTGGTTAGTGCTGAAGATTTTGGCAAAATTCTGTTTGAAAACTATATACACATATGTTACTATTCATGAAGAGAATATTTCTATATATACAGATATATACACATATGTATATTACATATATTTCACTATATACAGGTGCATACATGCATATATACCACATTTCACAATATATGTATACATAACATGTATATTAAATGACATCATTTAAAAATAAATAATCACAGAAATACAAGAATGCAAAGTATACACTAAGGATAAATGTATCTAAACTCTTTAAAATGGAAAGACACTGAAAAAAACTCTAAACTTAAATTTCTCTATTTATGAAATAAAACACTTTGTTAATCTCAAATATAACAGATTGCATAATATAAACACTACCTATAGCTTTCAAAATACCCAGACAATATACAGGTTAAAAAACAACGACTTATGCATATGGGGGCGGGACAAGGGGAAACAAAGGAAGAAGCAAGTAAGTATGGAGTGGAATGGTGGGACAAACCGACCAGGGCTGTTATAAAAAGAGCCAAGCAGCGGGCCTGCCTTAAGTAGCACATCATTAATTTAATAATGGTTTGTGAGGGGAGCTGAGACAGAACACTACCACAGTGCTGGAACATGTACATTCCAATTTCAGAACTAGAGAGGTACGAAGAGCTAAAAGAAAACCAAGTACCAAAGTCATGGTGATGTACATGATAATACAAAATAGAAAACAAACGAGAAGAGAAACAAAAAGTAGAAAATAGACAAATATTAAGACTACACTGAGCCTCTGGTCTCAATTCCTAACTCTGTGGAGGAAGAATCTGATTTTTCTTAATGTGGGTCACCTCCTCAAGGGGGTTCAATTAACATGACCTCCCAGGCTAGGAACTTAGGGGAGCTTGTGCTGAGGGTCCTTTTTTGCAATTCCCCAAAGGAGGTGAAAAATATATCACCACATACGTCATTTTCTTCTTTTTTCCCACTGTTTTTTCTTCCTTAATTTTTCCAGGTTTGCAAGATATATTTGTAATTTAAATGATCTACCCAGTAAGGACCACGCCTGACTATTCTATCACATTCTTTCCAGGATGGAGCAGCTGTTCCATCCAGGATCCTTTACTGCCTTGTTTTGCATTCTCTAATTGGAACTCATACAAAATAGTAATAAAGGAGTCACATATACACACACATTTTAAGATCTACTTTGCACATGTCATAGAAGTCCAAAGAATCACATTGAGCTATTTTTTCAATCTATTTTTTTGAACCAATAGAATAGACACATTGTTATTAAAATTCAAAATGGCCACACAAATTAAGTTAAATACTTTTAAATACCCATTTAACAAGATGTGTGAACATAAACTTACAGGCAAACTGGAGTTTAGCTTCTCTGCTGACAATTGTCCCAAGTGAATTTGTAGCAAAACACTGGTAACTTCCTATATCCCAGTTTCTGTTGGGGTTAAAAACCACAAGATTTCCTCCATTCAACTTGTAACGATGTTCCAGACTCATATCAATATCACTGCCATTCAGCTGCCATCTGCAAAACAAATGTTAATTTTTTTGTCCTATTAGCATTTTTAAATTTAAAAGACTCTCCATCATAAAACCCACTTTACACATTATCCCCCTTATAAATGAAAGGTAAAGTGTACACTCTTCCAATATTACATAATTGAAGAGCAAATGTGTCCATACAACTATCAGAAACAAAAGGCTAAAGTCCCAAACAAAGGACAAGAAATTAGCCTCTAAAAGTTAAAGATTTTTAAAGGTTTCCTGAAGAGGTGAGAATAATTTAGTTTCTTCACTAGTGGGAGAAATTGGCTAGGTCTGTATAGGCAAAGATAAAGCAGAAAGTTAGGTAATTATCTGAGACACTTCAAGCCAATCTCAAGCTGAGGATGAACCAGGGAAAGAGGACATTTCTTTGATTTATCTGGAGTGACTAAGCACATTTAATAAATTAATTGGATAAGTGTTCAACTATCTATTTCAATTTGTCTGGGTAAACACCTGTTCCAAGGCATTCTACACTTTTTTCTAATCCATCACAGTGCTTTTTACAAAATGGTACACTGTGGTAAAACACCCTAAACAGCACCTGTTGGGTCCCAGACAGTCCAGGCACTACCCTCAGAGAAACAGTAATCAACAAGAAGCCAAACAGAAAAAGGCAAAGAGAGAAGAAAGATGTTTCCTTTAAATGAGTTTTTAAGTGAAAAAATGGGAGTTTTAAAACAGTACATATACTTGACACCTCAAAGGTTTCATCTTTAAAAGTCATCTCCCACAATCTCAAGAACACATTTATTATTATGAATTAAGGTACGTACCTCCTGGATAACCCAATTCATATAATAAATCACACTGTCATCAGTTCCATAAATTTTAGCACATTGCAACAATCATTTCAATTGCTCTTCATTTAAATATTGAGATTGTTGAAATAATGTCCAACTTGCTATACGAGAATTTCTGTATACCAGTTGTTGAGCTGTTAGCTGTTCCCAAAACTACTGACTGTCAGGAATGCTGCTGCTTTGAATTCTTGCTCAGAGTTCTTCAATTATTGCTCTAAATATTCTTTTATCATTTAGTCACTTTCTTAAAACCAAAGCTTTTGTGTGTGTGTGTATGTTTCTTTTTGTATTCACATACAAATTCGCCAGGTCTAAGGCAACAAATCTAATGAACAGAAAAATGAAAGTAATGAAAAAAACTTGAAAGACCCAATTCTTTTCATGTGAACTTAAAAGAAAAAATATATATACAAAAATACAAAAAGCAGTAGCCTCCTTCTCATTTTTGGCAGAACTCTGCTTCAGTTTTTTGTAGAGTTTCCCCATAAGATTCTTCCCAAGGGCAAGTCCATATTAGCATGAGCATTCTGGTACATTTTATTTTACTGAGAATTATACTCTACACTTAGAGTCTTGAAGTTGAACCATGAGCTTTTATGAACCTCTCTCCTATTCCTCCTCCTCAAGTCCTAGAACTCCAGAAACTCAGACAAGGAAGTAAAGAAAAACTGTCAACTGCATTATCTGGACATCCTGATCCTCTGTTACACAAGAGGGCCTGCAGATCTGCAACAGTGGCATCTCCTAGTTTGCTCATCTCTACCTTAGTCTCTACCTATGTCTACAGAATCAGAGCCTGTGTTTCAATGAGATAGTTAAGAATTCCACATACATATTCAACTTTGGGAAGAACTATTCTGCACCTTGGGTAACATGTGCTATGACTATAGAGTAGACAACAGGGTGAAAGAGTGCTCCCTCTCCAGTCAGCCACTTTCATAGTCAACAAATCTTCCTTCCTCTAATTCAGTGAAATACATTTACTGAATGCTTCCATGTCAGGAAATATTCAAAGTTCCCAAATCATGGTAAAACCTGCCCCCCTCCATGGAGCTAACATTTTTAGAGACATTTTTCCAAGATTCTTAGTTCCTGACCCAACCTCTGATTCCACCTGGTGGAGTCTTCAGCCCTAGCTGAGCCTTTCATGAAACAGCCTAACAAAAATAAAGGGGACTGGGGCCCGGGGCTCAGTGATAGAGCACTTGCTTAGCATATGTAAGGCACTGGGTTCCATCGAGAGAGAGAGAGAGAGAGAGAGAGAGAGAGAGAGAGAGAGAGAGAGAGAGAAGGGAGGGAGGGAGGAAGGCAGGCACTGTGCCCATCTGCAAAACAGAAAAAAATTAAAGAAAAGAAAGGGGATCCAGATGCAATCCAAGTGCCCATTGGTCTATCTGTGGGTCTCACTCATCACCAGCTGCATGTCCATGAGCCCATTTCTCAGCTCCCCTTAATCTAAATTATTAAAAAGGAATGAAGACAATCCCATCTTTCCCGTAGGGTTGTTCTAGAGATTTACTTAGACAATGCATGCAAGGCCCTCAGCCCTGTGCTGCCACAGATAGGCAATGGGTGAACGCCTCTGTTAGTGCTGCAGGTGGCCGCAGTGACAACTGCAAACTCCACTGCCCCTTTGCTTTGCTTCTATTTTATTCCCAAGAAGCACATATTGGTTAAATGTCACCTGCTCCATTCAATACTTCTGGCCATTCCCCCTCATGGGGATCAGATGGTGTTTTCCCCATATGGTGAGTCTGCATTTGTATCTTCTCTGAAAATTTAGCAAAGGAAGAGGCAAACACACGCTGGGCCTGACCTTTAAAGAATAAATCTGACAGCAAATCACAAGTGAGTGGGTTTAATTTTTAAAGTGTAAATGG
Organism: Callospermophilus lateralis; assembly: GCF_048772815.1. NCBI lineage: Eukaryota > Metazoa > Chordata > Mammalia > Rodentia > Sciuridae > Callospermophilus > Callospermophilus lateralis. The sequence goes on from NW_027510272.1 coordinate 4,817,629, forward strand.
TTTGTCAGATACTAAGTGACTCAATGCTTGAGTGAGAAAATCTCCTCTAAACTCAAGTCAAGAAAGATACAGTTAATTTCACATCCTTCTGAATGGAAGACCCTAGTGACAGAGGGTGCTTGTGCTTTCTGTGCCTGCAAAGTGCAGTTTGTATACGAGAAAAAAAAATGCATTTCAGAGAATGAGCTAGAATGGGCCTGACTAAGCACTTCTGATGGCTTCATTTGAAAATGGTGTTTTTGTGTTTAGCTAATGAATAATAAAGGCACAGGAGTTATATAGGAAATTGAAAGGGATAAATAAAAATATGGAGAAGCACTTCTTCTTGCCTACTTAAAACTTGAAAGATTTAAGAGATTACAAACTATGTGGGAAAATACTTTATTTCAGCAAAGCTATCTAAAAGCTATCATCCCAAAGTTGCAAATAAAGAACCAAAATGGAAAAGATTTGTTCCATTAAACATAAAACACGTCTCACTTCCTTTAGCTCAGTTTTCATCATATAGACACAATCACCAGATTATTTGTGATATGAAAAGGCAAAATTTCTTCTCTTTTAAATGTTCTACTACTCCAAAAGCACTGGTGCATTTGTTTTAGCAAACCCTTCAGAGTTAAGATGTCCCTGAGCTATCTTTAGGAATGTTAATTTTAACAAAAGTAAAATAATTATTTTTATCCTTCCTAAAACTATTCATCATTAAGTGGAACTCATCCCCAGGTGATATAAAATATCTCAATATCTTATTAAATATTGATTGTTTTTCCTCTTGCTGAAAATACATGAATTCAAAAGTTCTCCTTGTTAAAATTCCAAAATGTGTATGTATTCTCTGGGCCTGTGCTTCCAAAGGTAATTTTATCCTGGAAAGTAAAATAGTGTGCCTATATTCCTAAGGCAAAATATTTGTAGCTAGACTCGATTTCTAAATATGTCTCATTATCTTCTTCTGTATATAAAAATCTTCTGGAAAACTGAAACATACACAGTTCCTTCTTTGACAGAGTATGGGTTTAATAAATCTGCAAATTATTCTCATTTACTTTGCTGGAAATTGTAATCCAACTGTTCAGGCTTTGAAAGCACAACACTCAATACTAAGTGTGACAAGTAAATGGCACACTCAGGTCATAAATCTGGAAAGCTTTTAGAAATAGAAGTTGGCTTTCACTTTTGTGCATTCATAATCCTTTGTACATCTTAGAGGTTTCTGCTTTTACCAAGGAATGGCAAAGTGTAGGATGAACTCTAACCATCAGACCGCCATCTTTCTGGAATGTGAAAATTATTTAAAACTTCATAAATATATATTTGCATACCCAAATTTTATTCAGGAAGGCTTAAAGCCAATGATCAGAGGCAAAGGCTCTTGGGGCTATGCACACCAGCATTTCAATCATATAACATTTGTGTTGCACTAGAGAAGCAGGCTAACCTCATAGCTTCAGTTCAGTGGTAAATGTCAGGAGATTAAGCACCTTCACATAATCATCATGTAACACTCTCCATTGATCTTATGAATTCATTGTCAGACTTCAGAGTTCAAATGCTTGTCGTACATGAATTAGGATTTGCTTTTAGAATCCACAAGTGCATATTTCACAAGCAATTGCGTCTCAGTCTAGGAGCTCTCATCCCCGTAAACTGGTTTGTGTGGAGGTTCCATGGCAATGGGTGTCTGGATCAATAACTGGATAGCAAATACTTGGAGTACTAGCATTAGATATCCTGGTCTGCAGGTCTACAGGAGGACCTACACAATTGATGTCCACTTCCACATTTGTCACATCCTCTACATAAGTGGGATGCTGACTGGGAATGTGAAGTGAAAAAGAAAACTGGGCCAAGCCTAATACAATAGAAGGGTAAAGTCTAATGCAGATTTCCACCTAAAAAGAACACAAACACAATTTCTTTAAAACGACTGTGTGTCCATGGGACAACAGGTTTTAAATCTTGAATATAAAGCACAAGGTGCCTGACATAGAAGATATTTCAAAACTGGTAGTTACTACTCCTAAATGATGAAAATGATAACTGCTACTTCCAGGAAATAATCTAAAAACATAAACTAAGGGTATACGAATCACTGCCATCAGACACAAAGAACAAGCTGAAACATGCACAGAGACAGGATGAATGTGTATGTAAACACAAATTCATGTATAATGAATTCAATCAGCATAAAAGTCTAAATTTTCAGAGCTCAAAGGGACTTATCTTAGAATAGGGGCTACTGGGGATTGAACGCTGGGGACTTAAAAACTGAGCCACTTTCCCAGCCCTTTCTTTTATATTTTATTTAGAGACAGGGTCTTGCTGAGTTGCTTAGGGCCTTGCTAAACTGCTGAGGCTTCTTTTGAACTTGTGATCCTCCTACCTCAGCCCAGAGCCACTGGGATTAGAGGTGTACATCACCGTGGCCAGCTAAAGGGGGTTTTTCAAAGCATATAAGTCCCGATGAATGGTGATTTTCAATACCTGCAGAATTTCTAACATCAGCTTCCTGAATGAGATGATTACTTTTTCCTCTACCCTAGGCATAAGTAATTTCACACAGTCTTTACTCACTGAAGTCATCCAGTCAATAAATAATATCAAAATGGGGAATTTCATTTACCTGACTAGTTATTAATTATTCACCATTCAGTTGTAATTAGATATGACAATCTCTTACACAAAACCACACTAGTATGGAATAACAACAGTGAATACAAACACAGATATATTTTGTTGTCAGTATTATTTAAGTCACCAAGCTCTAAAGTGAGTCTTTTCACTTGAACTTGGTGAAACACAATTAGGAAACATCACCCTTTGAAACTGAAATGAACAAAACTGAAAATAAATTTAATGACTTCGGGTGATTTAAAAAATAATCTCAAGATGTGATTCAACTCACGGTTGATTGTATAAAGTTATTGTCCTTCAGGATATCTATTCTACCACACAAAAGCTGGTCAGGAAGATGGAAGGAGAAATAAGATTATGAAGAAAAACAAATATCACATTTTAAACCTCAAGACAAAACAAAGCAAAAAGAAGTAAATAACACTTAAGTCTTTGGGGAGCTAGGGTTGGGTTGTGGAAATATGCCCACCCTTAACACTCGTTCAATCAACAGGCAATACTTTAGTTGGGGTTTGACAGGAAAATTAGGAATTTAATCACAGAAGCAATTTGTGGTTTTAGATGCAGCTTTCAAGTTAATAAGCAAATGCATTTGTGTTCAAATGCAATGTTTGTTAATATGTTTACTGAAGTGATGAGAATAATTGCAGCCCTTGAAAGAATGAATGTCTGAATTTGCATATTCAATACTTTATCCAAAAATAACTAGCTAGGCTTCAGCACTAATTGCTGAAGATATAAATGAGTTAAGTTGCAATGCTGTGTTTTTTTTAAAATCTGTTTTATGACATTTATTCTCATTTCTCAATGACTGATAAATTTTGTAAAATCATTATGTATACACACATATGTGCTTGTATGTGTATATACATAATATATTGTGTGTGTATATATATGTATATATACACATATGTATAAATATTTCATGCATCTACACTATATGTAAAACAACTCTCACTTTACATGGTTATAAACTAGTGCAAATCTATCAAGGATCGTCTTTAAATGATTCCAAGCAGAGTTCCTGAAAATGATTGCTCTTTTTGCCGACTGCATTCATTTAATCTTTGCTTGGTAGCAGCTTATTCACAGTTCTTTGAAAATGCCTCTTCTCACATGACTCTGGTCCTGCCCATCAGAACCTTCCATGCCTCAGGCCTTATCAGTTGGCTTAGAAGAGAAAGGGAGGGGTTAGAGAGGAGGGGAGGGGAAGGTACTGAGGAATTAAATTGATCAAATGTTATCATGTGCATTCAGAAGTGTGTAACAATGAATGCCACTATTACATATAATTTGATGCAGTGATAAAAATAAAGTAAAATTATATGAGAAAATGTTAAGTGTAACAAAAAGACTGTGAATGTGATATTTGTGTTTGATTGATATGATTATATCCTGTCTCCTCATCCCACTGTAAAAACACAACGAAGAAGAAGAAGAACAACAAAATAACATGATTTATTGTACGACAACCTTTAATGTCTAAAACCTAACCTTTACATTTCTGCTGGGTATTGATTGCTGACAGTATTAGCTGTGTTTTTGTCTCACATTTTTCTGATATGATCCAGGGCTTTTGAAGACACTAACAGGAAAAATGACCTCTTTCACCAGTGGAGATTATGGGAGGATGTAAGGGACCTGGAGTTCTAGGCAGCGATCCTGGACACCTGCAGAAAACCTGTCTTGAAATGAGCCAACAGAGAACTCAAGCCCAACTCTGTCTTCAAGAATAAACTATTCAGTACTTCTGACCTTCTGATCCTCCAGGACATTCTTGACTCCTGAAATATGGGCCAGTCCCCAAGTCCTTATTTTTTTTTTCTATGCTATGGATGGAGCAGTCTAAAGTACTTGTAACATAAGGATGAGGGGCACACTGACATCACCTTTAGGAGGGTTACGGCCTATCTGGTCATGGAAGAGCTTGTTTCAGTACTGGTAGGATGTGGTGCAATGGCCAGGCCCATGCTTGGGCAGGTCATCCAGAGCTGAGGGCACTAAGGCTTTCTGGAAGAGATGACACTGCAGCCGAGTTTAAAACACCCTCCCTGTACAGGTTGTCATCTGCTGTTTGCCTCAGGAACTATAAATACTGTTTATTTTTTTACAATCATCCCAGTCCTGTCAATGTTTCTTTGCTCTCAGGGGCTGTTTGGGAGTGTGGGGGTGGTGTTCAGAAGCTGGAGAAGTCGGGATACTGAAATAAGATGAGCCTCAGGATGAGGCAGAGAATGGACTGAGAACTGACTGAAAGGATTATGATATTTCATTAAGGGCTAAGAGAATTTTCAGGAGCAATAACTGTTATTTGCCTGGGGCCATAAAAGTAAAATAACTGTGATAGCAGATCTTACATGGTGATAAAAAAATTTAAGAACAAGTTGGCCAGTAATCAAAATTATGCTTAAAAATGTTACTCAGTATTATGTGATGTTATGATACATGAAACACACTAGGTAGCATATAAGCCATATAAGTTACATGTATTATACAGCAAGTATGTACTATATATTCTATATATGGAATATATATAACATATATGTAGAATTTATAGTATCAACATAGTACACAGAAAAACAGAATGAAATATAAAGTACAATGTATAGTACTCTGTGTGTATGTGTGTGGGTGTGTGTATAAAAGAAATAAATTCAGACCTCCCTTCCTTCCATCCATTCCTGGTTCCTTCCATCCACTCTTGGCATAACACATGGTAAGCAGAAATTGATGTATTCTTTTTATTTTTCTTGTTATAGTGAATTGTTTTAGTTGACTCTTACCAATTTAACTTGTGTAGGATGTGATTCCAGGATATGAACCATGTTTAAGAAAACTTAGGCCAGAAAATATCTCAATTTGCAGCCATATTTTGCTCTTACAACTTGACTATCTAAGATTCTTCCCTTTGCACTTAATAAAACAGTTTACTTATTCTCTAAAGCAGGATGAGAATGAGATTCTGGTCACTTTTTTATAGAGAGAAAAAAAAAGGAAGAATATTTGAAGGGAAGTGCTTTGGGTCCAGATATTGATCTAGGGCAGCAGTGTCCAATAGAACATTCTAGAAGTATTAGACATGTCTATCTGTGCCATCCAATAGGATAGCTATGAGCCATGTATACCTACCAATCACCTCAAACAAGGTTGCTGTGACTGAAGAAGTGAGGTTTTAATTAATTTTAATACAACTTATTAAAAACTAAAAGTCTGAAAAGGCCACATGTGGCTATGGAACATCATAGTGGACAGAAAGCACCAAAGTCTTACGTTACACTAAAATTGGAAAGCTTGAAACCCATCTGAGCCACATTAAACCTTAGGACTTATTTCCTTCATCATACTTTATGTCTAAATAGAAAAGCAGAGTTAACACTAAAAGCTGAGAGTCTCTGGATGGTAGCAAGGGGCTGTTTCTGAGAAGCAGCAGGAACACGGGACAGGCTTGTGACTAAACGTGGGCATTTCCTATCTGCACAGCATGTCTATCCTTCAGGCAGGCCAACCTCATTCACATTTATGACTCTCCTGCTCCCTGATTGGTACTTATGTATTCTACCCCAGCTCAGCTGAAATGTGAGGTCCCTCTACATGCTGAACAGCATCAGCGGAAGGAACCACAGATCCTTCCATTTGGGGTCTTTCAACAAAGGCCAGGCATTTCTAATCCCCTGCAAAATAGGAGAAAAATTCTTTTTAGAAAAAGTATTCATCCTTCCTCAGGGTAACCTCTTTCAGCACCCCAGCAGTTTCTATGAGACTGAACATTAATTAACCTTTAAATACAGGCTTTGGGGCTCAGGCGGAGAAATGTGAGAGAAGGAATAAAATTCTCAATTAAACCCTAAGATGAGTCATTTCTCTTGAGAATTTCTGAACTTTTAGATTTCTAATATGGCCAATTAAGAGTTCTTTTTGCCCAATGGGAAAATAACAAAGACAAGATCTCTCATGAGACAAGTCAGCCTCAGTCTCTAAGACGGGCTCTGGATTTTCAAAGGATGTTCTTTTGTAAGACTCTTAAACTTTATTCTGAATCTTTGGAAGCATGTTTGGATTGCTTTTAACAAATGCTTTCATGTGAATCCCTAAGTCCCCTCCTGGGATGGCTACCTATCCATCTTTCTATATTTCTGTTTATTTTTATAAACAAATATAAAAAAAATATTTTCTCTGACTTCATAAAAAATTCCTCATATTCTTCTTTCTTAGGTTATTTGCTATTATATGTTTATTCTATTTATCTGAAGGATAGTAAAAAATATGAATAAGCAAGTATATCTTCTTTTGGAAAATGTAAACATAATATAGAATACTAAATACTTGACTCTTAAATGGAAAAGTTAAAATAAAATAAAATAAAATAAAAAGCTAGCCAAAAATAAAGGTGTCATCTAAATAGATAAAGCTACAATACAACCACATTATTCTATACCCACTTACTGCACTGACACTATCTATCTCTTATAAAGGTAACATGAATAGCAAAGAGTTGTTTTCTGTTCTAAGAAAGCCTAACATCTATCAGAATGAAAAGAGTTTTGCTTGTGCTTTCAAGGTCTCAGTTTCTAGTTATCATACTGCTTTATTTTAAATCAAATTTTACATCGGTTAGACATCTTAACAAGAAAACCTTTAAAGCTACAATTGACAGCATCCACTCTGTTTGGCTACAAGTGGATGGTTTTAAAACAACACCCAGAATGTTAAATTTCCTCATTAATCAGACTTAAAATGAAAAAATCAATCTGAGTCACATGTACTCTAGCCTCAGTTACAGATTTTGTTTAAATTAAAACAGATGGATGTCAAGATGTTATCCCATGTGGACACAGAAGTGTGCACATGTAAAACCTCTTCATCAACATTTTACAAACCCAAGCAATGCATTTGAACACCCACACTGTGTGCGACAATAAATACCTGGTCTGCACACACACCATCACAAAGAAATCTATTTCTATATTTCTAAGCTCAAGACATCTGGCTAGCTGCTCAAACTATTCACACACAATTAGTCCACTCATTAGAAATGCATTCCTATATGATTAAGTCTTGTACTCTGACAATTTTTCAGCTGAACCCATTTATCCCCAAAATGTTCATAAGATGAATGTCATGAAATGCAATTTTAGTGACAAGTGAACAAGCACCCACACCTGATCATTAACACGGGTCCTTTATCATATTTAGAGTCACATCTATGAGAACAATCTTCCATTGAAAAGAAAGAACAAATATGCATTTTAAGGTGTCAGAATGCCTTAGAAATATGCTGGAGAAAATACTTCCAGGACAGTGTTTTGTTAAATCAATCTGTTCACCTTCTACCAAAAGAAGAAATATTTACCAATGTAATATGGGCATACATCTGCTTAATTTAACTAGCTCTAAAATATGGTTTCTCTCTCTCTCTCTCTCTCTCTCTCTCTCTCTCTCTCTCTCTCTCTCTCTCATCAGCTCCTCTTTTCTTATTTCTCTAGGGAGAAGCAGGAAAACCTTTCTCTCACCTTTGCCAATTCAGACCAGTAACCTGGAATTCTAAGGTTTACTTTGTTGGAAACACACAGGAGATGCTCATTAAGTATGCTGTTGAATATTTCAGAAGGAGACTGACCTTGATTAATTCCAGAAGCAACCTTCTCACCCATTCCTGACCCAATTTAACAATGAGCAGCAGAAGTTCCATGAGATCCAGAGGACTCCTGTGAACCTCCAGAGCTTTACCCATACAGGGTTAAGTCGGCTTGCTCTGCTTGTTCTGGGGTGGAGGGTGCCCCTCAAAAGAATAGTTCAACAGAGTTTTGAAGGGGACACTGGTAGCACCTCCAGTACCTGCTGTCCCTAAGACATCCTGGCTGTATTTTGCAGTTCCTTACATCAAAGCTGTAACATTCTCTTTATAAATAATCAATTTCTTCATTTAAGTGGGTTTCCTTAGGTCCCTCGAAAAGTAAAAATCAATTATCTTATGTCATTTCGTCAAGAATATATACATTCCATCCAAATAACCCACCATCATCTCCAAAATGCTAATATTTTTATATTAAGGTGATGATAATCAATTCTCTTTTTGTCTTTCCTTTTACCTTTCTGTGATGCTTGAAGGTTTTCAGTGAAGTTATTATTTATGTCTTTTATTATTTTTATTTTTTAAAAATTTTTTAGTTGTAGTTGGACACAATATCTTTATTTATTTTTATGTGGTGCTGAGGATAGAACCCAGTGCCTCACATGCACAAGGCGGGCGCTATACCACTGAGCTACAGCCCTAGCCCCTATTTATGTCTTTTAAATGTAGACTTTAACATGATAAAAAACTACCAAATAGAATATACTTACTCTACATTAATAATTAAAATGGTTTATTAACTACATATTTATTTTTTCTCATTGAATATATCTCCAAATCTATGCCCAATAAAATGGTGGAAGGAGGGATACTGAAATATTTTTAACTATGATTTTAAATTATCTTTAAAACTGAATTTTACTCCCAAAACAGATGTGTTCCTAATGATGACATAGAAATTCAAGCTTATAAATTAAATTGCACTATAAATAAATGAAGAAGCACTGCATGTTTAAGAGATAATTGATTGATAAATAATAATTGATTGACAATTAATTGATAAATCTTATCATAAGGTGAACAATCAAATTACACACATATGGATTCAAATGTTCATGTAATCAGACGCGTGAAACATGTCATACAACTGCAGCTTCCCATACTACATCCTGCTGACAGCATAAATACATGCAAGCAACAAAATTCACAATTGCCACATTTGTTTTTCATTTGCATTTTGAAACTTTTCACCGTACCTGTAATGAGGTGACGGGTTGCCTCTTGCTTCACAATTTAAAGTTATTTTTGTATCCTCTGAACCAACAGGGAAAATGCTGTTGCTGGGCTCTTTGATAAAGACAGGGCCTTGCAGGAGAAGCTCACCTATGTGGGTGGGAGAAATGAAAATAATCACAATAATAAGTAGAAGGTATTGGAAGGCTGTATCCTGGAATTGAAGAAGACCAGCAACTGGTGCTTGCTCTTCAAAACCAAAAAATCAGGCAGTTTCTGTCTGCCCCCAGGGTCCCATGCTCTGCAGGCACTGGTTTGTTAAGGAGCCTCAGACAAACCCTCTTAACAGTGCAGAGACACCTCCAAGAAAAGAATGCATGTTGAAAACATCAACATATAAATAATATGACTTCAAACTGTAAATAAGGCTGTAGCAATTACTTTTTATAACAAGAAACTATATTTAAGTGTTCTTTGGGGAATATACCTTTACAAGACTCTGGATAATCCTCCTTGTAAAAAAAAAAGTTCAAAATCATTTGGACACTTGGGTATGATTTTTCTTATATATTCTGCTGGGTATGCAAATCTTGAGGTTGACCATGTTATTTTTGCCATACTGAATGAAAACCAATATGTGGTGGGATTTCCATTTCATTACTAGCAAGTTAAACAAAAGGATATAACACTAAGCAAATGCCTTTCAAAAACAGTTCCTACTACAATAAGGAGAATTTGAACATCCTCAAGAGAATTTCCACATAAACACAAGAACCAAACATCTCTCCACTGTACTGAGTTTGCAAAGGAACCAGATAATGCCCTCACCAAATGCTTATGCTAAGGCAGTTGTATAATCATCACCATAACATTTCTGAAAACAAACAAATTCACAGGCGAAAAGGAAAAAAAAATGCTCTTTACTTTCCTTTCTTGGAATGCTCAGCAAAATCGCAGAGGAGTTTATATTGAAGCAGAGAATGAATAAAATGAGTAAACAGTAACAGAGAAGGAAGGCCCATGAAAAGTGAGACAAAGAAAATGAGATCAACAGCCTCAAAGGCCCCAGAACTATGAACTTATATTTGTGCTACTTCAAACAGCAGAAACATGAATAAAAATACTTATCACCACCACATCCACGATAAGGTGACAATATGATAATCAGAATAATCCAAGATATTCTGAAAAGAGCAACAGATATCCAGATCTGTCCTCCAGTCTTTAGCATGTTCCTTGAAGTTAGTGCCACAATTATTCCAAGGCACAGATAAAGGATGTGGAGCCTAAGAATGCTTAGGTGGTGTGAGCAAATTCACACAGCACTTCAGAATGTGCTATACACTCTAAAACAAACTGATCCCCCGGTTCATGCAAAGACACCTTCTTGCCTTTTTGCATAAACAATTTGGCCTTACCCTAACTCAGGTTTTTTTGCCTTGACTTCAAGGAGGTAATTTACCTCACATTTGATTGACATCTTTGTTTAAAGCAGGGATGGCCACACTGGGTCTTATGCTGGAACCAGCTAAACCCAGCAGTAGTCTTGGGAGGAGGATTGGTTACCTAGACATGCCAGTCTTCTGTTATGGACAGAGACTGGGGGTCCCAGGGTATCTACTGCACTGAAGACTGAGTTCAACCACTGGTGATCCATCTGTGATACCCCCATAGCACAGCCCCACTGAATACCAGGAACATCAAGCTCAGAAAGCTTCCCTGGATGGCAAAACAGCTGGTGTATTGTCACACATTAGTGCAGGGAGGGTAACAGGTCCTGAGGATGACACAAGGCTAGCAATGTGCATCCTCTAGGCCCTGCCCTGTGTGTCTCTTCCTTGGACTAATTTTAGTATATATCATTCCCTGTGTAATTGTGAGCATAATAGCTTTCAGTGCGTCCCATCAGTCCTTTTAGCAACTTATCCAAGTTCAGGGTGGTCTGGGCTCCTCCCCACTGACTCGAAGTGGCTATCAGAACTAATGGCAGGTTTCACAGTCCAGCTATCTCAGAGCACTCTTCCCTGTGACCCCACCACACATGGATCCCCACATATGCACCCCACCTGCAGAAGGCAGCTGGCTAGCTTCCAGAGCCCCTGTGCTTGACCTTGACCATGAAGGAAAATGAGACAAGGAAACAGCACTCATTTTTCCCACATATAAAACAATGTACTTCAGAAGAAATGGATTTTTAAATACCCACTAATGGAAAAGGATTGATACTGTCATTTTCTCAGTTTCTCCACCCTCAACCAGCTTACCACATAGACAAGAAAAATACACAAGTTAATTCTTTTCATGGAGTTTGTCAACTTAATTGAAAATGCTCCTGATGTCTGTTTGTAAATATGTTGAACATGGCAGCTTTTTCTGAACATTCTCCTATCATGAAAACTTCTGATTTATATATTTTATTCATTTATGAGATGACATGGAATTATCTTTTTGACAAACATTCATAAATGTTAGATTTACAGCAATAGCATATTGACATAATGTGATAAATTGGAAATGATAGATAAGATGGGAAAAGAAATCAACAGGAAAAAAATGAAGGACAGATAAGAAAGGGGTGTTTTAAATGAACAAGATAAAGCTGTTATTTTATTTTATTTTTCTGAACCAGGCATGATGGCATATGCCTCTAATCCCAAATGTGGGAGGCTGAGGCAGAATAATCACAAGTTCAAAGCCTGTCTCAGCAACTTAGCAAGAACCTCTTTCAAAATAAGAAATAAAATAAATAAAATAAAATAATGGGCTGGGGATGTGACTCAGTGGTAGAGCACCCCTGGGTTCAATCCCGAAATAAATATAAATATAAATATAAATATAAATATAAATATATATATATATGTTATATATAATATATATATATATATATGTTATATAATATATATATATATTATATATAATTTTTTTTACAAGTGACCACAATAAAAATCCCAATGTTCACCTTGTCATCATCTAATAAAAGTCACATCTCAGGTAATGCTCCATTTCTCCTCCAGATACCACTATTAATTTTAGATCAAGAGGTGAAGTAATGAGAAACACGGTTTCTGAGACCCTTCTGAGAGAATTGTGACAAGAGCTAATTTGCTAACCTTTGTAGAGTGTTCTCCAGGTGTGACCCCATCCTAAGCAACCACTCTCTTTGCCTCTCTGACCAGGGCAACCCGGGCCATGCTGTCTGTGTTTCTCCTCCTCAGTCACACTGACTTTCTTGACACCTCTGAGCTCGCATGGGTGGTTTCTTTCTTTTTTAATCCTTCAGAATTTATCATAAATGTCATCTTCTCTACTAAAACATGACAATTCCTATCTGAAGTCATTACTCATGCGTTTCCACCAGTCACACATCTAAGTCCAACTCACAGTTCCACTGGATCTCCATATACAAACACCATACACATGGGTACCGATGGTGCTGTCTTACAATACCTCAACTTGACAGCTTTCAACTTTACACTGGTGTCAAAGCAGTGTGCGTTCAGCAGAAAGCATACTTGGAACTATAAATTCCATTCTTTCCATGGCCAGGGATGTGTGAGGCAACCCTCTCTCATGATGCTGAGCAGCCATAGCAAGCCCCATAATCCCCAGGATCACAAGAGGAAGCAGCTGACAGTCTGTTCCACAGTGCACCTGTTGCTAAGCCAGAATGCTAGGTAAGTGAGGTGAATCTAGTTGTGATTCACAGTACTTTCAACTCACAATGGGTTTATCAGGACCTAATCCCATATGGCATAAGTTGAGGGGCAGGTGAATACATGTTATTTATTGATCAGTCTCATTCCTTGGAGTATCCCCAGCTATTAGAGCATGGTAGATATCCAACATTTTTCTACTATTGAACCAAATAAGATAAATGAATCACAATAATTCTACAAAACACAGATATTATTTTTAACCTGGTCATTGATAAAGCTAAGATTTTAATTCCTGGACTTAACCTCCTACCTTATATGTAGTTTGGCCTCCACAGAAGTGGGACACAGAGATTAAACAGCCCGAACATGGTAACAGTTTTTTGATGAGATATGTGGAATCACTCCCAGGGTTCACATTCCTGGTTTGTTTCCCTTTCCACTAATCCACACCACACTAAATACAGTTAAAGGGGAAAATTAGCCATTAGCCTGCGTTTTCAAAGCCAGCGTTTCCCAATGACACTGAAGTTAACAGCCCATGAAGCACATATCCACTGACTCTGAAATTTACAGTTCCTGGAGGCTCTCAGGATATCTGCAAGCACTTGGGAGCCTCCAATGAGTCTTAAAAAGTAAGTACAAATTAATAATCAAAGGTGTCAGGCTAGTTCGTGCTTTATGCTCAGAAAAAAAAAGACAAAAGCCACTCAGTCTTGCTAGAACCAGAATAAAATAGGTGTTCAGAGATGCTGGGGCATAATGTTCTAGTCTCTTGTCAGCAATATAAACTTAAAGAGAATACATTCTGAAGTCTTCACTAATCTGAAAGAAATCGTCCAATATTTTCTTCAGAATGAATTTTGATCCTCAAAAGGGGAGAATCTTGGCAATTCACACACATATTCATAACCAGCAAAAAGGAGTGTGAGTGAGGACAGAAGGGGCCCCCTGACTAACCAAATGGATACCAAGCAATATTCAGATGGATACAAAGTGTCACTTTTTGTGACAGGGGCATTTTTTTTTTTTTTTGATATGCTAGCCTGGCTCCAAAGCTCCATTTTAAGTTTACGACCGAAAATAAAGGGTATATGACATTTCCAAACAGGACTAATAAGTCCCCAAATCCAATCCTAAGGTGTTATTTTTTTTCCCCAAACACCCACAAGCAACTAGGAATAACTGCCTTTGAATGCAAGTACAAGCTTTATGGGCTCCTGAGGTAATGCCATGTAAAAGATCAAACTGTGGCCGATCAATTCTAATGGTCACATGCCGTACAATTTTCATGAAGACTGACAGAGATGTAGACAAGGGATCTCAGGCTATAGCAATGCTTTTACTAAAATAAACAGAATTCCTAAAAGACAAGTGATGTCATCTATGAAATTCCTAGGGAAACTGACAGCCCATCTTACTTTCCCTTGCTGATTTACATCCTAACTGCATCAGAAAAAAACAACAGTGCATTTTGCAAAGAAAAGGACAAATTCTAAAAGGCAAGGTAATGTTACTGAAGATGATTTTCTCCAGAAAGTGGTTCTAGAATGGAATACAGATGTCAAAACTAAAAAGAAGGAGCACTAGCTTGGGTTAAAGAAAGCAAAATAAATATTCTGCCAAAGAGATGAGATCTGTACTCCAGACCTAACCATTCCATCCCAAATAATTCTTAAATGCAGAAACATTTTAAAATCATATGACATCATCATTTTTGGCATTAGTGGTATAAAGCCAGAAAATCCCAAGAGGAGGAGGAGGAAGAGGAGGAGGAGGAGGAAGAGATGATGCTTATATTCTTATTTGCTTATATTCTTCCAAAGTTAGGGAATGATAAAGTGTTCAATCTTGGAAAGACTCATTTTTTTTAGCCTTATTTGAAGGTCAGACACTCACAGCATGTTGAAACCTGGCCATGATGGACACAGTTGTCCACTCCCTGTCTACTGCCTACTCTTACTTATATCCTCCAGAGCCTGCTTTGGCTACAGCCTGGAAGTGTTCCCAGAATACTCCACAGCTCTTGACTGGGAACAGAGAAGGCAGGGGAGAAACTGCCAAAGAGCGTTCAGTAATCTGTTAGGACTACCAAAACAAAGTAGCACAAAGCTAGAGTCTGTATCAAGAATGGATTACAGTTCTGGAGGATGGAATTCTGAAATCCAGGTATCAGTAGGGTGGATTTCTTCTAAGGGCCAGGAAGTAAGGACCTGTTCTAGATCTATCTCCTGGGCTTGGAGACAGCCAACTTCTCTGTGTCTCTTCAGGCTACCTTCCCTCCATGCCCTTCCCCCTTTTATAATCACACCAGTCCCAATGGATTCAGGTGCACCCTAATGATTATATCTTAACTAATTACTTTGGCAATGATCCTGTTTCCAGATAAGGTCATATTTTGAAGTACTTATAGTTGTCACTTCAGTATTTTAATTATGAACTAAGGGGTGGAATATATACAGATATATTACACTCCTCATATATACATATATACATACACACACAGTTCCTAATTGGATGTCATATATTATATGCTACATATTTATGTTATGTATGTAATATGTATTAGATATAGATTATATAGTAAAATATATTATATGTAGGTTATATATATGATATCACAGAAAAGCCAACCCAAAAACCTTTGAGTTCATGAATCAAGATGGGAAGGAACTGGTAATTGAGCATAACTCCAAACATCCTGGGTTAGAAAATTATGCCTCTAGTGCTTATCTGCCATCTGCAGGCAAAAGTTGTACTGTAGGCCACAACCTAGAAAAATGGGGGGAAGCAATATAGCATATTTTGGATGATAAAGGAAAATAAAATGCTTACTGGGAATAATCAATTGATCTGTTTCCTACACCCAGAAATGTTACTCAAAAATTAGGTTAAAAGAAAAAAAAAAGGGCTGGACTGGTCATGGCTCCATGGTAGAGCACTTGCCCAGTATATGTGAGGCCCTGGGTTCTATCTTCAGTACCACATAACAAGAAAAAAAATTACAAAAAAAGAAAAAGATGCTAGAGCCTGGCACACACCTGGACAATAGAAAGAGGTAATGCTTCAAGTTGCTAAATTAATAGTTCAAGGTATGTTTTTCCCCAGCCTGCACTTCCTACTTCGTCCAAAAACAGAGAGAAACCACATGGGGAAGAGCATTTGATAATGAGGCAATCAGAACTGAAAAGGACCAGTTAAGCTTCACAGAGCCTAAAAATAAATATTCAAACAAGGCTGTGCTCCTTCCTGGAATGACAGAGACCTTTCAGAGTGTGATAAATCTCTACCAAGAATTACATAAATCCTTTAATTACAACTTGTAAAGGAAAAGAAAAAAAAAGCTCATGCCCCATACACATCTGTTTATAGAAGGGTTTTCATATACAGTGAAATATCTGGATTTTCCTTTGCTTCAGTAAAGTAATAGCAGATGTTGATGAAAAGTTTGATCTATCCTACTGGACTGATTAATATTCAATCTATACTGCATTTCAGTAAACAGACATAGGTGAACTTCTCATAATGCATGCTATTTTATGTTCACATTTTTAATCTAATGGCTATATTTCTTTTTTCTTTCCTAGTTGTTGATGGACCTTTATTTATTTATTTATTTTTATGTGGTGCTGAGAACTGAACCCAGTGCATCACACACACTAGATCAGTGCTCTACCACTGAGCTATAACCCCAACCCATAATGGCTACTTTTCTGGTGGTTGAAATGTTTACAATTGAATGAAGAGGTTAATCCATTCACAGTTACACTGCAGGAAATAAGCAGTGCCTTGGGTGAAAAACAGTCTGAGAGGAGACAGGTGGAAGTTTTTGCAGATTAACATGTTTTCATGAGACTTTGTGGCTTTATTTAAATTTGTGCTATTGTCTTATAAATTTGAACTCTCATGATTTGAACCTGCCTAATGTCCTTTCATAAATCCTCGCTCATTGCTGTACCTTTCTTGCTGGATGGTTCCTTAGCAATTCTACTCAGTACAGAAAAAAGAAAAAGAAAAACGTTGGCATGTTATTTTGAGTTACAGTGTATGATGTGTACAACACACCAAGAGAATATGATCCATTGTCTATTTATTTGAAAAGAAAACACACTTAAATTCCCACTTTTATTACACTGAGTTTCATTGAGCATGACTGAACTATACAAATTTACATGGTTCTCACCAATGATAGGGAAACTAGTTCATTAATCAACTTCTTTTGAAATATTTCTTTAGTACACTGCTCTCCAAGGTTCTAAAAGAGATGATTACAACTGTGGTTTCTATTCTTTGCCAAAGAGTTTGGGTCAAGGCTCTTTGGGCTCAGACACACTTCCTTTCATGTGTTTAAGAAAGAATGTTTCATATCAAACTCTTATTCAAGGCTATTGTTTCTATGAAAACATAGTTATACAATAAAGAATTCCTATTATAAATTGGTGGTAATGGAGAGGCTAAGAAGTGATTCTATCTAGTGACTCAATTTTGCTGTAATTTTGCAGCTGTAATCTCATTCAGTAGAAAAAGGCTGTCTTTCCCTACCCCTGCCTCATGCAGGAGAGGCCAGTGCTGTTTGCCCAGGTCTGAGTGTGTAAAGTACCACTGACCTCCCTCTTCCCAAGCAAGGATCCGGCACTTGCACTTCTAGACTACTGTGTGTGTGTGGGGGGGCGGGGGTTAAGCTGGGATAGGCAGAAGGATCCAAGAAGCAGGACACAAAGCACAATCTTTCCCAAAATATCATCTGGAGTAGGGGGTGTATCAGAACTGCTTAGACTTACATTTTTCATGACATAAAATTAAAAAAAATACTTTTCACATCACTTACTACAGACACTACATGCATGTGTATATGATTATACATTCAGCTGATAAAAATGCTTCTTGAAATAATACCAATCTTGCTGTTTTCTGGACCTCAGCACACCATTTCTTTCCATCATATTCTACTGTATACTATTCCATAAAATCTGGTTTATCCTATTTGATTGGTTAATCTCACCAAAAACTGCTATTCTAACATCATCTCCAATCAATAGGTTCTTAACTTTGTTTTAATGACCCTAGTATAAAAGCACCCCTCCCCTGCCACCTGTACCCAAGATTATTATTTTTTAGGGGAATGGGGGATAACTTGAAGCTATATCCTTCATGTTCTTCACAAACATAACCAATCTCGACAATAAAGGAACAAAAATAAAGTCACCTTCAAAATGGAAAGAGCATTATTATTGGTCCCAAGATGTAGTACAGACAAGAAACCCATCTCCACATGTGCTGACCTGTGACATCCTCTGTGGTATCAAGAAGCAGAGAAGCAATACTGAACATTCTTATAATGTTGGCCAATAAGGACCCATACTTTATCTCATCTTGAAATATGTGTGGAAAAAGAGTCTCTCTTCCTGGTGTAAACTCGGTTAGCAAACGTGTACATCTCCCAAAATGAACAACCACCTGTACAGCGAAAATAGACACTGACTCCTGTGCCTGTGCTGGACACTGTGTATATGTGTGTATTGAATCACTGAATTCTAAGTGAATGTCAAACCCTTGGAGTAAGAAAGCAGTGTTCAATTTTAGCTTTTGCTGTTTTCCTTGATATTGGCGCAGATGATAGGTAAGCGATTCCCAGGGCTAGAAAGGATGAGGTAAATGGGAAGCTCTATATACTTTCCACCTCAGGAGAACCATCTGGTCATGTGCACAGGCAACAGACACCCATGCAAGGGACATGAGGAAGTTGCTCCCTGATCTTCCAGAAATCCCTCCCAGCTTCCAGTACCTAGAAACAATCTTCCCCACTCTGCATTCTTAGCAAAACATGGATTTCACTTAGCACAGTATCTTTGTTCTACTATATATTGCTTTTGCTTGTTTTTCCACTCCTACTTCCCTATCCCTGGGCTTTAAACTTTCAGAAGATAGTAAACATGCATTTCTACTCTGAGCACTTATAACATATTTTGTAGGTTAGAAAATTTAGTAAATTAACATCACACTAGAAATCAATCATCTCTCTCTCTCTCTCTCTCTCTCTCTAATAGTTTCTGAATCCAGAGGCACTTTACTACTGAGCCACATCTCCATCCCTTTTTATTTTGAGACAGGGTCTTTCTAAGTTGCTTAGGGCCTCACTAATTTCCTGAGGCTGGTTTTGAACTTGAGATCCTCCTGCTGCAGCCTCCCAACTCTCTGAGATGACATGCTTGCACCACCGTGCCCAGCAAAACAGGAAATCAATCTTTCTTTGCCCGTGTTTATTCACAGGACAGCCTAAGCAGATACTCTGTCTCTAACTGTAAAACAGTCACCCAGGTATAAAATAATTAATTATATAAAAATATCAACTTATGGTTTTAGAAGCTAATTCAGGGACTACAACCATGACTCTTAGGAAATACCTCCACTATGTCCTTGCAGAGGCACCTACTGTCATTAGGTAGCTATTTCTATTTTGGCATTTTGAGGCTCTACTCACCCCCACCCCAGCCACTCTCTTCTGAGTTCTATAAATATGGTACTACACAGGAGTAGCTTCACTAACACACAAACATAAATAGCACTTTTAAGGGCAATGCACTCCACTGATAATCTATTGCAGAACTTCTGAGTGCTGAAGCAAGACCATGTATCTAGGTTTTAATGATGTGCAGGAAAGTACCAGCTTTCTCAGCCATTAAAACAAAACATCACCAAGAAGGGCATGCATCTGCCAGGCTGGTCCATTCCAGGGATCTCAAAGAAAGTTTGCTGTGGTTAAAGTTATTTTCAGGGTAATGAGCATTTGCATAGATCTTGCAAAATATGCAAAAATCTCCAAGAAGTCATTTACACAAACTGGGGATTTAGTTAACAAGTAACTGATGTGTGATTCTGACTTTAGGCTCAGTCTTCTTCTGTAAGAATAAAATGTAAGCATGTACCTCAGTTGCCTGCTGGCTTCCTGGAACCCTCCGCAATTCTTTTTTTTTTTCCTAATCAGTTATACATGACAGCAGAATGCTCTTTGGTTTGTTGTACATAAATGAAGCACCATTTTTCACTTCTCTGGTTGTACACAAAGTAGGGTACACATCACATCATTCCTGCAACCATGTATTTACCTAGGGTAATGATGTCTGTCTCATTCCACTACCTTTCCAACCCTTCACCTCCATCCCTCCTTCCCCTCCTCTTTGCCCAGTCCAAAGTTCCTCCACTCCTCCCATGCCACACCCCATTATGGATCACCATCCACTTATCAGAGAAAACATTTGGCCTTTGGTTTTTTGGGATTGGCTTACTTCACTTAGCATGATATTCTCCAGATCCATCCATTTACCTGCAAAGGAATGATTTTATTCTCTTTTAATGCTGAGTAATATTCCACTGTGCATATATACCACAGTGTCATTATCCATTCATCTGTTGAAGGTCCCCTAGGTTGCTTCCACAGTTAACTATTGTGAACTGAGGTGCTCTGAACATTGGTGACATTCCACATGCTGATTCTCTATTTCAGGGTAGGAGCTCTGTTTGTTTTTCAGATGGGACCTGAACTTGACTGTCTTTTCAAGGTTTTGCAAATCCAAAATAATACTGTGATCATACGAAACGAGGAAGACTTATCAGAGATGCTTGGAGATTGTGGTTTGCAGAGGTGGGCTACTGGGCTACCTCTCTCAAGAAGGCTTCCATGTGGACCACAGAATGATCAGAAGGGGAAGAACAAAGTAGAACAACTTCCCTTAAGCAATCAGGTTTCAAAATATAAAAAATATTAGGCACGGAGGCTAATTTCATCTTTTTAAAAACAACTAATGAAAGGTCCAGCTGTCCTCGACTCAGCAGTGTGGACTGTAGTCTCCATTGTCACCGATCACAGCCCCACATGGAACAAGACATTCCTGGCTGTCAGTCAGCAGGGCACTCACAATTACTTTAAAAATAACTTTATTTATCAAGTAAGTTATCTTGGATTGATTTATGCCATTTTTCTTCCTCAAATGATTTTTCCCTTTATCCTTCAAGGCACAAAGTCTGTTTTGATAGTCTAGCCAAAAATAATCCCACTTTATCAGAAATTCAATTTAGTACATTGAATTATACATCTCCTAAAGCATCTGTATTTTGAATGCAGGTTGCTTCCTGTTCCTTAGCCTAGGTCCTTTGTGTTTCTTCAGAGAACATTGCAAAAGACCTTGCAAATGGTAACATGATAACTACCTGCGGAAAAACAATGATCTTAAAAAAACGTGTACTTTTTAAAATTAAAGCATCTTAATTTTACAGAATGGGTTTCACTATGGCATCCTTGTGCATGCAAATAACATACTTCAATCATATCTTCACCAACATTTAAATATTTTTTGTTGTTTTTGTATTCTTGGCAAAGGCCATTCTGACTGGGCTAAGATGAAATCTCAAGGTAGTGGTGATTTGCACTTTTCCTGATAGCTAATGACATTGAACATCTTTCCACATAATT
This sequence comes from Callospermophilus lateralis, assembly GCF_048772815.1. Lineage (NCBI taxonomy): Eukaryota > Metazoa > Chordata > Mammalia > Rodentia > Sciuridae > Callospermophilus > Callospermophilus lateralis. The sequence continues at coordinate 4,839,191 of NW_027510272.1, forward strand.
ATTGGCTGTTCATACTTCTTCATTTAAGAAATGTCTGTCCATTTCAACTGCCCATTTATTGATGGGGCTGTTTATTAAAACACATATCTATGCTTTAAGACATGGGTTGAAAAATTAAGGCCCCTGAGCCAAATCTGACCACCTTCAGCTTTTGGACAATCAAAAGAATAATATTTCATGAGACTTCAACATTGCCTGGTATTGAAGTTTTAACATCTGTAAATAAAGTCTCACTGCACTGAGGCCACACTCGCTGTTTGCCTGTTATCCATGGTTGCTCTCACCCTGCAGTGATAAAGCTGAGTAGTTATGAGGGGACTATATGGACTACAAAGACAAAAGCATCTACTATGTAGCTCCTTTTGAAAAAGTTTGCTGATGGCTGCATTAGGAAGGACCACACTGACTGGAAACCAAAGTAAGTTTGGTGAAAAATAGATAAGACTTTTCCCCATAATATCTCCATATTGCTTTAGGGAGATCACTCAAGCTCTAAGCCACTGAACTCTCTACTGTTAATATGCAATGATATCAACAGTATAAGTTTTCAATGTTGGATTATCAGTATTTTTTTCAGTGTAGCAGTGGTGCAATAAATGGCATTCGACATTATGATTGCATATTTTTTTGCTTAGCCTTGCATCAAAATTTTAATTACATCTAACTGACCAAAAGTAATTTATGATAAGGTTGTCTAACAAATGTCTTTATCCATTACAGCTCTTTGCCTACATGGCAGGAGAAAATAGTGCAGAATTGTCCTTTCTTCCTAGTGGTTATAAACACTAGTACCTGCGTTCAATCATCTGGTTTGAACATATACTTCCCAGTGTTATGCCTAAGACAAAAGGTACTTATTAATCTACAGAATCTCTATGATGCCCACTGTATGAATCTCTTTGAGGATGTTACCCAGCAAGTATTTACTCTCCACCACATTTTCAAATAATTACCCACCCAAGTTGTATCAGTGGGAAACACAAAAACATGAGCAGCAAAGAGCTTTCCGAAACCCCACAGGCAGAAAGAAAACATATCACATTACTTTATATTGTTGTTTTCTGAATGTTCATTTTCTCTCTTCTCGCATAATAGGAATAATGGCCACAGCACTGAGTATTATCAATTCACTTAGCTGCATAATTAAGGGGAAAAATAATTTGTGGCCCTAAATACACTGCAGTAAATATGATCTCTTAACGAAAAATGGATGTTCACTGAGAAACCCATGCAGTATACAGTTCAACAGTCAATGCTTCATAATTACTTACATAATTATATGCTGATTACCATTTATTTATATTTGTGCAAATGTTTGAACTTAAATACTTCTTGTGTATGTACACACCCACACTAACACTCATGGCATTAGAAGGAAAAGTTATGTTTTCCTGTACAAAGTCAGGCATAGTATCAACTTGCAAACTAAAAAGCTGGCAGCTCTACTTCAAATACAGAAAGCTCATATAAAAATACCAATTTTGTCATATACCTTTAAAACTCCCTGGATGGCACATCCAGATTGAAAATGTTCTCAGGAGAAGGAATCTAGGATGCCGTGTAGAACAAGCAAATGCTACTCCCAGTATTTATGTGTTCATCCAATGATACTTAGTAATTAGTGCCCTCATGTCTCTTGGTGACAGCAAACAATGCCACACAGCAGTAACATGCCCCAAAATAGCAGCAGCCTTCACCCACCTCCCTGCATGTGAAGATTAGAGAAGCAAATAATGTTCACACCATTGGAATAAAGGATGCATTACCAACCAGAGCCATTCAAAATGGCAGCCTGCATACTCCATTCCTCCAGCTCAGCAGATTTCAGGAAGCTGAGCAGGTGAACGAACTGGACAGAATCATCAAGTTCAGAGAATAGGGTTTCATAGTTCAACCCCACAACACTCTCCAGAACCAGCCCTTCGGTTCTCTCTTGGCTACCTTCCACAGAGATACTGGGTATTCAATGGCCATGCAATGGGTCCCTGGAATGAGCAGCTTCCTCCACAATACCTTGTAAGTTCACTCCCCACAAGCTGGAGTCCAGCTCATCCTGGGTATACGGAGTCCTCCCCATCCCTTTCCTCTGCCTTTTTAATTTTTTTTTAACTAAAATTGTCCTCTTAGTTAAAAGGAGCACATTATCTCCAGTTTAACTGACAGGTGAGGATATTAGTTTTGTTCCAGGGATCTTATAAATAAGCAAAGTAAGCCTGGATGGTATAAAGAGACATGAATAAGTCAAAGACCAAGATAAGAGCTTGATTCCTTACCTGCCAGGTGAAAGGTGGAAGAAGTCAATAAGTCTAATGGCCAGCTAGGGGTACAGGATGCTCTTTTATTTTATTTTTTTTCTGGAAACATCAAGATATTTTTATTTTCTTTCTAAACAATAAGTATCAACAATAAAGTATGCCCCCAAAGCATCATGCTTCACATTCAAATGTTTTCCCCACACTCACAGAATGCTGATCAAAGATTTCATAATCACCCATGTTTCAATCTTGCCCATCTGCATGGAATATCATGTGATTGATACTATCACAAGGAGGAAAAACTGCATAAGGGAACTTCCAATGCAAGGGCAGTGATTATAAGCTCCAATCACTGGGTCAACAGTTTCATAGGCTGATAAATGAATAAATAAACAGCATGTTGAATAATGTTTATTTGTATCTTAATGCACTAATGAAGCCTAACCATGGTTTGTTGTAATGCCATTTACTGACTTATTTAATATATCAACATTTTAATCTTGAGGATTTAAAATTACTTCTTTGCACTGAAGTTAGCTCATTATATGGAGGACCAGCTCTCAGGACTTAAAACCTTGAGTTTATGTTTCCTTTAGAGAATATGCCAATTGCAGAATTTTCTAAATTCAGATCATATCAAGATAGTAATCTGTTGTCAATCCATGATCTGTTACTCAGAAACTGTACAAAATAAAGTCTTTCAATTATACACTGAAATAACTATAAGTCCTAGAATAAAAAGTTCCACTATAACTACAAAAGAATTCCATGACAATGAAAGAGATTTGACTTTCTTATTCTCCACAAATATTTATCAAAGTCCTAATGTGTGTATGCCATCCCCAGATTATTAGAAAAGGCTGACATTAAACAATTTTATAGTATTAAATGATAATACATTTTCACAGAAAAGAAGACACTTTTTTAAATGGTTGGGAGTAGAGACTCCTTGTGTTTGTGGTTTAAGCTGTCTGGATGGTAGTCAAGGCCTCTGGGATGAAATGGATGGGTGGGTATTACCCAAGCCAATGTCAGAAGGCAGAGTTTTCCTGGCAGAAACCACAGTGAATTGCGGGTGGAGTTACATCTAGATGGGAAGAAAGGGAGAGGAGTGGTAGCCATGGTATTCTAGGCACATGCAAGGAACCTGAAGCCATAAGGGTGTCATTGCATTTTCAAGGAGGTTTAAGAAGGCTGTTTTGTGGTTGGCCCAGGATGGTTCTCATTCATTAAATCAGTTGACTCACTACAAGAGCAAAGGCCCAATGACCACTCAGGTCACATGCCCTGACAACCACCATGAGGGTTAAGGAAAGAAGGGATCCCTAAGCTAAAGCCAGCTTCAGAAGAAAGTGATAAATTCCATTTTAGACACAATAGGTTTGAAGAAGCAGATGTCCAAGGATCATGGCAATGTGACAGAGAGAACACTGTGACAGTCAGCAGTGACTTCTGCTGAATAGAGACTATCTTCATGGGCAGGATCTTTGGTCACAAAGTGCAGTGGGCACATGCTGCAAACCCAACACCTGCAAAGGCTTAGATCTAATGAGTCTATCAAACTCAGTATGAACAGTACTCTGATAGGTGGCGCCCTCATTGGTAAGCAAAACAGAGGTGGGGTCCACATCCAAAGTGCTTACAGGAGAGGCACATGGAATAAGGAAATGGACTGCTCCAAGTTACAACAGAAGCTATGAGGACAATGGGCAAAAAGAGCCCAGAGAGGTGTGCGACCAGTGAGTACAACAGAAATCAGAACCTACACTGTCTAATGGTATTTAAATCAAGACCTAGGGCACAAGCAGCAGTCAAAAACTCCACGTGTGTAGACACACGACATATGAGTTTAGGGACAAGGATTAGGGGACCACCAGGGTAAAGGACAGAATCATCCTGAAGGCACAAAAACACGCAACACAATTGCTAAACTTTAGGACACTGTTGCTCCCCAAAGCACGATATGAGATGTTGAAGGGACAGGTAGTATTTACATCCTACACAGCTTTGTAGGCAATATATAATATTTCTTATTTTATTCTAAGTACAACAGAAAGCCATGTAGGTATTGTCAGTAGAGGAGTATCAATTTAACTTACATTAAAAATAGTGCCAAGCTGTGTGGATTGACCAGGGGGAGGAAGTGAAAAAGGAGAAAGGGAAGCAGGGGGCGGGGGTGTCCCAGGGGAGAAAATGGGGTGACTTGGAACAGGATGCTGTGGGTGGAGATGAAGGGGCGTGGACAAATTTGAGAAATATTTTCTATTCAGAATGAAAGGCTACATGAGATCTGAGTTGTTCCAGGTCTCCAAAATAAGACTATGCGAAGTACTGTAACAGCCCCAAGAATTCTTTATCCTATTAAAATAATATATTGACATCCTCCCTTAAGAGTCATACCATCAAAGCAGGTTTTGAGCTATGGATTCCTTGTCTTAACGTCTGAAAGGTAATCAAAGTCAAGTGAATTAGAAAACAAACTAGACGAAATTGTCTCCTGCCTAAGAACATAGAAAATATCCAAGCTGATTTATCAAGACACCTATGAGAGTGCTGCAGAACTGCTGTAACACAGATAATCTATTTCTTCAAATGCCAATATGTCTGCAATAAGGAATATGCATATCTTCTGAATTATCTTTTCCTACTTAATAAAAGACTCATTTTCCCTCACTCTATGCAAGGCAGCTTCTTACACAGTAAAGATTCTACAAATATTTACATTCCAAGTAGCAGAGCTGTTTGAAATGCTATAAAGTCCTGCCAGCACTTCTATTACAAACCCTTATTTCTTGTTTATAACATGTACATAAAAAGGAAAAAAATAAAAATGTACTACGGATTGAAATTTGGCATACAAAGTTTTACCAAGCGAGTGCATTACTTATGCAGCAAATTTTCCAAAGAAATGCCCCACTGTGTTTAGGAGATGGGGGAACTGCAAAGTCAAAACTGTTTGCACACTTGATCTATTTCTAAAATCTTTATACAAGTCAGATCTGAATCTGAGAACTGTCACCCCTAAATTTCAAAGAAATTCTATCTTCACTGTCCTATTGTCAAATATCCTCATTACTAACAAATATCTTTGCAAAATATTACTCAATGCACTATTATTAAGCATAAGAAGTAACAGTTCATCAGCACAAAGTGATATATATATATATATATATATATATATATATATATATACACACACATATACATACACACACACATACATACAAAAAAAATCTTACATGTACTCTTATATGCTTATTCAACATCATGGGCAAGCACCTAGAGAACCTTGTTTTTCAAGAGAAAAAAAATCACTGGCTAAGATAAGCTAGACTGCTGGTGATGTTCAAATCAGAGATGGAAAGCAAACAAACACAACAGCGATAAATCCTCCTGCCATCTGAACATTTTACACTGCACAGAACTAATATTTTACTGCTAACATACTAAATGGTGAACTGGAAAACATAGAACATGGAACCAGTCATAGATTCTCTATTTTGTGGCATTGCCAAAGTTCAATAATATATAGATCCCTGAAGTCTGAAAGGAGCAATTATATCCATATACTCTTTCAGCACAAAACATATTAGAAGTTAATGAGAACTTCAAGTTGGACACTTAAATTATGCAGTAAAAACAAAGACAGAAGATGTTCACTGAATGAATGAGAAGGAATTAGGCACTTATAAAAGAGAACGATGCGTATTTTGATGGAAGAGCAAAGAGGCTATTAGTTTGTAATAACTAGGCATATATGAAATGTGACAGTGATAAAATTGTACATAAATCAACAACTGAAAGGCTACAGCTTGTTGTCCACAGCTAATCTTTGCTCTAACTGAAATTGCTCAGCATTTTAGTCCTATTAAATGTGGTGCTGCCATTTTAAGAAACACTTGGGCTACCTGGTTGTGCTGTGAACAATATTCAAAAGTTAGGGTTCTTCTGGAGAACGGAACTTTATGCCTCCATATCTCCTAGCTGACATTAATGATATCCAGAAAGTGAGGAGGACATGGGCCTAAATGTCACCATCAGAGGTGGCCACTTCCTGAATCTATTACTCTGCAAATTAATAAGCAGCTAGGTATCTCAGTTATTCCTCCTGTCTAAGGAGTCACTTGCTTACATTCAGCCCTACCATTTGTTCTAATAAAAGAATGCACAGTCTGCTATATTTCCTTGGAGGATACTGATTCCCTTGGGTGTTTTCAAACCACATGTTGGCTCTCAAGCATTTTAAAATTCTGATTCTACACATTATTTGCATCAATCATCTTTTCATTTAGCACCTCTGAGCCCTCTGAGTTGTCTTTTATGAAGCTGTCCCATTGTAATCAGTGGCTTCCACATATTAGGCATCTTACAAATGTTGCACGAATGGATGTGAATACTAACTATCTCCATCTCCAGACAACTTCTTCCCAAGTACCATGGTCCACAAAGGGTTAAGACCACCAACTAAGCTGCTAGGTTACTGCAGCCAAAGTCAGTTTCCATTAGTAAACACAGCTAGCAAAGCAAAACTAACACAGTTGACTTTAATATTGAGATATAATAGCTCTTTCAAAGGCAATTACTTCTCCTTTCAATCTCTGGAGGTTCTGACTCATTGTTTTGATTAATTCCAGTTTTTAATCTATTTACAGATCAGGATTATTTTTCAGTTAGTGTAATATTCATCTCTGTGGGGGTAGACAGAAATCGCAGCAAGTACAGTCTTACTTTTTTTAAGTTATTCTTGCTTAATCATTTTAAAATTATTTCTGGATTTACATACTCACGGCATGAGATGCGGTTTCTGACCTCCCTCCTTCACATCTCAAATCTCCCAATCTATTGCTTTCTCTAGCTCTGTTTCCCCACATCTTGCCCATTGAGGTTAACAGACCTGCGAACCCTTCCCCAGAGCTCTATCTGTTCCCTTCCCTTTGGTTCTTAAGGGAGGTTTGATATCCTCACCATAGCAGGCACCGTTTGTCATTAAATCTTTCCTCTGAGCGCATCTCCTCGCTGTAAATCAGTAAGGAAATAACAATACAAGAAAGGACATGCGGATTAGCAAGCCCTGCAGAGCTTTGCAGAATCAGAGCCCAGAAGCCTTTCGTGCATTTTCTGCAACCAAAAATTTCCTGATGGTGCTGTGACTAGGGATGCCTGGTTGGCACTTCCTGGTTTTGTGTTTCTGGTATTTTCTGCTTGGTTAGCTTTGCAGGGCTCCTCAGAGAACATAGAAGCAGCCAAGACCGGGGTCCAAGCTCCAGAAACATGCACTACACCCCATCAGAGAAAATCCGCAAAATAAACACGGTAGGGGATTTCATATAAGACTGTAGATTTGTTACTTGCAAGAAAATGCAACCCGGAAAACTTGACAGTTAACCGAAAAACCCTGCACCCTGGCTCCCTTAGACCTAGGAGTCAAGAGGAGAGTTTTTGTCACATCAGCACCCAGCTCTTGCCCCCTGAACCACGCACCTAGGATTCTTCCTCTGCAGCCCTGGGGTGCACAACTTTTTATTTTTCAACTTTGAGTGCAATCCGGGGAAATCCCCTGCAGCTAAGGGCAAGCCAGAGGGACCTACCTCGCATTTCCCGAAACCCCAGGTGGGGAAGCGGAGACTAGCATCCCGAAAACAACCCTCGCCCTAGAGGTGGGGAAAATAATTTCCTCCACAGCAAACTGGCTGGGAGAAGCACCTTTCATTCTGGACACGTCAGGTGCACTTCTCCGCAAACAAACTTTGGGAATGAGGAGCCATAAAGCCAGTGCACAAAGTTTCCCAGGCAGGTGGCTCATCCTGCGCCCGGGGCCACACAAGCAGCTGGACATCCCCGACCTACCTAGTCCCCGCAGCTTGCCAGGCTCCCGCCCCGCCGGCCCGCCAGCCGCCGCCGCCGCCGATCGTCCGGACCCTGGGGGCCGCCGTGCGCGTCTGCGCTAGCCGCCGCCGCAGCGCCCCCGTCCGTGCTGTTCGAAGCCGAACCCGGCGCCCGCCCGTCCGCCCGCCGCTGTCGCTGTCGTCGCGCGCCAGGCTACTGTGGCTGCTGCCGGCGCCACGAAAGCGCTGCCTGCGCCTCCACCGCTCTGGATCGGCGCGAGCACTGGAGGGAGGAGAGACGGGTGGGAGAAAGGGGCGGGCAGCGCGGCGGAGCAGCCAACGGGGGCTCCCGCCTCGCTCCCGCCGCGCCCCCAGCGCCTCCAGCCACCCTGCTCTGGGCCGCGTGCACCCACGTGCGTCCAGCCTCCGCAAGGCCCTGGCGGTGGCGCGGGATGGACGTCGGTCAGCGTGTCACCACTGGGTGGCCTAGTGCCGCACAGCTGGGGTCTGGGGCGCACGGGGTTAAAGACAGCAATTCCACTTCTAAGAAAACCTGCTGCAGCTGCGCTCACACAAGTGCGCAGAAATTTCCAATTTCCTTAGTTAAAGCAGATAATTGTTAAGGATTAGCTATAGACAGGTAGTGGACTGTGCTATAAACGAATTGGTTCCTATGGTCTTCAGAAAAACCGCGCATCTATTATGCCTGATTTGGTGGTGAGGAAATTAATTTGCTTAAGGTTTCAGTGACTCAGTTATAAGAATTTCCAAAGTTCCCTATGAAACAGATCTTACTCTATTTTCCTAAATACATACAGGTAATGGTCAGTTGGAGATGAACACAGCTTGCAGAAGTCTCAAATATTTGAGTTGAACTGCTGGGCATGGCTCCCCCATACCTGTGCAAACCAAGCATCTTGTATGCAAAAGTTGTAAACAACCTATCTGTCTATCTTTAAAGAACTGGCTAATCACAGAGGAATGTAGCACAGCTCCTACAGAGAGGGCGGAGCTAGGACATCTACTGGCATGGACACAAATGACCTTCCAGAGGTATTAAGAGAAAAAAGTTGATATAGCAAAAGTATTATAGTTTTGTGCTTACTCATAACACATATACTTATGGATGCTTTCATAATTTTTAGAAAGATGTTCCAGAGTCCTGTTAACAATAACCCTTGTGAGTGAGACTTTCCATTTTATAGTTATTTCTTATTAATTTTAAACTGTATCACCAGTTAATTTTCCTTCTTAAAAACCTAGTTGCTAGGATTGGGGTTGTGGCTCAGCGGTAGAGCACTCGCCTCCCACCTATGAGACCCTGGGTTCTATCCTCAGAACCACATAAAAATAAATAAGTGAAATAAAGGTACTGTTTCCAACTACAACTAAAAAATAAAAACAAAAAACCTAGTCGCTAGACTTCCCTGTTTGAGTTTACAGCCTTGTCCCTGCACTCCCCACCCCCAAGGCCTACAGGCAGAACAAAGCTGCATCTCAAGGGCCCCCACCTTGGTGAACCATATCTGAAAGGAGGTTTCCTGGGAAATGGCTGTTTGGATTGCACCTTCTTATTCTTGTCCATTTCCCCAAGAAATAAGTATCTGATCTCCTGCAATTCGGAATAGAATTTGAACTTATGGGAATATTTCAGGGAGTTTAGAAGACAGAAGGTGGTACCCAGCTCTAAGATGCAGGGCATTGCTCTCTACAGCGAAACCAGCATGCAGCCTCAGCCTTTCCCTTGGCACAAAGAAATTGCTTCAATGAGCAGGTGAGTTCCCCTATTCCAGAACTATTTCAATAAACATGCTGTCTTACCCCATGAATATACACCAGAGTTCTGGAATACACTTGGGAACTTCCTCTGATATTGGCCACTTTGGGTCTATCACTGATCAAATAATTGCTCATCCCTGTAAGAATAATGGCTAGATTAAAAAAAAGAAAAGCTGGAGTTATTTATGTTTTAAAGTGTTGGTGGGGGGTCAGGGATAGATACAGCACAATGCTATAAATAAAAATTATGTGCTTTTCCCATCAGAATTAAATTGCAGTAAATTTGGACTCCTTGAGGTTTCTCTGCTTAGCCAAAGGGCGGGAGTTGGGGAGGGAAAATAGAGGTAAAGAAAGGTGGTTTATGGTCCTTTCAGTTGTTATTGGTTACTGTAAATAATCTTTTTGCTTGCAATCTGGGAACACGTTGGCAAACCCCCTGAGTGTGACAAAATGTTTTATTGGATAGAACTGGTGTGTTCTGGATGGAGCTGAGAGAACTTTACATGCAAATTATGCTCATGCTTTGCACCTAGCAGGTGCAATTACTGCTATGACTACATCCATCACAGGTGTTACCTCTTTTAATACTTTCAAATTGATGCCTCATAATGTGTTTCCTTCTAATATACACATATATGTTCTGTCTAATGGGTAGGGAAAGAGCATCTTTATCAAGGAGGGAGAACTGGCCAGGGGCAGCAAAATGACAGTGAGAAAGACAGGAAAGAAGCTCCCTTAAATTAGACAGAGAGAAATCTAAACCCTAACCCCTCACAGCCCTCTCCAAATAATCAGTCATTTCCAAACTCAGATTACATTGCCTGTGCTGGGGAAAGCTGATTAGTACTGAAAAAGGATTTAATGGAATTTCAGATCCTGTGGTTGTAGCAGAAGGAGGTGGAGGTATCCTAAAATTTGTAAAAGCGATGATGAACATTTAGCATATGCTGCAATTTCCTAGTTGTAATAGGTAAAAGATGTATAAATGTAGGAATGGAGAAGGAGATGCAACATTCTGTGTTCTCTCTTTGCCCAAAATGTAAAGCAAAATGTAAGTCAACTGAAAACCTGATATTTACCAAAAGTTGATACACAAGAGCAGGTTTAAATAAAATTTCTATTCAATTTCTGGGCCGGAAGCCCAGGAAATTAAAAAAAAAAAAAAAATTAAAGGCACATGTGGGTCTTCTCAGTGTGAATGCCGGATGGAGTTTTTATTGAATTTGGCCTCAAATGATTGTAGCATTATAAGCAATTCTGCCATTAAGTTTCAGCAGCCATTTAGATGGCAAATCCTTTTTTTAGGGCATTATAACTAAGAATAATAACTTCCTTTTTATATGGCACCTTTAATATCAAAGCACTTTAAAGTGTGAGATCATCTTCCCATTATTAAGATACCCCATCTGTGTTGGAATAAAGAAGCTATTTCATGCCACTGATACCACATAACAGTTATTTATGCTTGTTTATTGCATAGCAAAGGGAAATTAAGAAAAATATATACTAAGCCCAGAGAGCGAAATTCTTAGGCAAAGTATTAATTGGAATATAGCCAAGCTACATAGTTAAACATATGTATTTTTTTTAAAGGGACATGGAGTTTTTCATTTCTATGTGTGGAAAGAAATTCTATGAACAAGGCCATGTTATTATCTCCAAGTTCTAGTTCTTATCTGGATTCTAAGATTATGTTGTGGGATGTACAGAATAGTCATTTTTTTCCTTCAATTCTGGGTTCAGTAGTTCCAAGAGTTTTGTGGGGTTTTTTTAAGTTGGACTAAAGAGTAATAATAATTTTTCAACCTCCTAATTGGAGTAAGGTTGTTACAACATGTGTATAATACCAACAAACATCTTTTTATGGCAGTGCACGCCTGTAATCCCAGAAACTCCAGAGGCTGAGACAGGAGGATCAAAGGTTCAAAGCCAGCCTCAGCAATTTAGAGATGCCCTAAGCATCTTAACAAGACCCTGTCTCAAAATGAACAATATAAATGAAAAGGGCTGGGAATGTGGCTTAGTGTTAAAACACCATGAGTTCAAATCCCTCAGTATAAAAAAAAAAAAAATCTTTCCATGATACTTCTGGTTTAAATATCTGATTGTCCATTGAATATCTTTATTCAAGCAAGTCATCCACTTTTCTGGGGTAATGGTGGATGCTAAAAAAGAAAAATGAATGCATATAAATGCTCAGCACTGTGCCTGGAACTTTGCTCCAGAAACTACTTCAATAATAGCTGGTTCTGATATTCATACATTTGTTTTCTTCTCTGAAAGCAGTGCTGCCTCTCCAGTCTGTAGTAGCCCTGCTATTCTCTAGACATCACAATAAGTGACACTTTTTTGTTATTGTTTACACGTCTGCTATTTTATTGCCAACTTCCTTTGGGGGACTGTAATTCTCATAAAAGTAGGGACTCTCTTTTATCTAGTGCTGCATTCAGAGCTTCCAGCATGAGTCTCACCTCTACTTAATGGGTTTGCAGTAAATGGTTAGTGATCGAGTGAGTTTCCACCGTGCGCAGTAGTATATAAACTGCTGATCTGCCATGCTTGGCAATCCTTACAACAATCCCATTTTTTTTCAGATGAAGGAGCTGAGGCACAAAAGGTGAACTCATGTGTGGGTAGCTCACTCTTCCAAGATTTTGCAAACTGTGATCTAGAGATCTGATGGGAGGCTCCCTGCTCTTTGCAAGGGGATGTGAATACATCCCTGTGAGTTCACATGAATTTTGTCAACCATGTAGTGCAGCAGTTTTCCAACATTAATCCACCCATAAATCACCTGGGGATCTGGGTAAGATGCATATTCTGATTCAGTGGGCCTAGAGCGGCACCAGGCACTCTGCATTTCTACCAAGCTCCCAGATGCTCCCTGTGCTGCTGGTCTACAGACCGAAATGTGACAAGCCAGGCCACTATCCAGACATTTTATATTAATAGATAAGCCACCTGACACATCCCAAACCTTAGTGGTTTGAATTAATAGAAGTTAGAACAATATTGGAATTGCTTAGTCATGAAACCATAGAATTCAATTTGAAATTATTTCTATTACATTGACAATGGCTATTCCAGACTGAACTCTAAGTGAATTTTAATTTTCTATGAAGACAAAGATACTAAGGCACAGAAAGATTAGGGAACTTTCCCCAGTTCATTGGTGGAGGAGCTGGGACAGGAACCACCTGACCCTGAAGATTATTGCTCTCTTTTCTCTTTGACAAGAACACACTGGCTCCTCCAAGTTAGTTCTATAAAGATGATTCCATGGAGTTCTTAAATGGCAACAGACTTGACAAGGTTAAGAAAGCTGGTAAAGAAGGGGTACAGGAATGTAGTTACCAACTACACTTTGGTAAGAGTGAGTTTGTTGCAGCCTTAGAAAGAAATGAGGCCAACTGAAGTACTTAGCTCTCCTGTACAAAAATCTGTCACACAGTACACTACAGAGTATTAAGTAGGAAGACTTTTCAATCTAATGCTCAACTATACCCAGGCAACATAAGTTTCTAATAGAATTCTCATTTATTTTCTTTTTTTAACCCTAATGTTAATGGGTATAATAACTATCTTTCCCTTTAAATACTATATTTTTAAAAAGATTAATTATTCATGTATATATATTATATATGCATATATCACTTCAGTGAAAATATGAGCTTTTAAATGAAATGACTATAATACATCTGGTAGGTTTTTTAACATGGGCTTCAATATGTATCTATTTTATTCATCAACCTGAAATGCTTTATCCAAGTCTAATGATCTTTTTTTGCAATAGAGATTGAAGATATTTTTCATGTGTTAAAATGAAGGGGAAAAAATCCCTACACGTGTTTGTTTTGAATTCTGCTCATATTTCATTATGTTGCTAATTGTTTGACAGTAGTAAATGTATTGCTCTTAAGATTGGGCTTCTGCTCTATTGTACCTGGAGATTTTTATACATCAAAGTAAATATGAGTTGGTAAGATAAAACAAAGAGCTTTTTATTTTTCTTTTTTCTTTCACTTAAGGTGAAAGAAAGTTCTTCTCAGGGTAGTTTGAGAATAAAAACAAGTACTGGCTCTTTATATTGTGGCTATTATTAGCTTAGAAAATATCTTAGTTGAAGTATAAAGATTTAAGTAATGGGGCTGAAAGAAAATAATTATTGTCTTAGCTCAAGCAGCATAACCAACTTCCACATCAAGGTGGCTGATCCTGATAACATTCATCCATGCAGCTCAGGAGGCTGAAGCCCAAGATCAGATGTCAACATGTTAGAGGAGGGTGAAGTCCCTCGTCTTGGTGTGTACATAACTATCTTATTGCATCCTTCTATGGCAGAAGGCAGAAAGAAAAGGAACAAGCTTTCTGGTCATTTCCTAAATGGACACTCATTCATGAGTGTCAATCAGCTACCTGTTACAGCAACACATAGCTGAGATAACTAGCTTAAAAAGAGAAAAGGTTTATTTTGGTTACAATGGGTAGGATTCAGTCAAATGACTGATTTCATTGCTGTGGGACCTGGGGTAAGACAATATGCCATCAAGGGAATGTGTGGCAGAGCAAATGGCCAAGATGAGGGGGCAGGGAAGACTAAGTTCCCACAGTTGCCTTTGAAGACCTGTCTCAGGTGACCAGAAACTTCCCCACAGGCCCCATCTCTTAAAGGTTCACTCCCTCCCAATAGGGTCAAGCTGGAGACCAAGTCTCTAACCCATGGGCCTCTGCGGGACATTCAGGACCCAAACTGTAGCAACCCTCATGAACTGTTCACCTCCTGGTTGCCAGATTGTCTAATGATACCATCACACTGGGAGTTAGGATTTCAACAAACCAGTTTAGGAAGAACAAAGACATTCAGTCCACCACAGGGGTACAACCTAAGCATAGGTCAAATACTGTGTGAGAAAGAAAGCAGGGAATCAAGACTAAGAAAGCAAGCAAGAAGAATGTGTTTATGCTGATTTCACTGCTCCCTTCAGATCCTCAGGATCCTATGTATGAGGTTGTACCACAAATAATATTGTGAAAATATTTATAGGCATCTGTATTTTGGGCTCTGGAAAAGGAGTCAAAAGGAAGAGTTTACATTTCAACCAATTTGCTTCCTTCAAAATGTCTTTTCTTTAGTAACTAAATGCAGTCTTAATATGAGTAGCACTGGGAATAAACAGCACAGAGTGATCAATTCTGTCATAATTTTGGTGCTTCTTGGCCACTTGATCTGTACAGATAATAAGATCCACTTGCATTACTGGCTAATAACTGAGGAACATCCTGGGGAAAGAGAAAGGTCCACTTAACTTCACATCACCAAAGCACAATCAGTCTGTTGCTTCCTCCACAGTTAGGAGGAAAAGCAACTGATCTGAAAGTTTCTAAGGGTCACCTCTGAACCTCTCCATAGCCAGCACACAGTGTATATTAAAATGCCCAGTGAGTGAGCATACCTCAAGTGATTAGCTTTCTAAAATTCCTTTTGATTATCTGTCATTCATTTACATTCCTCACTTTTGTTGGTCTTTTTTTAGTTTTTTAAGTGTCAAAATAATGAAAAGGTGGGTTTCCCTAGTAGCAGACAGACTTTGTGATGCTAAAATATCTTTTTAAGAAACGGAAAACTAGAGTCCTTTAGTGTTTCTGAGATTTTATCAAACATTCAAATTACTTGCAGGACATTCCAAATTGAGACACCCTCCCACTCATATTTGTTAGGAATTTCTAAGGGGCACAGCTGAGGTATCAGGATTCTTTTCAAAGGTGCATGTTGGCATTCCACTGCGAGTCTGAGCTTGGGAAGTACTTGTGGGATGAATTGTCTCTACCAAAGATAAGTTGAGGGCTGGGGCTGGGGCTCAGCAGCAGCACACATGCCTTGCATGTGTGAGGCACTGGATTTAATTCTCAGCACTGTGTTAAGAAAAAGTTCCCTAGCGAACTCTCTGTCCACACATATCATATGATACTTGTCTTTTAACTCTTACTGATAACCCATTGACTTTCTTCTATGTGACCCTCTTCTGTGCTTTTGGTTGAACTATTTCCTTGCTTTTATTTTTGATTTTGCTCTTCATTACATTTCCCTAAATAAATAAGCTTTGATTTTGAATCATCTTGAATTTCATTGAAGAGAAAGATCATATGTAAAGATTTAATAACAGGTAATTATTTTTTTCCTTCCTTGGAAAATAGAATGTTCCTGACATTAACCCAATTCTTGTTGATATTCTTCCAACAGGTTTGTATGAATTGTTAATATCTGGTGTATTTCTCTGTTTGTGCAATTTAATGTTATGCCAGTTACTAAATAGTTGTGATGTAAGCTTTGAACTCCTCTGTATAATTTCAAACATTTCTAACTCATTTATTTTCACTACTGTGTAAGGCCCCAGGATGTGAGCCTATGTGTGCACATGTTACTTTGATTGTGTTGCATTTTTGATGATTGTTAGGTGGGGTCAAGTACAATGCTGGGACTGACTTCTTTTTAACTGTGTCCTGGTACAAAATACAGACATTTCTCTAGGGTACGTACCCAGAGCTGTGTCTTAAGATATATATCACCAATCTAATGGGGAATGTCAATTTTTTTTTTCTCTCTCAAAATGAAGTTCACATCCCCACCAGTAACCATGAGAGTGCTCAGTTATCCTTCATGCTCACAAACACATTAAAGTATTAGGTACCTTAATTTTTCAATTATATAGGTGTGTACTGGTTTTTATGTTGTGGGGTTTTTAATATTTATTTTCGAATTGACAGTGAGATGATCAGTTTTTAATACACTTGTTAATTACTTGGATACTTTTTCTCCTGTGTTGCTCCATCAGTTCTTTTGTCAATTATTTTACTAGATTTTCTGTAGCATTTTTATTTATTTGGAGGACCTTTTGTGCTTGGGATAAGGCTTCTTTGTTTATGACTTGCAAATATATTCTCCAGCTCCCTGGCATATTATTTTACTCTTGACTTTGCTTAACTTTTTTTTTTACCCTCCTGAAAAATGTGATGCTAGAGCTCGTGACAATGGCTGTTTATATTAATATTCCCCCACTTTGCAGAGACATGGTTCTTACTTTGAAAGAGTTGCACACTTAAGGGTCAGCCTACCTGCAGGATGAGTAATGAGTCCTTGGCTTAATAGTCTGAATAAACAATGAACAATGGACTTGGTGGGGGAAAATAGACTTACATAATCCCTCGTCCATGTTCCAAGAGTTAATTTCCACTTGCTGCTATGGAAAGGAATAAATATGCCATTGCTTATGAGCAAAATGAATGACGGTGCACATGCCTGGAGGTTTTTGTATTGCTGATTTGCCTTTCAGAGGACAGAAATAATCTCCTGTGCCTAAAAATGTGTATGTTTTATTATTTGGTCTCTCTCTCTCTCTCTCTCTCTCTCTCTCTCTCTGTTTCCTAAAGGGAAATAACTGGGTCAGGAGCTGAAAATTGAAAATAGAGTACATGACTGAGGAAGTGTAGGAGTCTTTGAATTCAGCAGCTACTTTGCCAAATACATCACAACATTTGCGACATCTGGGAGGGAAAGTCCTGGTGTCTCTGTGGGCATATTAACTCTCCTTTTCCCAACCCCCCTGTAGCTACTCAAGTAAAGTGACAGGCAGGTACGTCATGAGGTATAAATGAGGTATATACATGTGAGGTATAAATCACAAGTTCTCGTGCCCCTCGGAAACTTTGCACCAATGCACTAAGGCATAATAGCTGATAATTTATGAGTGTAATTTAAAGGAAGCAATTCTGCTTTTGTGATTATGGTGGTAAATAAAAGATTCCCAATTCTCTCTGACTCACTCTGAAGTTAAGTTTAACATTCCCACCCCTCTTTGCGTTGTTTATGGATATCAGCAAGCAGAGTCCGGGAGAAGTGACAGTAAAAAGAAAGTTGTCATTGGCAATGGAGAAAGACAATGGCAATAAAAATGAGGGGAATCAAGTTGAATAGGTCCAAATTTTAGATTTTTGTTCTTTGTTGTTTTGATTATTTTTTCCCCCTTGAAGAATACGCACAGGACAATAAAGTTATATGCATACTGACACAGTATAACTCCAAGTGCAAAGGATAGGCTGATAAAAACCTTGAGCAAAGACCTGGGTGGAAATTGCTTTATGATTTCATGATTAAGATATTATGAAGGAAAATTTGCTGCCTTGATAAATGAGAGGTAGTGGTATGGGCCGAGCACTCACCTGAGACTCTTCTTCGGTAAAATATCTGCCCTGCAGATGATAGCAGCGGCCACAATTTTGCAGCAGTTAATTATACTTTTCCTTGGGATTTTAAAAATAGATTTCCTTCCCAATTATTCTTTTAGGCTAGGATTCAAGTAGAAATGATGAAACCTTTGTGGATATGAAAGGGTATGCAAATACAGCCTTGCCAACTGGATCCCTTCAAGGTTTGCATTTGCCGGAGGCCAGAATTGAAGTTTAGATCAGTTTTGGGATAAAGTGAGATGAATGTGACTCTATACCACAAAATGACAGCACGATCTAAAGTGGCAACCAGGGGCACTCGAAACTTTAGAATTGCATTATGATTAGATGATTGATATGTGACTTTGGTTACAGCGGTGTTATAATCCTAATTTAGAAGCATTATATTTTGCTTATGTATAAGAATTCAGAGTAAGTGGTGTTGTTGTTGAGATATGAGATGTCCCCCAAGAAACTTATGCGTGGGACAATTCAAGAGTGTTCAGAGGTGAAATGATTAGATTAAGAGTTGTGACCTAACTGGTGGATTAATCCACTTGAATGGATTAATCCACTTGAATGGATTTACTCTGTGCTACTCTGGGCAGGTAGGGTGTGGCTGGAGGTAGTAGTTCCTAGGGGATGTGACTCTGGGGTTCATATTTTGTCCCTGGGGAGCCGATCTCTCTCTGCTTCCTGGTTGCCCTGTCTTGGGTTGGTTTCCTCCACCACACCCTTCCACCATGATTTTCTACCTCACCTCATGTCCAGAGCTATGGAGTCAGCTGACCATGGACCGAACCTCTGAAACCGAGAGCCAACATAAACTTTTCCTCCTCTAAGTTGTTCTTTTCAGGTCTTTTGGTCACAATAATGCATAACTGTATAAAACAAGTGGCAATTAGTAACAGTGATATTTGTTGCATTAAATCCCTGTCAAGATTAACATTTGGTTTCACTTGGTTACACCGATATTTGTTTACAATTGTGTTTCCACAATTGTTTGATAACAATTTTCAAGTATCCAGCTTTATTTTAACTTTCCTATGTGTTTTTACCGATCCTCTCTCTTTTTCATAACAGTCCTATGAGGCAGAAACGCATTAATTACAAATGGGAACAGAGGCAATGCTATGTAGGAGTTTTTCTTATGCTACATAGGTACTTAAGTGGTGGAGTGTCTCTGGAAGGCAAAGTTTTTATTTGTTAACCCAGCGTGATTTCTTTACTATTCTTCCCCATAGAACACGAGTTTAGTGAGAGCACACTATAGCTAAAAGCTGGGCTACCATGGCCAAGTGAAAAATGAACTGTAATGTGTGTAAGGTGTACGGTTACTGTGTACTCAACACATGGAAATTATCTCAAGGGCATCTTGCTGTCACCATGTTGGATGACTGTCCCATTTCTTATTCCATTCCCAATCCTCTGTTCCCTCAATCTACCTTCCCTTCTTCCTTCCACACACATTCAAATGTCAGTCCATTGACTCTTCTTGAAGGTTTTTTGTACTAAAACTCCTGCAAGATGTGTTTGCCTTCAACAGGTATCCCAGGGATTCCTTATAGATACTTGAATACCTGCCATGTTCTCAGATGGGCTTGGTGATTGATGCTCCCATCACAGAGTTGGTGGAGACAAACCTTGGACTACTGTTTTCCTATGGCACCTCTGTGAATCAGTTGAAAAGGAGGGTCTGAGTACCTGTGCTCCCACAGTTCAGTATGTGTGTCTGAAGCACTGTGGAAAAGAGAGGCCAGGGGAGGACTAGAAGATGGTGTCAACCTTGGTCTTCATGGAGTTATGGGACCCATTCCACTTGGACTTACTGTGGTAAACAGCATGCATTGGTACCTACTTTCTGTATTCTTTATTGAACTTGTATTATGAGCCAGAAATAGCTTTACATGTGCAGTGACGACATTCAGTCTTCCCCCCAACCCCAGAATGCCCATTTCATAGAGAAGAAAGCAGCCCCAGTCTGTTAGATAATTAGATCTTTGCACCCATCTGAGAGCTGGATCTTGAACCCAACTTGTCTTACTCCCAAATCCCAGAAACTGTTCATCTTAGAAATGTTAAAACACAGTTCCATAGAGATGTACAGCTAGGATGAGATGCAAGCATTTCTGAAAGTGGTCTGGATTTTGTGATAATGAAATGAAAAACTATTTCTAGTTCTCTCATGGCCTTACCCAAGATCGAAATGGAGGATGTTTATTGCATCCTGTCACCTACTCACGGGCCAGGAACATAGTTCATGATGGGCATTTGCATGTTCAGTGGAGATTGCTATTTAAATTTTCCCAGTGTAAACTAATATTACAGGACATCGCTGGGGCTTTGAATTTCTCTTAAACACACAAATCCAGTTATTTTGATTTCAAGGATTTTTTTTCCCTTTTCATGTTTACTAAAAAATAATCTTATTTTGGAGAATGATTATGGTGGTTATTTAAGTAATAACTAAGTCTCAGAAAAGAAACTAAAAAATTTGGGGGAAAAAATGAAGACAAATGCCTTTATTCATATTCTGTAGTATTTACAGAATAAGATAAAGCTACTTTTCTTTTCTAAATAGAAAAAGAAAACTATGGTTTATGTGGAAGCTTTTTACCATTTCATTTGCTCAAATGCCTTCTCTATTTGTATTCTTTTTTCCTTTTTAAGAATAAAGAAGAAAATCTGAGGGAAAAGCTATTTCCTGGGACATTATTTTGGAGATTGGTTTCTTTCTCTTGAGGAGTGAAACCCCATTGCCATCTTTCACATGATAATTTTTTGGAAGATAAGCAGGAAACTCTAAATTTATTGTCTGGTGCTTTGTTGAGCTTTAGATAATAATAATAATAAAAAACTTTGATGATGTAAACCAAAGATAAATACTTTTGGAATGAGTTGCATTTGGAAATGAGAAGGTGAGATTGTCAGTTATAATACGCATGTGTGTGTATGGGCAGTATATTATATGTATATGTATGTCTCTATGTTTGGTGCTATATATCAATTTATGCTAGAGGTCTATGTTGCTAAGCAATTCAAAGAGAAGGGTTTTTAGATTGATATGTGAGGGAGTTACTGAGTATGTTTGGTGCTATATATCAATTTATGCTAGAGGTCTATGTTGCTAAGCAATTCAAAGAGAAGGGTTTTTAGATTGATATATGAGGGAGTTACTGAGGGCAAATGGGAATGCGAAAATTTACTTGGGGATCTGGAGCAAAAAATATTTTCATAGGCTAGTTTGGCAAGCAAAAATGTGTATGTGTGTATGACTTTTGAAGCTTGGGAGTATCTTCTACATTATTTTTGTGTAAAAGCAGTAGAACATAAAATAAAGTGGACAAATGATATGAAGGCCAATAAACCGAGTTGTGGATTGAAATTCACGTCTGTTAATATAACCGAGAGGACAAATAATGACCAGCATCAAGCCAGAGCCTTTTTTTTTTCTGGTTAATGGATTTGTCAAGGGCAAGGATTGTGTATCTCTGAAGTGTGACTGGCTCACTGTATACAATGTGAAAATAACCTACAACTCCCGGGATGAAAGATGGAAGAAATAAGTAGAGGAAGATAATACTCTCTGGAAAAGAAATGTATTATATTAGGCAGTTTGTGATTTTACAGTGTATTAGGGGTTTATCTCCTGTAGTGAGGATGCCAGTGTAGAAAGAAACTTATCATTCACGCCTGTTTTTTTTTTTAATCCCAGAAGAAAGTTTTATGTAAGTAATAATACCAGATGATGTGGCATGATATTATTCTAACTGAAAGGCAAAGTGAGGAAAAGAAAGTTTGGGCTTTCTTTTATAGAACTGTATCATTTGCATTTACTCAATGGCAAATTGATACAAGCCTTTTTTTTTTAAAGATTATTAAGCACATACTTCCAAGAAGGCAATGCTTAGATATTTTTGGACATTTAGACAGTGCAGGTATTTTTGTCTAAAAGTTGACAAATTATTGCCCTAAATCAAGTAAGCAACTCCCTTCAAAGGTCAATTGGTTCATGAAGTATTAACTGGAATACCATCCTTTCTAAATGATGTTTTGTGCCTTTATAGATGTCTTCGTTCTTTTTAGTAGTTTGCAATTCTCTGAAATTGGAATTACTTAAACCTTAAGCAACCTGAGCAGTTGCTTTTAAATTAACACCACCCGCTTCTTGCCTCTCTCATCATTAGGAGGCCAAGAAATAATTTGAATAGAATGTGTGACCAGGTCAAACGAAGATGATTTCATTGTTCATGAGCACTTTAACAGGCATCCTTCAGGACCAGAGGCTCTCAGGCATGCTACATCATGCTGGAACACGGAGCAGTCAGGCTTAGGTGTGGACGCTTCATCTCCATGGATTGTTTCTTTTCAGAGTTTCCCATCAAATATCTGTACGTCCAATTTTTGGTACATCTCTTCCACCTGGTACTCCAAAGGCTTGGTTCACCAACTCCCTGAGCTTGGGTGTGACGTCAGGAACGGGTAATGTCTCAGAAATGACATTTTCTATAATCACATAAAAATTGAGTCGTGGCTCATAGTTGAAGTTGATAAACTCTTAGAGTTGGAGTAGTTTTCTGAAATCAACCTTGGTGTACATCTCCCTGCCGTGAGGTGCCCTTTTCAAAAGCTGTTCCAGCAGTCAGGCAATGGCACAGCTAATGACTTCCAATGTGATTTTACTGCCCTGAGAAATTCTTGGGGTTATGAGCACTGGCCTTGTTACAAGACAGATGGCCTTCTTGTTCTAGCTATACACTCTGAGCTACGCCTTCTGAGCCTCGACTTCCTTATCTGCATAATGAGACTACATGCCTTTCACATCATTTTGTGAATATCATATAATGTGTTTCATGAAGAGCACCTTACAGGATCCCTGGTACATGGTAATCACTGTGGTTTTTATTGTAACTGGATTTGTAGGAGTAGGAACATCGGAGACTGCATCCCTCCCTACACTGTAGGATCTTCAACTCCACGAATGTGGACCAGAACCCTAAGAGGATTTGCTCGAAAGATCACTATGATTATCGTATTTCAGGATGATCATCTGGTCCCTGTGTTGAAAGACCAGTCTAAAGCTCGGCTGCTTCTTGGGCTTACCATGCCTAACTCAAGTTCAGTGCAGGAGTCCCTTAAAAAGAGAGCCACTTGTAGTTCAAAATTTATAAAATAAAGCTAACAAAATATCAAAGAGAACCTTCTGCCCTCTTAGTTGGTGAATCTATCTGCATAATGACTAGGAATGCCCAGTTCGAATTTTAAATGACCCTTAAAATCTCCCTGAATCTTCTACGGAAACTTGGTGGAACAGAAAGACCCAAAACATGAACTGAAGCCTGGCCGGTTTTTCTCCTCTGTCCAGCTCTGCCTTGCATCATGTGGACCTCTGCTGCATACATGGGATACTTCGGCATGCACAGCCAGGCCTTATCTAACTATTTGGGGAACAAAACTTTTGGCCAGTGTGGTGCCCAGGTTACACATTCTGCCTTCTGCCTTCAGTATAGAGCAGAGAATATGCCCACCTTGGAATAGCCCAAGTTTAAGAGCAAGATCTAAAATGGAGAATATATGCT
Source organism: Callospermophilus lateralis (assembly GCF_048772815.1). Taxonomy (NCBI): domain Eukaryota; kingdom Metazoa; phylum Chordata; class Mammalia; order Rodentia; family Sciuridae; genus Callospermophilus; species Callospermophilus lateralis. The sequence goes on from NW_027510272.1 coordinate 4,862,852, forward strand.
AGGAATAGGCAGATCTCTTTAATCTCTTAGATTCTTCATCCTCTAGGGAGAGATACAGCTACAAGTGGGATAGTAGAGGACTCTCTAAAATACAGGATCCTAGCAAGATTTGCAAATTTCAGTCTCTAACGGGTGTTATTGCTTCTGATTGCACCAACTCAACATTGACGTCATTCATCTTTTTGCAGGATTCTGAAGCTGGAAGAGGAACTAAGACACTTGATGTGTTATAAGGGTATCAGAATTTGGTTGGGTCTTTTGCTAACATTTTGCTTTGGGAAAACAAAATTCCTGAACATTTATGAGCTGCATTAAGAATGAGTGTGTGCATTAGTCATCTATTGCTGCAAAATCAGTTACCCCAAATCTTAGCAGCTGAAAACAGCAAGCATGTATAAATGTGGTTGCTGGATGTCAGGGACTGGACAGCTATTTAGTTGGATGTTCTGGATTGTCCATGAGTTTTTAATCCACAGTCCACTGTGGCTGCAGTCCCTGAAATTTGATGGGCTGGAGAATTCACTGGGTCGATGGCTGTTCTCATCATATCTCCAGGTCTTTGTTGGCTTTTGATTGTTTTCTCAGAAGCTTGCCATCTGACCCTCTGCAGAGATGCTTGAGCATCCTAATGACCAAGTGCCTGATGTTCCCCAGAGTAAGTGATCAAGAGAAACGGAACCAATAATTTATTTTACATCCTAGCTTTGCAAGTCACACAAATCCCAGTTTCCACCTCCTTGAAAGAAGGGGAAAGTGGCTTCACTTTTTGAAGAGTAGCACAGAATTTGTGGATTATGTAAAAACCACCACCTGATCGTATATTTAAAAATAAATATTGATTAAAATTAGAGTGCTATCAATAGAATATTTCATATGAAGGACCCTTCCCTCAATCTGCTCCCTGAATTCCATCAACTAACTTTCCCTAGAAGTTACAGGGCCTTTCTATAAGTTGGACAGCTTTTGGATTGGCATGGTGCATTTTAATTTTAACATTTTTATCCAGGATGATCCTGGAGGACATTCTCTCCATTTTTTGAAAAGGTGAGGTAGTCATAGATTCACATGAATTTTAAGACATAATGCAGAGGGCCCTTGTACACTTTGAACAGTTTTCCCAGTAGTAGTATTTTATAAGAAGACAACAATCTAATAGCACAAACAGGATATTGACGTGAATCAGTCCACTGTCTTCTTCAGATTCCACATCTTTGCTTTTTCTTATGTGCCTGATTCTTCCAAAATTTAACTACTTGTGCAAATTCACATATCCACCACTAGGGTCAAGGAGCCCAACATCACAGAATCCTGCCAAGAATCCCAACACCACAGAATCCTGCCTTGTTTTATCACCACATTGCTACTCTACAACTTCCTTTCTCTCTCCATCCCTCCTAATCTTTGACCACTACAAACTTCTAATCTATCTCTAAATTCTTGTTCTTTCCAGAATGTTATATGAGTAAAATCACATGGCACACAAACTTTTGGTTATTATTATTATTATTATTATTATTATTATTATTATTATTATTATTTTACTCACATGATTCACTGAGGATTCATGTGAATTCTGTATCAATAGTGTGTTTCTTTCTATTGTTGGGTAGTATATAAGTGAAATAGTATTACATGATATATATGAAGTGAATAATATGTATGGAGTGGTATTGCTTAATATATAAGGAGTACATGATACATTTGGATTAGTATTAGTACTGTGTGTTCACATACACACAAATATGTATACATATAAATACATATGTACACATCTATATACCCATATACATTTTAATTTTGTGTGTGTGTGTGTGTGTGTGTGTGTGAGAGAGAGAGAGATAGAGAGAGAGAGAGAGAGAGAGAGAGAGAGAGAGAGAGAGAAAGGCCATCTGGGTTGAAACCAGCATTGGGGTGTTACACAATAAAGCTTCTATGAATATTCTTGCACAAGTCTTTGTGTAAAAATAAGGTTTTATTTCTCTAGGGTAAATAGGGAAAAGTAGAATTGATGAATTATATAGTAGTTATGTGTTTAAATATTTCAGAAGCTGCCAAAAAACTGCATGATCTCATTCTATGTAGACAATGAAGCAGTTGATCTCATAATAAGTTAAGAAGAGAATAGTTGTTACTGGACCCTGGGGAGATAGAATGCAGGAAAGAATAGTGAAATTTGGGTCAGCAGGTGTGCGCTTATACATGGGAAAATAAGTTCTATGTGCTCCTGCTCAGCAGGGTGATGCAGTTTATATTATAAAAGTCTAGGAGATAGGATTTTGAATGTTTTCATCATAATTGGAGATACAGAAAATTTTACCCTGATCTCAATATTGCATACATGTGTTAAAAAATCACATGGTATGGTCAAATATGTATGATCTTTATGTCAATTTTTTACAGGTATTGTTGAGGATATTGGAGTCTGTGTTCAGTGGAGACCTTGGTCCTTAGATTTGGGTTTTTGTCTTTGGGTTGGAGAAAGGGTAATGGAGAAGGAAAGTGCTCACTTCTATTTTCTGGAAGCAGTTACATAACATTCATATTGATTTTTTAAATATTTTATAAAATTCTTCAGGGAGGTAATCTGGGCCTAGGTACTGCCTTTGAGGAAAACTTAAATTTTGAATTCAATACCTCTGAAGGTTGTTCAGTTATTCAGGTAGTCTATACATCTTCATTGACCTTGGGTAGTTTTGTTTTTAACTGAGTCTGTTTCATGTAAGTTACCAAAATCAGGAGCACAGTGTTTTGGGGTTTTTTTTTAATATTTATCATTCTTTTATGAATGGCTCCATGATATGTGTACTATTCTGTAATTCTTTTCTGATGTTGCTGTTTTGTGCTTTTTTAAATTTTTATTTTAATAATTTTATGGGATTTTTTAAAAATATTTATTAGGTTTTCTGAAGAACCAGCATTTTGTTTCATCAATATTCTCTATTGTTTTCTATTTTCAATTCTGGTGATTTTCAAGGCTCCTACTTCTATTATTTCCCTTCTGCATGGTTAAGTTGACCTGAGTCTACCTTCAGAATTTCCCAAAGTAAAAGATTAGATGACTGGCTTGAAATTTTGACTAAATTCCAACCGGAAGCACTTAGGGCTATGAATTTTCCTTCAGAACTGCTTTACCTGTTTCTCAAAAAGTATAATGCTTTGTGGGTCCATTTAGTCCTTTACCCTGTCTATTTTTAAATAATGTTGTCTTGGTTATCAGATGACATTAATTTTTTTCTATCAATCAATGCACAAAACTCACAAGGAAAATAATAATCAATTATATGTACCCATAGTACTCTGTTTTTGCTTTGTCTCTGCTGATGCTTAGGTTCCATTTTTTAAAAATAAGTTTCTTTATGTTGTTGAACTTTCTCTAATCAATCTTAGGTCTGTGAACAATAAATTCTCCTAAGTTTCCTTTGATAGTGGTTTCAACTCCCCCTTCATTCCTTAACAATAGTTTTCAACAAATATAGAACTCACTTTTTTAAAATTTTTTTTGAATTTTTTAATATTTATTTTTTAGTTTTCGGTGAACACAACATCTTTGTTTGTATGTGGTGCTGAGGATCGAACCCGGGCCGCATGCTTGCCAGTTGAGCGCACTACCACTTGAGCCATATCCCCAGCCTTAGAACTCACTTTTGATGGGTCTTTTATTTCAATGCTTGCAAAATATTGTACTACCTCTTCTAATGAGAAAGAGTAACAGCTGAGAGGTCTACTGTTATTCAGTTTGGTATTCCCAGTTGTAAATGTTTTATTTCTCTCTGGTTGCTTTTAAGATCTTTTCTTACTCTCTAATTTTTGTGAAGTTTTATTATGGTATGCCTTAGCATGGGTTTCTTTAGGTTCATTCCTAATTGGTTTTCTCCTAAATTCACAGGCTAGTCATTTTCTTTAATCAAATTTGTGAAGATCAACCATTATTTCTTCAAATATTCTTTCAGCCCCAATATTTTTTTCTCCTATCTTTGGTATTCCAACGATGTGAATATCAGATCTTTTGCTATTGTGCTATAGTTTTTTTTTTCCCAAGCAATTTTCTTCTCATTATATTCTCTTATCGTGTTTTGTCTTCTTGGCATTTAATTTTTAAGTAACTTATTAACTTCACAGTAAAACAGTAATATCAGGGAAGTACTTTTTTCAGTGAGGCAGTTGAAAGATTCAAAAGAATTTACGAATAAATATTACCGGTACTATCTTAGAAAATATTATCCTCAATTCCATTGTAAATATTTAGTATTTAAAAATCAGAAAACAGAAAATTAAATGAAGTAATTTCATCACTGATATGTGATCACGTATCTGTATTTCCTCCCAGAAAATATATTTGGACAAAATATTTCTTTTCTTTTGTTACTCTTGCACATGTGCATGTGAATGCGTGCACACACACACACATACTTTTTTAATTTGTTGATTTTAGATATACATGAGACATCATCTACCCCCGTGGAGTAGTTTTACATATCCTTTAACTTCATGTGAGCAGAGAAATCTAATCATGTGATCATTATCATTCTCACCTTTTTTGTTTAGCATGATGCTGGTGATAGTCATGCATATTATTGTTTATTATTAGTTTATTCTTGCTGTAGTTTGGATCTTAAATCTCATGTGTTCATGGTTTAGTCTCCAGCTTGGTACTACTGACAGGTAGAAGAAACTTTAAGAGGTGGGGCCTAGTGGGAGACCTTTAGTTTATTGGGGTGTGCCCTGGAAGGGGATGCTTCCTCTACTTTTTTACTTCCAAACAATGTGGTGCAGGGTTTGTGCTCCCATGCAGCCCCCACCATGATGTGCCATGGAATGAAACATCCAAAACTCTCAAAGTCATCCTATTTTCTTTAGAAGTTGATTAGCTCAGGTATTTGTTCCAGTGAGCAAAAGCTAATAGTGTTCATGGATGTAGAATATTCCATTCAATGAATGTTACATAATGTATTTATACCTTTGGGTGTAGACACACAAATTAGGCTTATTTTCAGTTTCTGGATATTAAGACCTCTGCTGTGCATAGCATCATATTTTTTCCTTGATAAAATATGTGCTTTTCTATCAGGCATGCAACTAGTAATGTCTTGATCATGGAATATTCTTATGTTTAATAGACACCACCAAATGGTTTTCCTGAGTGGTCATATCCTTTTACACTCACATCTGCAATAAATTAACATATTTCCAGACATAGTTAATGGCACATTTCCCACAACACAATTATTTTTCTCAATCATCTTTGTGCATAAAATAACACCTTAGCATAATTTAAATCAGAGTGTTTTTGCCTCATCACCATCCTGTTATTAGTGGTTATTAGTTCCTTGTTCATTAGATTGTTGAATATGTTTCACTGAATTATTTTTGTTTTTCCTGTTATCATCTGTACTTCCCTTTAACTTGTGGACCATTTCTTTTGGATAAAGCATATCCTTTAGTAGTATTTTCTCTAAGGTCTGTGGGTGGTAAATTATCTTGGCCATTATGTGTCTGACAAGTCCTTAATTTTATTCTCTATTCCTGCATGAGCCCACTATAGAATTCTAGGTAGACCATTATTTTTCTTTAATACCTTAATGACATAACTCCTTTGTGTCTATTGTCATGATGAGAAGTGTGCTATTAGTCATAGCTTTATAAGTAATATATTCTCTTTGGTAGTATTTATGATTGCTCTGAAACACTGATGTTCTGCAGTTTAAATAAGCGATTTCCAGGGTTTGATTTGTTTTTATTTATCCTGCTGGGTGATGAAGTGCTGGTAGCCCCAGGTTCATTTTTTACTAATTTAACAACCTTGACTAAAATAGCTTCCCTTTCTTCCTCTGGTGTCCCAGGAGAAATCCCAGAAATTATTAGATAATGCATGTTCTTTATACAATACCCACAGCCTGGGAGAGGCAATCCATTCCTTGGCCAGAGCTGGGTCTCCTACTCACATGTGAGATCAGGAGGATTAATGTCAGCCCAAATCACCTGCATGGATGGACAGCTAGGGCAGGAGGTTCTCTAGACCCCTTGGTATCTGGAGTGGATTTACAGATAACGGAAACTGTTAGCTAGTGATGGGGTATGAGAGTCTTAGGAGTGAAGGACGAAGGTAAGCTTGATCTAGGAGTTAGCATTTGATCTGGGAACAGACGTAGAACAATAGAGAGAAGATGTACCTTACTGGGAAGGAGGCAGACCCATATTTTGAGTTGTTTTGCAGATTGCAATGCGAAAGTGGTTAGGGGCTTGGAAAGGAAAGCTGGGAAATAAGATGTCTTGAATACTACCGGGCTATAAATCAGGTCTCCTCTTTAGTGATGGGGGAAATCATGAAAAGAATATTCAGCGAGAGAGATGTGACCAGGGGTATATATAATTGACAAAGGTAGAAACATTGGTTTGGAAAAGTAGTTCTAAATAAAGAAAAAACAAACAAACAAACAAACTAAAGAGTGTTGTGGGCAGATTTGTGTTCCATTAAAATTCACATATGGAAGCCCTGACCACAGTTTCCCAGAATGTGACTGTGTAGAAATGATGCCTTTTTAAGAGGTAATCAAGTTAAAATATTAGAATGGACCCTAATTCAACCTGTGGTTATAAGAAGAGATGTGGACACAAACACATGTGTGCCCAGGGCACAGGTGAACAGAGGAAAGCCCGTGTGAGGACAGGGCCAGAGGTAGCCATCTGCCAGACAGGGAGAGAAGACACGCCCTTGATCTTGGACTTCCAGCCTCCAGAATGGTGAGAAAATACATTTTTGTTGTTCAATCCACGAAGCCTCTGGTCCTTTGTCATGGCAGTCTTAGCAAACTAATAAAGTATCTTATCACTCATTTTTTGCTGCATGATAGAATATTGCAGACTGGGTGGAGAATGGATAAATAATAGGGATTTTATTTCTCATTATTCTGGAACATGGGAATCCCAATATCAGAAAGTATCTACTAAGAAAGTAGATGCAGAAAGTAACTCCTGCTGCATGTCCCCATGGTGGACGGGAGCCAGGCAAAAGAGAGGAAGGAGGGCTGAACTTATCCTTGTATTAGGAAGCCATTCCCACAATGGTGGCATCAATCCATTCCTGGAGGAGAGACCTCAGGACCAGATCAACTTTCAACATTGTTGGGTGGATGGAGCGTGTAATGTGTGAACTTAGGAGGACCCAGAGAATGATTTCTGAATTTCTAGAATCACAGAAATGAAAGCAGGGAGAACCTACCAGATGTGGTCACAGGTTGGCTGCTGGGCATAAGAGGAGAAGTAGAAGCAACTCTCCATTAAATATTTTGTAAAATTAAATTACAAAGCAAACACCCCCACATATTGTTTAGTTGGTAACTCTTAGAATGAGTAGAGTAAGTAACTCTTAGATGAAGCCCCGTGTGGCTCTGCCGGTGGGTGTGTAATATCTCTTAGCATATATGGAAGTTTGTTGATTCTTAGTCTTGCTCAAGGGCAGGAGAGAGTCGTAAAATGGCACTTCACATTTATGATGCCAAGTTCGCCTCCCAGGAAAAGTGTGCCTTGCCAAAGCCTCAGAACAAAAGCAAGTGGAGTGTTCCCCTCGACTCAGGGCCGCTCCTGCAGCTGTGGCTTGATGGTGGCACTGGGAAATTAAAACTTTTTAGTTGTCCCTGCACCGTTCTTACAGATGGTACTGGGAGTTGATTTTTTTGTTTTTTGTATGTGTGTTGTATAGGATGGTGGTTTGGGCCAACAAGAAAAAGCTCCTAAGACCATCCAATCTCTCATTTAGCTTTCCTGGAGCAAAAATCAACATAAGATAAGAATATTAATAGGCAACTGCAGTCTTTTAAAACTATAGGTTTGAATAGAGGATTTCATGTGACTTCTTTGGGGTTTTTTTACTTCGAACACACTCTATAAATCATGGAGGCATTTATTACTACTCTGGAATGGAATTTATAAAACCACTTGCATTTGCTCATAAGTTTGAAGTATACTTTTTCCCCCCTTTTGGTAATATATAGACTGGTTTATAACGTGGTAAACATAAAAATGACATAAGGCATATAATTAAAGAAAACTTTCAGAAACTGTGATTTCTTCTATTGCAGATTTTTTTTAAATTTTTTTTTCAGGGAAGGATTTTCACAGAATGCAGTAAAACACACAGGCATGCGTCTTGTTTAGCTTGGTTATACTAGCCAACTTCTCTGCTCAAAGTGTCTATTCACATACTTTTGTGCCGACGAAGAGAATAGGTTTTGGATTTTGTGTTTGCATTCGCTCTATAAAAATCAATGCCGGCTTGGCAGGTTTGTAAATATTTACTCTGGATAGCAGTTTCAAGGCAGGAATATTTATATATTTTTTTTTACGTCTTGCACAATGTTCTCTATTAAGCCACTGAGAGAAATCTGCCTGCAAGGAGTTCTAGAAAAGAAAAAAAATGCATGAAGAAATGTGTAATTAATATGTTAATAAAAAAGGAAGAAATTCAGTTGAGAACCTTGTAGGAATGATTTTTATTGGTCTTCTAATTGCTTTTGTGAGAATTTACTTACATGTCATGCTTTTGTTTATAGCTCCAACAGTTTTTGGGTATCATTAGAGCTTTGCTCTAACCCTTTTGAGGTAAGATACACATGATAGATTTTTTTTGTGGATAGGGAAAAACACAATTTTGAGAATTACCTCTTTCTGAACATTTTTAAGATTTGATAAGACAGGATTCAATAGCCCAGGGTAGGTGTCATATGTTTGCCTGAACATCAATCAGGTTTATAAACAAAAAATAATGACTGTTTAAAAGAATACTAGAAAATGTAATATTTGAGAATATTATTTTTAATTGGATGTTTAAATTGCTAATTTGTTTAGAAATTCTAAAACTCACTTTTTTTTTGCTATGAAACCTTATTTCTCATTCCCTTTCTTTCCTTAACTAAGGTTTAAAACACAGACTTGTGCTTCTAGAGTTAAGATATAATTATACCGTAATCTGTGACAACCCAATCCACTTATTAATAGCCTCACAGTTCCTGAAATATATTCTATATCATGCATCAGATAATTACAATTTTTAGGGGCTGTGAATGAAATGTATGCTGACTACTAATTCTTACTGTAGCCATACTAAATTACCAAAATCTAGTTTCACAGGGTAAAGTGTAAAAAAAAATCAATTAGAAACTGTAACCTGGAAATAATAAAAGAACATTTTCCCGAGTAAGAAAAACAGTGTCAGAGGGCTATTAGCTGGGCAGAGATGGACCTCGGATAGGGGTACCAGAAATCTGAGATACATCTTATGAAAGTCATCTTTGAGGATGTGTTTAACCAGATCATCCCTCATCTCTGTTGCATGAAAGAGTCAGACGAAGGGCTTTAAGCACCTGCTGAAATAGGCAGGAATCACACCTCGCTCCTTAAGCATTCAACTCCTTGGTCCATAAGCAGGGAGCAAGCTGTGTCTCCTACGTAAAATTTCTAAGACTAATGGAACTTTAATCAGAAAACTGACTCCCGAACCAGTTCTTTTCAGGATCTCACTAACAAAGAACCTAGGATTGGTGTGGAACTGGTCTCTCCATCCCAGGCATTCAGGGTGATTATTTAGAAAAAGGTTTAATGCTGTGCTGATTACATTGATTAACCATCAAGAAAAATCTCAAAGGGATGTGTCCCCCAGGCAGGAATTTGGCTTTTATATATATTATATATGTGATATATAATCCTGCTTCACCTCCTGCCCCAACAAATGGAGCTGGCTGCCTATGATTGAGACCTCTGAAACCATGAACCCCTAAGTAAACTTTACCCTAAAAATATATATTTATATGTATATTCTTCGAAGTCCTAATATATACATATATGTGTGTATATATATATATATATATATATATATATATATATATACACACACACACACACACATGTATATATTTATATATTATGTTATAATCCATATACCATATATAATATACATATCATATATGTATATTGTATATATGATAATAATTTGGTATTCAATTGTCTTGGTGTCCCTGAGAGTGCTCAGTAACATCACTCTTCCTTCCTGCCTGGCCTCTGGCCTCTGAAGTTATTTTAAAGTAAGACAATGGAGTTATGTAGATGGGGTTGTGCAAAATGGTCCCTTCTTCCTGGTGGGTGGATGAGATTCCTGACACAGGACTCATGACTTAGACTGACTTGCCTCCTGAAGCGCAAGGAGTTCACCCTTCTAAGTTGTCACTCCACTCGTAAACCTGCAGATGAGCAGAGCAGGAAAGATGATGTATTTGATGAGGTCCTGCATCTCACAAGGACGGGCAGGGTGCACATTTCCACAGGAGACTGCACTCACCCCTCTGGGACCGCATGTGCAAGGGGAGGGGAAGGGCCAGGTGCAGGATGTGTGTGGTGTTCCCGCGGCATAGAAACTCATACAATGGGCTCTGCTGACAGTGTCTGGATATTTCAAGTGGGGAGTGGTTTAGTCAGCTTTCTTGCTGCTGGGACCGAAAGACCCAACAAGAACAATTGTAGAGGAGGTTAAGTTTATTTAGGGGCTCGTAGTCTCAATTCATAGACAGCCAGCTCCATTGCTTGGGGCAGGAGGTGAAGCAGGATGTCATGGTGGAACAGTATGGTGCAGGGAAATGGCTCACATGATGATCAGAAAGCAGAGAGAGACTCCACGTGCCAGTTCAACTCGTCCCCATGGCTACACTAAATGGCTTTCTCCTTTCTCTTCTTCTTCCCATCACTTGCTCCAGATTCAAATTCCTGGGGAGGAAGGAGTGGTCAAACAAAATGAATTTGGTGACATTCTCTAACCTCCAAATCTTTCAGTTTATCATGGAGAATAGAGTAGAAGTTTCTGATCCCCTTCCCTTCATTAGTTAACAGTGCATATTTGGAATTTCATTTACAATCAGCTCTCTCTGTCATCTCACACACCCACACACCCACACACCCACACACATACACACACACACACCAGGGTTGAGAAAGTATGGCCCCCGGTCGAGTCTGAATTCTGGCCGTTTCTCTCGTACTTTTTTTGAAACAAAGCAACACCTCTCCGTGTACACATTGTCTATACTGCTTTTGTGTTCCAGCAGCAGAGTTGATTTCTGTGGCTAAGAACGTTTGGCCTGCCAAGCTGAAAACATTTACAATATGGTCTTTTAGAGAAAAACTTAAGTCAATGCTGAAAAAGAAAAGGGGTGATTAATCCGTGGTAGCCTCACGCGGCAGAGAGCCAACAGCACACCCCATACACACTGTAGGGTTAGCACCAGTCTTTAATGCATTCAGGCAACACTTAGCAAATATAAATGGGTCATTGTATTTCTTTACAAAACTCTGCTAATTGCTGAGGTTATAACCAGGTCCTTGGGCTCAAACACCTCACACAGAGTGTAGAGGGGATACAAACAATTGATTATAATTAACCCTGTTGCAGGCAAATGGAGAATAGTCAAAAGCCCTCATCAACATGTGAGCAGAATGCAAATCATGTTGTGTTCTTCCAGAAAACTGGCGCATATTGTGTGTGGTCTGAATATATCAGTTTTTTTTTCCTCTCTCCCACACAATGGAACATGGATGGAAAAGAACAAAGAAAGTCTCTGCCTTCTTTTAAACTTCAGTGTAAACATTTCCCACCATTAGGTTTCCTTTGCCCAAAGCGGTCAAGTGCACCTAAGTGTGATGAGGCTGCTAAAATGAATGGAAACGATCAAAAAGTGTGTATTAGCTAGGAATCACATCTGATAGCAAGCAACAAGTCTAGTAAAGGGTATCCAAAACATGCCAAGAGTCCCCCCCGTCTCAGGCAACAAGAAGTTGGAAATATGTGTCCAGCTTTGCACAGTTAATTGACGTTGTCATGAGAGACAGGAGCACTCTGTCTTTCCATGGTAGCATCTTTGGCTTCCAGTTTTCATCCTCCTGGCATCAATATGACTGCTGCCCATCCATAACTCATATTTGTGTTCCAGGTGGGAATCCTGTCACCTGAGCAGAGAGCACATGCTGGCTAAGTTCTCTCACATATTCTCGCTCTTCCACTAAACTTTTATTTGAAATACCATGTACAATTGAATCATAAGTAAGTGCCCAGATGGTTGACAATCCATAGATTGGACACCTTTGGGGATCCAAACAGATTAAAAATCAGAATAATATTGGCACCGAAGAAGCCTCTCTGTTACTTGAGACACAGTGGGAACCACTATCTTGATCTCTAATCCCACAGGTTCAGTTTTTTCTTTCTTTGAACTTCATATACTTGGAATTTTGCAGAGACCGACTCATTTTGCTAAACATTGCACTTTCAATTCCAGTTTGGTCTTTTATCTTGCTGATTTCCACTATCATAGAGTACTCTATTTTGGAATGATTCATCATTTGCTCATTTCGCAAGGATGAACATTTGAACTGTTTTTTTTTTTTTTTTTTTTTTTTGCCTTGTGCTATAAACGAATGATGCTACAAATGTTTTGTGTGGTTCTGTTTGTGTTTGGTAAACTCACATCTGCACTGCTGCTGGAGCTAGCTCTTGTGGAGGATGCCTGATTCAGAGAATGGGCTAAACGTCAGTAGATACCGCCAGTTCTCAAAGGATGTTTTACCAATTTAAATTCCCACTAGTGTCTGAGAGCTGTCCTTGCTCCACATCGTTACCAGGACATGAGACCTGGGTGTCCAGTGCATGAAATCTAATGAAAGAAGGCAGAGCAGAACTGAGCACTAGACTATGACTTCAACTCCATACAAGTTATCGCATTTTGATTAAACCCTTTCTCTGTCTCTAATCCTTCCAGGTTTCCTCCTTGGTGACTGACTATTTCATCTGTTAGGTATTAGAGGTCCCTCCTAGCCCTCCAATATGATGACCTTGAGATGCACCATGTTCTAGGCTGAGTCCTTCTAGAAGTTCATGTTTTCTTATATTCTTTCAGCCCACATTTTTAAGTCACATTTTAGGAGATCTCTGTCCAGCCTCCCTTTGGCTCAGAAGGAAGATCATTGTCTCAACATTGCCAGGGGAAAAAAAAAGAAATTAAGGTGGTATTTTGCAAATGTTCTGAACACATTGCCTCCTTTTAGCTATGGACCAGAAGTATGCAAATTCTTGGGCAGAAATTGTAGCCCTTTGATTCTTTCAAGTCAGAATTCTTGCAAAGGAGAGAATGAAAAAAGAGAAAAACATAAGGGAATGTTGGTGAGCATTTCACAAGTTCACTCAGGAGTTATATTAGCTTCTCTCTATTCAGAAACCCATATGTTTAAATCTATAAGAAAGGGCATGAGCAGGATTACAATTATGCATATATATGCACCACCTCATAGAATACCTAAAAATATAAATGCATATGTGTGATCCCTAAAAGTATAAATTGTGAATATTTAGAATTACTGGATGTATTTATATGATGGTTGAACTTATGACTGAGCTATATATATGTACATTACATATAAATGTGTATCTACATGAACACACACACATAAGACTTAGGACCTATTTCTTGTGGATATGTGAGCATGTATTTTTTAAAATATTTTCTGATTTGTTTAATAAGTGTACATTGAATTTTTAAAATTAGAAATTCTACTTAGTAAAAGATAACATATATCTAAATAATCAGCAGAGCTAAAATTTGCTGGTAATCTTGAAGAAAGGTGGAGAAGAAAGAAATCCATGCTAATATCTTTAATTTGCCATGCATGTAAAGACTATATTTTCAGGGATCATTTCTATGGTATGTTAATTTGCCATGCATGTATCCAATAAGATCAAAGCTTGCCATGTACTCAGCCACAACATTTTCATAGATATATTATTATTGTTTAAATTATAAGCAAGAGTTCAGGGAAATAAAACAGATACAGATCCAACATACAGGTTGCTCACTCTATGAAGAGTGTCCTTTGTTAAGTTGGATGAGGTCAATGAGAAGGGATGAAAGTATGTTGGATTTCACTACATGTCCCAGGCATCCAGGGGAGACTGGGTGGAGGTAAAAGTGATTGCAGGTGGAAAATTAGAGGTGGATTCTCAGTCTATACTGCCAGGAAGAGAATTGGTGTGGTATTTGGGCTTGAAGAGGCCTCATGTCATGACCCCAGAGGAGAAGGTGACTCTCCACCTCTCTCAATGGCTGAGCACTCTACCTGGAACATCTTACTTGTCTCAGAAAACTTGAATACTCAAGCCATGAAACCATCACAGTTTTAGAAAGGAGCAGAAAACGTAAGAGGAAATGAAGACTCAGCTGAAATAAATTAGTTATGCAGAAGTAAATTGATAATAAGTCACTGGGAAAAGAAGAGAGCCCAAAGAAGAACACAGATACAGAGACCTGAGGAATGTTTTATCACACAGAGTAGGTCATTTATAAAATTAGCATCTAGAAATTTTAGGCAAGCTACTGATCATGAGTTTTATTGACCCAATCAAGTGTTTTTCATTTGTAATTTTTAAAAATTTATTTATGGAACTAAACTAGATTTAGTTTAGATTTCATTTATGAAATGAAACCAGGTTTAGTTTAGATTTTACCTGTTCATCACCTTCATGGAAAGAATTATAAATGCCTTTTGGTTCTCCTGATATTTGTCAATTAAGAGGAAAAAAAAACAATTGGTGCTTTTCTATTATCCATATTCTAATTGAATGAATTGCAAGGAATAGAGGTATTGTCATGTGAAATTAGTAATCTTTAGTTTCACCATAAAATCAATGACCAACATCCTGTAGTTACTGTTCCGAATATAATTTTCTGACACAGTGCTTCCCATAGGGAAACTTACGGACTGAAAGAGTGGAAACATATTTAACAAAGCTTGAAGTTCAAGTAGCAGAACTGTGTGAGCAAAACAGAGACAATATACAGATCACTCTGGCCACTAGGAACAGGAGCCCTGCAGTCCTCCAGCTGCAGAGACCTCACTTGGGCAGCTTTGAAACCTAGAGACTCCCCCAATGTGTCTGCTAAGGCTTCAGGCCACCTGGGCTCCCCCCACCTGGGACAGACCTATCCCTGGGAAGTGCAGGAATCTCAGAGGATGGCTGACCTTTGATTTTTCTCCAGGGCTTCCTACAACTGAGGATGCCTCTGTCCAAGGTCCATCCTTCTTCCCATTAGGCCTTAAAGTCTTGGCTCAGGGTTTATCAACTTTCCCTGCTTTCCCCTGCTCCCTCCCATTTTCAGACTTCAGTGGTTCCCTTAATCCTTGCAAATTTAATCTCTTCTTGGTATCTGTCTTCTGGAGGACTTTCTCTAGTTAAAAATGGCATTTTTTAATTTTAATTTGTAAAACTGTGCTATGCAGATAGCTTCCAGGTGTGGTTAGTTAATCTCTCTGACAATTAGCCTTTTTGTATGGAAAAAATATATTGGAAAAGTCAAAGAGTTTAGATCAAAGTGGTCAACTCCTCAGACAAATTTAAAAATTATAGGAAAGAGACCAAGTACAAAACTATTCTGGAAGAAAATAAAAAAGTTTGGGAAATGGTGGGGAATTTGTTAAGGAAGAAAAATCAGATGAGTCTAATTTGACCACTTCTGAGGAAAAGAGCCCTAATGTTATGAGAGGAAATAACATTCCACAATCGAAACAGATTTAAGAGAGTTTGAAACATTTTTGTTTGTTTGTTTGTTTATTTTGTTTTAAAAAGACAAAAAGCTGGGCATGGTGAGACATGCCTGTAAATCTGGAGGCTGAGGCAAGAGGATCATGAGTTCAAAGCCAGCCTCAGCAAAAGTGAGGTGCTAAGCAATTCAGTGAGACCCTGACTCTAAATAAAATACAAAATAGGGCTGGGGACGTGGCTCAGAGATTGAGTGCACCTGAGCTCAATCCCTGGCTCCGCCCCCCCCCAAAAAAGAAAAATTTGTTTTTAAGCATACGAAAAATCAAGTGTGTGTCTAAGGTTAAAAGTAATGTGATAAGATATCATGCAGCAACCCCACTACAGGTATATATATCCAAAGAAAATAACTCATTTTGAAGAGACAGGTGTATTTCATTGTTTATTGCAGCACCATTCCTTAACAGCCAAGGTACAGAATCAGCCAAGGTGTCCATGAATGTACAAATGTGACATATATGTGACATAAAAGGCAATGTGACATATATGCACGATGGAATATTATCCAGCCATAAAAGGAATGAAATCCTGTCATTTGTCAGCAACGTGGATGGAACTAGGGAGCATCATGTTAGCAAAATAAGTCATTCACAGAAGGAAAAATTCCATACATTTTTATTTATGTGTAAAATGTAAAAATAAATAAATAAATAAATAAAAAGTCAATCTCACAAAAGTAGAGAGTTGAACAGGGGTTACCAGAAGCAGGGTAGGGTGTAAGAAGCAGTGTGAAAAAAGGGTGATATGCCAGGGTGCAGTTGGAGAGCAGAAGTAGCCTCTATGTTCTAGAGAACAGCAGTGTAACCAGGGAGACAATAACTAATTACTTATTTCAAAAGAGTGGAGAGAATTTTTTTGAAATGGTAAATGCATGAGGTGATGGATACACTGATTAATCTGACCTGATCATTACACATGGTAGACATATATTGCAATATCACAGTACAACCCATAGATGTGTACAATTTTATCTGTCAATTCAAAATAAAATAATATTTTTTAAAGCCCTTGGGATGAATATCATGCACAATAAATCACACTGGACAAAGCAATATTTCATTGTTAATAGATGTCACGTCACGTGAAGATAAAACAAGGCGTCTGCAGTACAAATGACTCAAGAAATATTAAAGGAATGATTTGGGGAAAACATCTGTAAAAGATTAATCATGAGACTATATGAGGAGCTCTTGTACACCAGTAGAAGAACAGCCCTGGAGAACACAGTGAAGGAAGCAGATGAATTATTACCTTTATGAAGACATACAATTAGAAACAACATATTAAAGATTCTCAGCCCCAATAAGGGAGAAAGGTGGAATTTAAAGTAATAATTTGGCCAAATGGCAAAATTAGAAATATAAATATTTTTTGATGATACAGTTTAACTTGCTTTGTAACTAGTCTAGAAAAAATCTTTCTCTATTTCCATAGTCAGGACTGATCATGATCCAGTGTACCCTGTTATAATTCCATTTTCCTTATGGACAGCTGATTCTGAGTTGTTGGGAATCTATTCATATTGGGAAATACCCCAATTATTCATGTTAAATAGTTCAAATAGCTCTCTTGTTACAAAGTTGTTTACAAACATGTTTTATAATAATAACCCCCCCCCCAATAACCCATGTATTCCTCAGTAAAGGAATGGAATAATAGATTGAACGTGTCCAAATTAGAAAGAGCTACACTGCAGTTAAAGTAAATGAACCAAATCAACATGAGATAGAATGAATACACGACTCTCAAAGCCCGATGCTGGGTTGGTAAAAATTGCAAGGGAGTATTCACAACACACTTTTAATTATTTGAAGTCCTGAGTCATAAAATACCAACTAATGTTAATGAATTTTAATATAAAAATAATAATGTACAAAGCAGTCCAAATGTACAGATACTAGAGTCAGGATAGTGGTCCTATCGAGCAAATTACATTCCTTGGGTTTCAACGATTTATACAATGTGTAGTGGTTTATTTCTTAACAAAGTGAATTAGAGCGATTGCGACAAAGTTTCTCTACAATTCTGCATCGCTTTCATATGATTGAAATATTTCATACTTTAGAAAAAATTATGAAGAATAAGGAAACATTCACTCTTTGCTAGTGGAATACTTTTTTTGAAAAAATTAATGTAGACATTAAGGCATTGGAAAGTTGAAGATAGACAATATGGTTTAGAGATTTCACTTTGGGAATTTTATGCTGGTGACAGTAGCTTAGAAGACTTCCCTATGTCACAGTCTTCTTTTGGCTCTTTTATATGTGAAATGAATTTCATATTTTCATAACCATTCAGAAAATGCTTATTATGTTGGTCAGTGTCTTCTGCTTGTGTAAGTAGAAAACTTTTGAAGTTATTTACCTGAAGACTGTGACACAAGTCTAACAGGTTGTTGTAAAGACTTGCTAAAGATATTTTTCCTAATAATTTTTCTTAACATTGTCATTAAAATATGTTTTTTTTTTAATTGAAGGTGTTGGTAGGGAGCTGGTTTATAAACAATGCAGTAATCCTGAACAAAGCTTTGGTCTGAGAAATACCGACAAGTGAGGACTGTCATATGCTCAAATTTATTTTTAAGATGGAAAATCTCTGTATTTTTAAAAATCTTAGGCAGTGGTCTTGCTAAAATTCTTAGAACAAAATTAAGCACAAAGAAGCATACATTTTACTGAATAGCTATATTTGCATATTAAACTGAAAGAAATGTTTGTTTTGGAGGAAGATAAAAGAACTCTAAAAACCTAGGCACAGACTGGGGCCTTCCGTGGGAAATCAAATGAGTAACAAATGATTAACTCAATTATTAACTGCTGCTCAATTTTTCTTTTTATTGGATATATTCATAACTTAGGAGCATGGCAAATATTAGTTTTGTATTCAAAACTTGATTATATCTAGTTCAGCAGTTAATAACTTTATCATAGCTAATTTGAAGTTATAATCTTTGTGTTGCCCTAGATGTCTTATCCAAAATCAAATGTATCTCCCAGATGTTTACAAAGCAGACATGTTTCATTATTCAGGATTAACATTAAGAAAACTACTATTGAACTTTTGACATTGAAAATATTTTCTTCTTCCCTGTTTTGTTACATTTCAAGCTAAAAATCATCTAGGATTTATATATCTTATTTTTTCTCCAGTCAGAATATTTTTGTGTAAATGTAGGAGATTATTCATTTTGTGTCCAAGTTTCTCACTTCTCTATGAGGTTTCCTATAGAATTATAATTACCTTCTTGTTTTTCCTGCCAGACAGTAGGTTTCTCAAAAACAGGGGCCATACCTTGCACATATTTCATATTGGGATTTAATAACCTGATCGTCACATTGTAAATGATCCAACCAGTATTTGTGAAAACAGTGAAAGAATTTGTGCATCCTCTCTCTGGAATAAACAGAAGCTATGTGTATAGTGTGGCTCTTGTTTTTAGTACATTTTTTCTTCTGATTTTATTATAGCAGGATTTTTTTTTTCCTGAGAGAAACTGCTTTTCTTCCCCCTTGGAATCATGAAAAGTTGATTGAAACATGAGAGAAAGAACATGGTCAAATGTGTTTATGTGATATTAACTTGTTCCAGAAGGACTTACCGATAATGATAATTTACCATGGCCCAGGCCAGACACTAGATTTTGTGAACACCAAGAAGACCACCCAGTTCTAATGAACACGAAAGCCATGCTCCATCATGATATCACACTTGTACAGAATGATAGATCCTGGGTGTGATTAGGGTTTATTAGAAATGATTGATATTTTTCATTTTCTAATCAGCAATTTAAAATACATTAGGCCTGACAATGCTAGAATAAAATCTTTTCTAAATAAATTTCCACTGAATGGTCCTATTTCCAACTTCCAAAGGAAGTGGGCACATCACAAGACCTGTCTTTCCTCTGGTTTTCTGGGGATTTTAACTTCTGGTCCCAGCTGGAGTTAAGAACTTCATTTTTTTTTCAAAACGAATGATGAATTTTTTAAGTTCCCTTTGCTTCATATTGATTTGGGAAAATTGCTTGCGTTGTTTTTTTTTTTTTTTTTTTTTGTATTGTTCAGTCCTACTTTGTCCTCTTGCATGCAGGGTGGCCCTTATATTTCAGTTCAAAACCATCTGTGTTACAGGTTCATCCCTGTAGGTTTTTTTGTTGTTGTTGTTGTTTCCTTTCAAAAGAGATTACTTATTTGGGAAATAATAAGAGTTTGATTCAGAAACTACTACCACGGAATGTCCTACACTACTATGTACTATGCTTTTCTAAATCTTTCTGTGGGGAACTGGCCAGATTGTCAGATTGCTTCCTTGTTTTCCTGTGATGCATTTGCCAGTTTTAAATATTCATACCTCACAAAGAGTGGTATTGTGCAATGCCTACCAAGTATTAGCTAACAACAACAACAACAACAACAAAAATGCTACTATTTTCATTTCTTTTTCTTCTTCTCTTTTTTTAATTGGTAAGCTGCATGGCACTCTGGGAGATTTAACAGCATCATGCTGGATGAGGAAGTGGGCTTGGAGGAAGTAGAGCAAGATGGCATTTGGGTAAGAGCCTCCTCAAGAAAGACACCCCACATGGGAACTGAAAGGCGAGTGACTCACCCGAGATGGAGACTGAACCAAGAGATTTATTGGGGGGGCTGCCCGAAGGGGAAGAAAAAAAGAGGTAGAGAGAGGAGAGGAGAAGGGCAGAGAGGGAGAGGAAGAGGGCACAAAGAAAGAAGAGGAAGCGGGCAGAGAGCCTGAGCGTAAAAGCTTCCGCTTAAGAAGGGTTGCCTAGGCAACGTGGCGGGTGCTGATTGGCTGGCGAGAGGACACTGTCCAGCAGGGATTGGTTGAGAAAACCTTGGCGCCCTTCGGAGAGGAAGGGGAGGGGTAAGGGATTCCGTGGTGTTCTTGTGAGATGGAAACTTAACTTAAGCGGGGAGTCTCCCACAAGCCCAACCGGAACTGCTTTCAGTAGAGCTAAGGAAATCAGGTGAGAGGCTTCAGTACCGACTTTCAGTAAAACCAAACAAAAGACATATTGAAGAAAGCAGTGGGGAATGCGGGGCCAACCCTCGCCTGTCTTCTCTTAGAGAGAAAGCCCTCCCACCTGGGGAAGGGAGAGAGAATTAGGTTTGGGCCTCCGGCTTGAAACAACCCTAACCCTGTTACAGTGAAACGCAGTGCTGAGCAAAACCTCAAGACACCTACTGCCAGGCTAATGCCCAACTGAGCTTTAGGAACTGCCTCAGGCAGGTGGCTGACTGAAACCACCACCCCTCACCAACCTCAGGCTGCAGGGCCGGGAGCAGGACACCACCCACTGGGCAGCAAGGCACAAGAGCTGGCACCGGGCTTTGTCTTGGAGCCAAGTGCCAGGTCTGCCCTGGTGAGACCCAGCACCTCACAGAAACGGAAGGTCCCACAGGCAGAGCTCATAGAGACTTGGGAGCAGCGTCAACAGCGGCAGGTGGGGAACACCTGAGTGCCAGTGGCCTGCACCACTGCCAGCTTTGTGGTGGGTCTGAGCACACCTGCCAGCCTCCTGACACACTGCAGGCCCCTTGTGCTGTGAGCCTCAGGTGCAGCCCAGCTTAGCATGGCCTTGGTGGTCTGGGGACTGTCTCCACCACCCATCCAGCAACCTCGGGCAGCGCAGGTATGTCCAGGCCAGAGCCCACAGATTGGGCTCTAGAATTGCCCAGACACCAGGCACCAACCTGCATCACAGTGGGATGGACTCATGTATCAGCACCACTGCCAGCTGTGGCCTGTACCCGAGGGATTCCCTGAGACCTTGCAGGTCACCGTAGCTGAGATTCCAGTGTGACCCTTTCAGCATCAGTCCAGCTGACGTAGGGATGGTCTATTGGAATAGATGTTCTGTATTTGCATGGTTTAGTCACAGCAAGGCACAGTTTTCTGGGAATTTGTCCATTCCTTCTAGACTATCAAATTTGTTGGCATGTAGCCATCCATCATCATGATCTTTTGCATTTCGGTGGTATCAGTTGCCATCTCTCCCTTTTCATCTCTTTATTTATCTGAGGCTTTTTCTCTTTTGTTTTTAGTCTAGCTAAGGGTTTATCTAGTTTGTCTGTTAACATATCAGTGTAGCTACTATTTTTAATTAAGTTTTCATACTAAAATTATGACCGCTTATGCATCATGTTTACAAAATTAAAGCATTCTTTTATAGTTACTCTTCTCAGACAGTTTTGTACCTTCCTTGTTTTCTTCTTATTTGTTACCACCTCTTCATCTGAGCCCCAGGAACTTCCTTTAGCCTTTTTTACAGTGCAGGCCTATTAGGGATATACTGTCTCAGCTTCTATTTATTTGGGAATGTCTTTATCTCTCCTTCAGTTTCAAAGAGCTTCTTTGCTAGGTAACATGTTCCAATTGGCTTTTTTTTGTTTTCTTTCTAGTACTTTGAAAATCTCATGCAGTCTGTCCTGGCCTGCTCAGTTTCTGCTGAGAAATCAGCTCTCAGGTGAACTGGGGCATACCTGTGTGTTTTTTCTTTTCTCTTTATATCCTTGAACATCTTCCCTTTACCATGCACTTATTATTTTTTTATTACATGCACACAATACCTTTATTTTGTTTATTTTGATGTGGTGCCCAGGATCAAAGCCAGTGCCTCATGCATGCTAGGCAAGTGCTCTGCCACTGATCCAAAACATGGCCCCTACTATGCACTTCTGAAAGCTTGATTACAAACTGTCTTGGTGTAGAATGGATTGCTGTCAATAGACAGGCGGCCTTTGACACGTTTCCTATACCTGAATATTTGCATCCTTCTCTAGGTCTGTTAAGTTTTCCATTATTATCTCTTTGAATAACTGTATACCCCACTTTGGCAACCCAAAGCCTTTCTTGAACCTCAATAAATCAAACATTTGCTCTTTAATACTGTCCCAAACTTCCAATTCACTTTTTTAATCCTCCTTTATTATTTTTTTCACCTTTGACAGTGCATTTTCAAACTCTCTTCTGGCTTACATTCTTTCTTCATTTTGATCTATCCTGTTGCTTAGACCTTCTATTTTTTTTTTTTCAATTTGGCCAAGTATATTTTTTGGGTCAATAATTTCTGTTTGATTTTTTTAAATTGCTATCAATTCTTTGTTAAGTTTCTCCGTTACAGTATTGAAAATTTCTCTGTGCTAACTTCAAGCTCATTGAGGTTCTTAAAGCAGCTGTTTAAATCCTCTGTGAGTCCCCCCCCCCCCCCGCTACTTCTTATGTTCTGGTCAGATCCTGACACCATGTCTTGAGTGTTAGGAGGAGATATATTTTCCCCAATGGTCTTGGGGCTTGTTGGTATACACTGTCACCTGGGCATGGAAGGATTGGATATTTATGCTAACTTCCTAATCTGGCTTCATTTGTGCCCATCCTTCAAGAAAGGCTAAGCCATCTGCTTATTTTCTCTGAGGCTGTACCCATTTCTGCTATTTCAACATTGGATGGGAACCAGGTCCAGATTTACCAGGAATCTGCCGTTGGTGTGCTATTGTTCTTTTAATATTAGTCAAAATATAAGCCCTTTGTTGTCCTAAATATACTGTTGGCAGGTTGTTCAGAATCAGGAAAATACCCAGAGAGAGTAGTCTGTCCCCACAAGCCTCTCATTGGACCCAGGTTAGGCCAGATGCCTGGTCCACAGCAACCAGCCTGTGGTCAGGTATTGCAGGATGCTGTCAGACTTTCAGAAGATCAGTAATACAAGCCTTCTATTAAAAGAAAGGCACAAGATCAGAAGATTCGCTGCTGAGTTCTGCCAAACTGACACCAGTGTTTCCTAAGTTATTCCAGAAAACTGAATAGGAAGGGATTCTTCCAAATGCATTTTTCAAGGCCAGCATTACCCTGATACCCAAACCAGAAAAGTTTCTAAGAACATATGCTGGAAATAAGATAGTCTTTTCAATTCACGGTGTTGGGGAAATTGCATATTCACAGGCAGAAGACCACTGTGTCTCACCAGTTACAAAATGCAACTCAATACACATTGCATACTTCAACATAAGACACGAAACTCTGAAAGTACTAGAAGAAAACCTAGGGGAAATGCTTCAAGACATTGGAATGAGCAAGAAACTAATACAACTCAGTACCCACAATCAAAATGAAACAAAACAAGAACAACAGCCAATGACTAAAGGGGCAGTAGACCTAGATAGTCATTTCTCAAAAGAAGACGTACAAATGCCCAACAGATACATGAAAACAAACAAAAAACACTCAAATCACTAACATCAAGGAACTGTAAATCAGCACCACTATGAGATATCACCACACCCCTAAATGAATGACTGGTATCAAAAAGGTTAAAGATTAATAAATTTTTGGTGAGGATGGGGGGAAAAGGGGCTCTCTGGTGCACTGTGGGTGGGGATGTGAATAAGCACAGCTAGGAATGGAAAACAGCATGGGGGTGTCTCAAAATTAACCAAAACCAAAACCCAAACAAAACACCAGTGTTCTAGCAATCTCCTTCCTTGGTATAATATATCCAGTGGGAAATGAAATCAGTATGTTGGGGAGACATCACTCCTTCTTTCCACGGAAGCCCTTTTTGCAGTAGTCAAGACATGGAGGCCACTTAAGCATCCATGCACAGTGGAAAGGATAAAGAGCACATGGTAGACAAGCGGAACAGTATTCTATCCAGTCCTGTCACTCATGAAAACAGGGATGGAACTGGAGGGCATGATGCTAAGTGAAAAAAATCCAGGCACAGACAATACAAGGATCCCATGGCCTCGCCCAGAGGTGGAATCTGAACCCATTGACCTCATAGGAGAGTCCACTGGTGTTTCTCAGACGTGGGTGGAGTAATGGGTTGTGGGAGAGAGATGAAGAAAGGTGGATCAAGTTAGGTACGAGCGAGAGGCTCCCGTGGGCCGTGGTACCGCAAGGTGACTGTAGACAGCAGGAATGTACATTTCAGAAAGCAGTTTAGACATTATGCAAGGCACACATGTATCTCAACGTCCCATGCTACCCCATATGTGGAATTTTTGTTTTCTATGCCATCGGTTAAAAATAAATTAAAAAAAAATAGGCTGATTTTGTGATATTTAGAACTGCTCCCTTTATCAGCACAGCAGGTTGGCTCTGTTTTCACCGGCTATTTACCTATTTTTCCTCCAGTTTCTCACAGCAGATATGCATGGCCATTTCATGTGTAGTCAGAGTGCGGCGAGATCTGGAAGATCCGACCCTCTGAGACTCTACTTCCCTTGGGTGCTTCCACCCCCACGAGGGAGTGTTGCCAGTTTTAACGACATTGCTGCTGTTTTTCTCCACTCCTCTGCTTTAATTTCCCTTCCCTGCTGCTCTGCATATTGAACAGTAATGGATGTTTTCTGAGCCCCCACTGTCCTCTCACCTACTCTCACTCTCCATAGAAAAGCAAAAGTACGTTTTGAAGCCAATTTTGTTTTGTATTCAGTTCTACCAAAATTCGTACAATTGCATATGGGTATCCATATATATATATATATATGTATTTTTTTCCTTGAACAGCTGCATTCACAAAAGGCTGGCCATTTAAAACTGACTTTTGCTGAGATGTTGAAGAGTCCTGTGATGTTTGGCTTGGTGTTCCTCTGTTCAAATTAAAATGGTATATAAATATTTTTAAGTGCATAACTCCTTGTTCTGCTCATGAGGTTAAGTGCCAATGGGCACTAGGCAGGTTTCTGGAACAAAGGGAGTGTTCTGTATCTTGATTGAAAGATGATTGCATAGGCATAGTAGACACTATATATATATATATATATATATATATATATATATATATATATATATATATTACAAGAGTGTATATGCATCATATATACACATGGGTGTAGATACATCTTATATAAATATTTGTAAGTCATAAAAATCTATAGTAAGATGTGAAAATTTTATGTGAGAATTGTCCAAATAAAGTTTTAAAAAAGGAATATGCAGGCACTGAGAACAGAGACATTCGCCCTAAACAAATAAATGTGTAATTAAAATGTAGTAAGTGTTCTAAAGCCATGACAGGATTTGTATTACCAGATAAATATGTTGTAAGCTCTATTTTAATATAATTTATAATATAGTTTAATATAATATAAGCTCTATTTTAATATAATATAATTTTAATATAATGGAAAAACTATGATGCACAACCACTGACCTATAAACTCCACAGTGTGCATCTGAGCATGGGGAGGTTGTTGGGTGCTGGGATTTGATGTCCCACTATAACTTGGGTTGACATCTAACCCCTAATGTGAGGCCTTAGGAATTGGGACCAAGTCAGTCTGTTAAGAGGCAGTCAGGTCAGGGGGGTTCTTGCCCTCCTCATTAGGTTAGGGGTTACCACCAGAGTTTGGTGTAAAAGTGACTCTCTGGCACTCTGGCGTGTCATGCCAAGCAAGGCCATCCATCTCATCCTGTCCAGTACAAGGCCCTTACAAAATGCCACACATCATGTTCTTCTTTCCCAAACTCTGACCTGAATAAACTCTTTTCTTTAAAAATCACCCAGCCTGCAGTATTCGGTTCTAGGAACAGAAAATACCCTCAATGTGGGTGCATAAGATTGAGGGAGAAGATAAAAATCCTTTCTCAGAGAAGTGTTAGTCTGCCAAAATTTACTCAATTGCATGTGAATTTCTAGTCATACTTGTGTATTTTCCCCCAAAAATTTAGGTTTTACTAGAAAATGATTTATTCAAATTTAAGCAGAAAAATGAAGTTTCTGTAGAGGGAGAAAAAAAAGTTGTAGTAAAATATTTTTCAGTGTACTTCAGCCTCCTTTATTTATTTTCTAAAAGGAAAAAAACTATTGATAACAATTGGAAGATCTGATGAAAAATTATGCACCTCAGGAGTTACAAAAATCAATACAAAAGAGGGCTATTTATTAAAGTACAACATTTACCTCTTCAGTGAACAGAATTAGTCTTAATAATATCAATTTGTAATTAAATTATATGAGGAATAATTGTTATCAATAAATATGTTAGAAATTGATTAATGATGAATTAGCAATATGTTAAGAATATGAGCATAAATTGCAGAAGGAACCACTGAAAATAGTAATTCTTTGTATTTAAACTGATAATTATTTGGTGAAAATAAAATTTAATTTGAAAATATAGAAAATAATGTGTGTGTCTACAGAAATCTTGGGGAAGGAGCACCATGATTTTATATCTCTCAGTACATAAGAGGAATTCCTAAAATTTATCCTTAGACACCTTTTCCTCTCCTTAAGCAATCTGTTCCACCCTCCCTCCCTCAGCCCACCTTTACCCACAACAGTAACTCATTGGTCAGAGCTATTTCCCATCTTCAGCATAGTTGGTTACTTCCTTCTCATGGGAAAAGATGTTAACATGTTTATACAACATACAAAATCTTTACTGATAAATTGGAAAAAATTTTTTGAGGGTGGGTACCAGGGATTGAACTCAGGGGCACTCAATCACTGTGTTACATCCCCAGCCCTTGTATATTACTTAGAGACAGGATCTCACTAAGTTGCTTAGGGCCTTGCTATTGCTTGAGGCTGGCTTTGAACTTGCAATCCTCCTGCCTCAGCCTCCTGAGCTGCTGGGATTACAGGCATGTACCACCGTGCCCGGCAAGTTGGAAATTTTGCCAGACACAGTGGCATGTGCCTGTAATCCTAGCAGCTCTGGAGACCGAGCAAGAGAATTGCAAGTTCAAGGTCAGCCTCAGCAACTTAGCATGGTCCTAAGCAAGTTAGCGAGACCCTGTCTCAAAATAAAAATTTAAAAGGCCTGGGGATGTGGCTCAGTGGTTAAGTATTCCTGGGTTCCACCCCTGGTACCAAACAAACCAAAAACAACAAAGTTGGAAATTTTTACTAATTTGTGTTCAGATTTTTTCAAGAGCTAAAGAAAACCATGCATTATATAATAGTAGTAGGGTATAATTTTTTTTCTTTTGTGCTAAATTTTCTAAATATGCTCTAAATAAAAGTAGCCTTCATTGTCAGAACTGATGAAGAAACACCCATGGGGGCTGGCATCTGCTCCTCCATGCCTCAAATATCACTGGGCAGAGATGCCTAATCCCATTTTTCATTCCCCCCTTCAGAATTATTGTTAGACCCCCCTCCACTGCAGTTATGTTCATTTTAATCATTTATTTTGGGGGGCCTGTGCTTTTCTCCAACTTTAGACCCCAGTGCAGATTGCCAGTGCCCTTGCCAGTTGCCGTCTTCCCATCTGGCTCTGCCTCCGACGTCTGGTAAGTTTCTCTGCCCTTCTGAATGGTGGGCACATTCTTGCCCTGACCTCCATGGTTTGCCTGCTATCACAGGTGATTGACACAGAGAAAGGAAGGTAGGTGGTGCTCTTTTTTACAGCGGGTTTTCAGGCTCTTTTGTCTTACAGCTTAATGATATTCATTGTGTTTATTCTTGGTGGCCAGGGTTACAGTAAAAAAAAAAAAAGCACATTCTTAATGCACGTCTTTTAGTATGTGTTGCAAGCATTCGAAATGGGTGGACTTGATTTAATGTTGATTCTGAAACTTCTTTAGTAGCTCAGTGTTCTTTCATTTCCCCCATCTATACCCCAAGTAAATACCATCACTGTCCTCTTGGACTCTACAGTTTATTTTTAACTGATAGCATAGAAAACAGAAATTCCATAGCATGGACTCTACAGTTTAGGCGACATGTTTCTACATATCCATTTACTTCAGCGGAAGATGAGACTGTGTTATTCTAGAACCATTATTATTGTCTAAGAAATAAACTGGTTAGGATTCTACTTTTGTCTTATGGAAATGAGATATTGTTCTGATGCCATATAAGGTATCAAAGTAAGAACCAGGATCTTATTTTCTGCTTAGAAACTCCCAAAGTTTTTTTATGTTTTTAATCACCTTTCAAGCTGATGACAGGAGTGTCAATTGTATTTTGGAGGAATTTGATTTATGCCCACAGTGGCACGTTTAACATATTTTAATGATTGGAAATTACATCCTGAAATATATTACATTATGCATATTCTAAGTTCTATAGCTTTAATAATCTTCTCTAATTTTGTGAAACATATGGTCATAAAATAACAATATGACCCTGTGGTTGTTATTCTAAAATTGTCTTTCTTCTCCTTCACTTTTTTTTTCCTTCTTGATTTGGTGCTAATCTGAGCAGATAATGACTAAGATCATTCAGATGCTGCTAACAGCTAGAAGAAAGGTACCAGGTCCACATTACCCTTCCAGCTCCCCGCCCCAGCACTTGTGACACAAAGTAGCCACACTGACGGCTGTATTTATTATGTGCTTGTGGTTTTGGAATTTTTTTTTCCTCTCTTTGAAGAAGTAGCTCTGGGTGAAAAAATAGCTGTTTAGCATGAGGCCTCCTGGAGAGGATATTGTTTGAACTGACTTCATATTTCTTAACAAAATTTTATTTATTGAATATTTTAAAATAATATGGTAATCTACTAAAAACATAGAACCTTGTTGAGCACAGCAGGGCACACCTGTAAACCCAGAAGCTTGGGAGGCTGAGGCAGGAGGGTTGCATGTTTGAGGCCAGCCTTGGCAACGTAGTGAGGCCCTAAGCCACTTAGACCATGTTTCAAACAAACAAACAAACAAACAAACAAAAGGTGGGGGTGCTGGAATGTGGTTCAGAGCTACAATCCCAGTACCAAATCTCACACCAACCCACACCCAGACACACACCAAACAACCCTGGGTGCATGAGGCAAAGGGAGAGTATCTCACACAGAAATAGTCAACCTGGCCTTTATGTTCTATATTCCTTGACTCCTGACTCATCAGGTGGCACATAACTTACCCTTGGGCACTAGATTTATTTCCTCTGTTGGCCACATGTTGAATTGGGGGTAGTCAAGGAATCCAAACTATATAAATGAGCTTCTGGACAATGTAGGGATAGCTCTGGAGAAAGAAGCCTTTTTAAAAGAATGCATGGTACAAATGGCATCCACTTGCAACTTGCTGGAAACCATGGTGTAGTGTGAGGCATTAAGCCAAGATGGAAATTCACCAAGCCAAGAAGAGGGAAGGAGGCAAGGGAAAGACAGAGGTGTCGCTCGAGTGCCTAAATCCACAGTGCCTAGAGCCATGTATCACTCAGATCTTTTCATGAATAGTAGCCAAGATTCCCTTTTGCACCTAAGCCAGTTTAATTTGGTTTTCTGCCACTTACAAGAAAGCGTTCTGACCATGGCCCTCAGCTACTGGGGAACGAGTGTGATTACATACCAGGGGAGAGATTCCAACTTCTTTGTCTCAGCAAGAAAACCTCTTTTGGAAAAATGGGCGGATTTTCCTCTCTAAGTGGAAATGCAGAGCAGTCCTAATTGGGAACTCAATAGCTAAATGGAAGATGACTTTTACTCTGGAAGCTTGAAGGAGAACAGGAGGTTCAATATATATTAATTGATTTATATCAGCACATTTAAAATCATTCATCTTCAGATTTCACAATCTATTTTGATAAGTAAAAATGAAAAATGATGGTCATTTCACAGCTCTTATGAGCCATTTTTCATTATGAAAATGTGAATATCATGATTGCATTCTTATCCAGCTGCTTAAAATATATAAAAATATCCAATGGGAGTTGAAGTTGCTCCCATGCATCCCTTTCGAGGAGTCAAAGGGTCATGCAGTTTCAAACCTTATAAAAGGAACAAGTGTTCAGGAAGAGGGGTGTTCAGGAAGAGGGGTGTCCAGCCATTTTTATACCTCTAGGTCATGGAACATCAAAGCTGGGAGCACAATAGTTCAGGACCAAGCCTAGTGTAGCCATTGGCCTCAAAGAAAGCATCTCAAACTCTTTCCGATAACAGGTGGACATCAAGGTCTAAGATGACAGATGTTTCAGGCAGAGACTTATTAGTGTGCAAACTCTGGGGGAGAATTTCATTTGAACTAACTTTTCCTAGTTCCTAACACTAGAAGTAAAGTAGAAAAAGTAAAGGAAAAAATAATGCATAGGAAGCAGTTCACATAGAGGATGTGATCACGCACCATAGTTTCAGATGAACTTGGATTCTCTCTCTAGCTTTGCCATTTATGAAAGTGAAAGTTAATGACTTTTGCAATATCCCTAAACCTCAATTTTCTCATCTGTGAAATGGAGATGAAAGAAACTACTTCAGAAAGTTATGAGAATTAATTGAAGGGCTGCCAGCTGTTGCACGATCATTTGAGCTTCAGACTATGAGATAAAATGCTTAGCAAAGTCCTTGACCCAGAGTTAGCACTCAGTGGAGAGGAACCATTCCTTTTCTGATAATTATCATTACACTCATTATAATAAAGCCAATCAATCACATCCTGGTTTGCACAAGAAGTCATTCATGACCAGTGAAGTTCCTGCTACAAAGGTCACTGTGTTCCTAGCCCATCTAGAAGTGATGTATTGGTTTTCATTCACATCTCTGCAACCAGACACGTGTTGGAAGAGAAGAGAAAGTTATTCAGCAGTTGTAATGATGCTTATAAACAAGCCCTTGTAGTCAGCATCTGAGTTCTATGCTTCCTTTCATACTGTGGTGATACCAATTTCACCTAAAGTTGCTTTAAATGGTAGTGATTTCTGTCTGCATACTGTTCAGACTTCTCATTGTATTTTACGATTCCCCTTCTTTAAATCCTATTGTAGCAATAGGAAATAACTGAATAAAAGAGGTGTTGGAGAAAGAGGAAAGGCATCTTCCAGACTGTATGCTATCAGGTACAATTCTTAGGATGGCCTAGGAGGCTCTCTTCAGGGACCGGTTAAAATCAACCCTTTCACGATTTATTCACATTATTTATATGAAACTGAAGAATATTTTAAAATCATAGTTTTAATTGTAAAGCAGAGGATACCAAGACCACTTTTTAAAGCTGAACATTCTTATTATAATTACTTTTTTTCAACTGTAGGATGGAACGAGCAAAGGATTTCAGAAATGGGAATTCCATTGAAAGCAAAGTGAGATACATTGCTGTGTGCTTTGAAAGGGGTTTGAAAGAAATATCAGCTGCTTTTTTTTTTTTAATAAGTGAAGGTCTTTGTTGTCTAAAGCTGAGTGAAATTGAGCTGCCTAATCTATGGAAAATAGTGGGCTCTCCAGAGAAATTCGCTGTCATGTGTTAACTTAGGTTAGAATGCTTTGACCTTGGTGCAAATTGGTAGCCAGATCATTCAAAAGCTTAGTTTTTTTTAAAAAAAAATTATAAATATGCTATTACTGGCATCTACACTTTAATAAATATCCAGGTGTTTCTTGCTCTTGACTCTTGATTTTAGACATTTTTTTTTATATACTATATTTCATTTGATGACATCAAGTGATTAAGTCTTTAATTAGATTGTCATATCATAAATTTTAGGTTGATGTAAAGTATTGTAATGTTTTTAGGTATCATGATGATAGTTACTCAAAATAGAAGGATAACAAATTTGAATGCATATTCCCAAAGATGTTCCCTTACATCTTAGCTTGTTGTCTAATGTTATAGTGGATATTCCCAGTTATATTCTTAGCTTGTGGTCTAATGTCATAAGTGAGAGTCATGGATTGGCATATTTTCCAAAGGCAATAATGTCTCAAGCATTAGAGACACTGCTGTCTTTGATTTGTTCCAAATGTTTTTTTTTATGGCAAGAAAATGCCTAAAATCAATCTACTGGGTACTTTGAATAGTAGTCAAAACATAATCACAGTTTAGAAAAGAATTTTTCTAAAGAAAGTCTCCCAGGAGCTCAGAGAAAGGCTGATGGTTTATTTGATTTACAGGAAAGAGCGTCGTGTGTCAGTACTCCCATTCATATCAGCACTTGATTATCTCCACAGCTCCTCAACAGTTCTCTGTTGCTCCTCCATGTTAGGATGTAAACCTCTGAAGGCCGAGTTTTGTCTTTTGTTGATTGGGGTCTCTTCAGTGTCTGCACCAGGGCCCTGTACATTGTAGGTGTTCTGCATATAGATTTTTCTGTGAATAACTAAAATACAAATAAATGGGACCTCTAAAATTTTTATATCAAAGCCAACCCTCAAATCCTGAAAGACACTGAGAATGCCTATTCTGAAGAGTTTAATTTTTAATTGTCACTATATTTTAAACTTGATAAACATGTGGCAAATGAATGAGCTAAAAGATGTATTTATAATCAAGGTATTCTAGGGAGAAAATATTAATTTGCTGAGATCAAACGTATGAGATTTGAAAGTACATGCATTTCTTATATGACATTTATTGGTAAAAAATATTCTAACATTCTCTCTCATGGAAGATGCCAAGATTCACACACACACATACATAAAAAATGAAATTTTTATTGCAAACAAAAATTTACATGTAACTTACTTAGTGTCTCGAAAGCTGACTTATTGGGCTAGAGCTATATTTTGAAATCCAACATTTAAGAATAATTTTATTCCCCCTCAGGTGATTGTGTGGATCAGCACATTTTTAGAAAAAAAATATTTTAAAGGTTTAAAAATATGAGGGGTTATAGCTCAGTGGAAGAGACTGGCACATGTGAGGTGCTGGGTTTTATCGTTTAGCACCCCAAAGAAATAAACAAATAAAATAAAGGCATGTTGTACATCTACAACTATATTTTTTTTTTAAAAAAAGCCTCCAAATTATGAAAGTGAGGACAAAAGTTTTAGCTACCCTTAATAAGGCATCTCCTTGAGAAAGCATATGATACATGAGTTTAGAATTTGCTTCAATCAGTTGCCTTGTCCTCAGCAATATGGGACTGCAGAAAATGGTATGAAATGGCTTTACCTTAGTCAGTTACTATTATCAAGGAAAATAATAAGTCTTGGTGCATCAAGACCCCTAGTGGCAGGGCCTGCCAGACATGCATTATTTTTGCATGGTCTTAAGTTGCAAGAAAGCAAGTGCTTATCATTGTAGTTGCTCACCACAGTAGCTAGAGGAATGACCTTTCTCCAAACAAGGGTGAAAAAGGGCCTCTCCTTTTAAACATGAAGACAAATGTTTAAAATTTCAAACAACAAAATGGTAGCACTAACCACTTCCCCAAGTCCATGTGTATCCTAAAAGTACATGTATGACAACAGTATTCCATTTTGGCCTTGCTTTATCTGAATAAATTGATTTAAACATTTATCCCTAAAGAATCTGGCTGAAGTATACATTTGGGACATTTCTAATCTATGAAAAATTTTAGCTTGGTATAATTCTTTTTTTTTCTGGATTCTTGGATTGAACTCAGGGGCACTCAACTACTGAGCCACATCCCCAGCCCTATTTTGTATTTTATTTAGAGACAGGATCTCATTGGGTTGCTTAGCACCTCGCTTTTGTTGAGGCTGGCTTTGAACTAGTGATCCTCTTGCGTGAGCCTCCTGAACTGCTGGAATTATAGGTGTGTGCCACTGTACCCTCCCAGCTAATTATTTCTTATTTTGTTGTAGAACTATTTTAAATCAACAGATGTTTTAAAGCCCTTTAAACAATGCATCGGTTTTTAAATGAGGTCTTTAAAAGTCACAAGGACAATTCGTTTACTTCTATGTTCATTAAAATATAAGTGTAGATATGATGCCAAGCTCAAGCAAAACAATAAGGAAATTTTAAAGTCTTTGATACTCCAAGTGTGTTCCTGTAAACCTTTAGACACCCCCCTCTATTCCGACTTTACTCCACCATAAGATTTCGCAAACTCCACTTAATCCCCGTTTTGCACTTTGAACCCACTTTGCCATCCAGTCTCAGTGTGGCCTTCCCTGGGCCTGGATCCTCTGAGCTGGCGTTGATGGCCTTTGGCAGGGTGGTGTCAAGTATAAGTGTCCTTTTCTCTGTAGAAGTTTCCTGCTCACACTAATCCAGCAGCTGACCTCTGTCCTGTGATTTCTTAACCATGTGTCAGAGTCATGAATAAAGTCATTATCTAGCCTTTTGGAAGCATCTTCTTTCCTAATCAGAAAGGAAATGGCAGGTGCCCATTATGTGAAATAAGTAAGGAACTGTTTATTTTATCTATTTCTTGGTATTATCTCTTTTTATCTCTAGCCCAACTATGAAATTTGAGGAGACATATTATTATGAACGATTTCACTCCAAATGTAAAATCTGATATAAATGGATTGAAAAATACCCTTGTGCTCTACTATCCACATAGGCTATAGGTTAGCTTGGCAGTTTGACTGGGGCTTCCTGTTGCATCCCTGTTTGCTCTCAAATATCTGCATCTTTTTCTATCATCAGTGGGTGGCCATCATAACCAACAGTGCCCCCCCGCCCCCCGTCCCCCGTAACAGCTTCTAGAAGCTGATGAAATTAGGCCATTCTACTGTGAAAACTTAGAAAAGGAGAAGAGTAATTCTGTTGAATTTAGACTTTTCAACATGTTTCTGCTTTTTTTGAATTTCTGGATGCTGAGGTCAGCTGGCTGTCAGAGTTATTCTGGTTTCTGTTTCCTCTGCTATCTCTGGGCGATGCTTGGGGATTGCACATTTCCCAGAATTCCTCAGTCCTTGCTCCATCTTTCTGCTTCGGGGTCTTCCTGATGAGCAAAGCAGGAAGGGATAATGGTGGTTATATCCCACAGTTATGATGGTTGGTGGCTTGTCAGAGAGAGAAGGCGGCTAGGCCACAGGAGTGGAGGGAGATAATTTTTATCCTTAAATTGGAATCTACTTGGGACTTACCAATGGTAAGTTATTCAGTTGAGACATCAGAACATTCTCTAACATAAGCCTATTGTAGTTAGGATTCAATGTTGCAAAGCATCTACTTCTTAAGAATTTTTCGTTGAATAATTTATGACTTAGATATATATACAATTTTCAAGTCAAATTTCACACATTAGTAGAAACTCAAATTTTAATGGTGATATTTCTCTGCTAAGCAAAGTCTAATTGTTCTGAGTTTTAGCTAATTCTTCTGAATTTATTTCTGATTGAAATAAATGTTATTGCATTTCCATGGCTATAAAGAAGTGACCCCAAAATATCTTATTAAAAATTATAATGTGTATAATAAAAACATTCTACATATAATTTCTGAAAAGAGACATCATTAAATCAGGTCTATGCATGACCAAGAAATTCCATCAATGGGTATATACACCTAGAACAATTTAAAATATCTCTCTCTCTCTCTCTCTCTCTCTCTCTCTCTCACACACACACACACACACACACACACACACACACACATATTCTTTATGACTATTCATAGAAACATTACTCATAGTAAATAGCCAAAAAGCAAAAACAGTTCAAATGTTCATTTACTGATCAAGGGATAAACCAATGTGGCTCTACACACTGAACACTTTTCATCAATATTCATACATTAATGTAGTGATACAGGTCCTTGTAGCCTATGTAGAAACACAAATGACTATGTTAAGTGAAACAAGTCAGCTATAAAACCACACCTTGTACTTTATAGTTGAACTCCAAAATATGAAAATTCATAGATAGAAAATAGGTTAGTGCTTTCCCAGGACTAGAGGGCAGGCATGAAGTACAGGCTTTCTTCTGGGGATGATAAATATGTTTAAAATGAAATTTTGGTGATGGCTGCACAGCTC
Organism: Callospermophilus lateralis; assembly: GCF_048772815.1. Classification (NCBI taxonomy): domain Eukaryota; kingdom Metazoa; phylum Chordata; class Mammalia; order Rodentia; family Sciuridae; genus Callospermophilus; species Callospermophilus lateralis. The sequence goes on from NW_027510272.1 coordinate 4,899,055, forward strand.
TATGGATTCTCTCAAAACAAACAAAGTATATTTTATGTTATGTAATTTATACATTAATAAAACTGTTACTTTTCTAAAATAAGGTTTTAAGTATTTTTTTAAAAAAAAAACTGATCAACCATCCCTAAGAAATAGAATCTGAATAATGATCACTTAATCAATTGGTGAATATTACTGTTCTTGCTAAAAGTTTTTTTTTTTTTTTTTTTTTTTTTTTTTTGTTGTTGGGAGGGATGTCATTACCTTGAATGTTTCATTATCTTATTGGAACCTGATACTGTCATAAAGAAAGCTCCTTTTTATTTTAGAAATGGTGGCATAGCACATTTATATATAATGAATGAAGTATTACTGCATTTGAAAAGCCAGTAATATTCAAAATAATATTTTCATTATTTTGAAAAATACATTTGGAATTTGTATTCATGCTCTAATTCACAAGTTAGGAAAAAAAAATATCATCCTACTGTTTCTGGCCTGGATTAATGAGGTTCAACAATATGAAAATGACATTGAATTCCAGACCCAGTTATACCAATTCCATCAAAAATAAGGCCTATTAAGTACTCAATCCAGCCATGATCATGTCTGTTGTCCATGCATTTAGGGATTGAGATTAATGTGATGGAAATCATAGAGTATGCATGATGTATATGAAATATCACTTTTTCAAATATATCCTGAACATCCATAAAAGTTTCCCTGCAATTGGTCATATACTCAGAAAAGATAATAAAATCAAGGACGCTCTTTTTAGGGGTTGATGAGATGTTGAGGGTGGTAAAGTGTATGGGTGTGCACACATACATACAAACACACACACACACACATAAACACACACGCGGAACTTACCCTACAAACTTACAGGCAAATATATTCTCACTAATAGACAAACACACAGGAATATCAACATCTGAAGTGTGTTTGTGTGTGTGTATGTGTGTGTGCGCGCACGTGCGTGTGGGTGCAGGTGTTCACACAAGCAGTGCAACTAGCAGAAAGGAAAGAGAGATGAGACCAGTTTTCTCTGAAGGGATCAAGGACAGCCGAGGAAGTGTCTTTCTGCTACATTGTTATAATTTGAAAAAAGTGATTGGGTTCTAAGAGTGGAATTTAGGTTTGAGGATACACCATTGTTGACAATCAACCAAAAGGTGTTTCCTGGAACAGTAGTGTCAGCAGCTGGGTGTGTATTGGAGGCTGGAGGGGGTTCCTGATGGTGGGTGAAAGTGCTGTGATTTTAATCCGTCTGAGGATGGATGCAGTTTTCTGTTGCAACAGTTCTCAGAATGGGACTGGGTAAATTCAGGAAGCGTTTAGCCAGGGTTGGACAAGATGGTTGTCTTATTAAATCAGAGTGTTAAATTCTTGATTTGGGGTGAGACTGGCCACATGCAAGCCAGAGAGAGGCACTGGGGAGGGACTATGGGATTGATCTTCCTAATGCTCTAGGGCAAGATCCACCATGCCCTGGGTGTATCCCATATCCCGTCTGTGTGTCTTCAGCTCTATATGATAAGGGTTATTAATCGGTGGTAGTGGATAAGAAAGTTGAAGTCCCCTTAGACCAGGTATATACTCATGGCTATATATGCTTACTGCAGAGTAACAATTCACACTCAAGAGCACCTGACCTCAACATGTGTCCTTTACAGAAAATCCCACGATTTCTCCCATTACAAATATCTCAATAAACATATCAACATCACTTAGCTGATTTAATTGTTAAGTAAATCAATCTTGATTTCAATTTAATTCTAAACCCTGTTTGCCTCTTTATTGTCAGCATAAGATGTTTAACCTAAGATTTAATAATAGTTATATCTTTTTTTTTTGGTACTAGAGATGTGGGAACAGAGAGGGAAAGCAGCAAACACACAAGGAATAATAATATCCAGATCAAGGACCATTTCTGACAATTCTGCAATGATTTCACATGACCACTTGTGTGAACAAGTGATATGATTGACAGCTTCCAGGTGAGAAGACTCAAACTCAGCTGGGTCTGTAGCTTTTTAGCCTCACCGGACCAAGATGTGTGTCTTCACATTCTATGTGCTCTCTGGTGCATTCAGCAGTCCACTGGCCTTGCAAAAACCAGTTTAGGAAATTAGCATAATGGAGCAAGGAAAGCTCATAGATGTCAAGAGCATAGAGAACTAGAATGATCTTTCTCCTATCACGTGATTTCTGACAGCCAGTCAACTTTCTTCTTAACAAGACCTGCTTAATTACAAGATGTAATCAGACATTTAAAAGTTTACCACTGATACCAAGCACAGTTTTGTCAAATATCTGTAACTCAATAACAATTGAAGGGGTTTTTCAACCATACAGGGAGTGGATCCATTATCAATACCCGAGATTCCTATGATCTTGCATTTTCTTGAATTTAAAGAAAGGGATTACATTTTAATTTTCCCATGCTATACTACAAAGATAAGCTGAAATATGGCAGATTTGATGTAAAACTGTGAGTTTACAGGACATCTTTTAATGTAAGTCTAATGTTTATTTCAACATATTTTGGTTAGTAAATATTAATTCTAGGCCGAGCGTATTTCAGGCACTGTGGTATCCACGAGTAAAGCTGGTTTCCCTACTAAGAATAGATGTGTGTTCATTTAGATCATTTAGATTTCTGCAGCACAGACTCAGTATGTTTCACCTGATTCATTTATTCTTCATCCTGTTCACATAACTGTACAATGTTGTGCTTTGGATATGGAATTTCCACCAAAGACTCGCATGTTGACATCTTGGTTCCTAGCACATCTATGCTCAGTGGCAGACTTTTATGAAGTAACTGGATCATTAGAGCTCTGACCTCATCAGTGAATCAATATATCAATGGAGTCCCAATTTGAAGGGTCTATAAGGAGGTGGTGGGAATTATAGGAGGTGGGATCTACTTGAAGGGAGTGGGTCATAGGGGGCATGTTTTGGGGAACATGACTTGTAGCTGGTCCATTCCTCTCCTTCCCTTTGCTTTCTGGCTACCATGAGGTGACCACTGTGCACTGACTGCCATGATGTTTTGTCATACCACAAGCCCATAGTATTGAGGTAAAGTCACTATGAACCCAAACCCCCTGAAACCTTGAGCCCTCAATATACTCTTCCTTCCTTCAATTTGATTTTCTCCAGTATTCTTCCATGGTGACGGGAAGCTGACAAACACAAACTCTTGCAGTTGCATATATCCTCTCTTCCAGCTTCCCTTCCAGCTATGGATTTTTCAAAGTCAACGTCTGTGAAGTTGCCAGCCGGGCCTTGTACTCCCACATCCTATGCTTCTTGCTCTTTCCTATTCTGGAGATGATACTGCATGTGAAATATTGAAGATGAAGAGTCAGAAGATGGAAGAAGCCCAAGTTCCTAAAATTCTGCTTAGATGAGAGTTGCCCATCAATCAGAAGATCCTTTATGGAATGATATTAGGTAAGAAAAATTATTGCCTATGAAATTATTAAGACTGGAATAACATTCCTTGGACAAATATAATCTCTGTTGTAGCAAAAGTTACATACAGAAGTTAATGGAAATTCCTAAGCTCCTTCACATCAGAGAAGACCAGGAAAATAGCCTTCAACTGGTTTGAAACTATGACTTCATCTTCATTTATGCATTTAATAGTGCATATTAATCCCAAACTATGTGCTAAGCCTTGTGTTAAATGTTGGGAGCCAGCTGGAGAATAATACTGATAAAATCTCCCAATTAATGGACCCTACATTCCCGGGGGAGGTAGATAGTACAAAGATGAACAAATAGTACACAGGTTTATTACTGCAATGCTTTGAAGGACATAAGAAGGGTAAGTGTGATCAGAAACAGCAGAGTGGACAAGGAAGGCTACTTAGAAATTAACATTGAAATTGAGGCTAGGAAGAGAAGAAAACTAGAACTTTATGGAAATGTGAAATTGCAAAGGCAATGGCCTATTGTACGAAATAGCTACGATGGTTTGAAATAAGCGGCCCCTGATTAATTCCAAAGCTTCATTTAGTAACCCTTTGATTATCAATAACATAACACTACTGATGTTTTCAAGAATATCATGTCAGATGGAAGTTTCTATCCATATGGAAACACACATAGGACTTGAAGGTGTTTGACACCTAAAACTATGTTTCTAATTAGCATAGTTTATTTACTATTTTTAAACTCCAAATTTACCATGCTTAATATATTCAACTGGGCTGAGATTGACAGCAAGATAAATCTTTTTAGTTATTCATGATTAACTTGAATATCATCACAGTTAATATTCCTTAAAGCATATTTAACTCTAGTGAGCTTGAACAGAACCTCTGGAAGATACATTTTGGATAAGATGTTAAGAGGTTTCACTGAAGCTTATTATAGGTTCATTTGATTCATATAACCCCATTCCTATACTAATTAAAAAACCCATAGGAGAAAATTGCTATATATATATAAAGTTATATTAAGAAAACTCACTTAGAATCATACCAGATGAAATTTAAAAGATATCAAAATAGATCTCCGATTTGCATATTCTATCAAAGATGCTACAAAGCCAAGCTCTTAACTTATGGATCTGTGATTCTGGAATATCAAGTCATTGGAGAAATTGAACACAATCTATAAATGAGGAGATGAAGGTCAGGTTGTGCGTGGCAGACACCAAGAGCAGGAAGGGGAAAGAGGATCCAGCCCAAGTTCCCCAGCTGTGCACACCTGGACATTTTCCGCCACGCTGCCTGTTTCATGATCACCAGATGATTCCTGTTATTGTACGAGAAATGAAGCATCGAATTTACTCCAGACTTTTTTCCTTTTCCTTTTCTTCCCCTCGCTCCCATGATCTGCTCGCTGAGAACTTGCAGGCTTAGTGATGTATTTTTGGAAAACATAATACCTTTAGGTGTGTTGAAAATAGAATAGCATAAAAATTTCATGCCCAAAGAAACAAAAGGAGTTTCAGGATGTAATTAAAATAGGTGAGATCAGTGGAGCACACAGAGGGGATTGAGGGGGAGGAAGGAGGGACGGGATAAGGGAGGAACTACAGAGTGAAATACACAAAATTATGTCATATCCATACATGAATATACCACAGTGAGACTAACCTTTGTGTCTATCTATAAAGCAGTGTTTTAAAACCTACAAATAATAGGAGGAAGATCAGTGGGAGTAGAGAAAGGGGGACAGGGAGGGAGGGAAAGGGGGAAGTACTGAGGACTAAAATGGAGCAAATTAGATTGCATGCTTGTATGATTATGTAAAAATGAACCCCAGCATTATTTATAACTATAATTCCATAATAAGCACATAAAATAAAAATTTACAAAGTATGTGACATTATGGCTTACTTGAGAAAAAACACCCATATCATAATTCTAGTAACTCTGATATATCACATTTACTTCTTCCTATTGAATAATATTTTATCTATAGGAGTTGACCAGAAAAATCTCATCTTGGAAAATTTTATTTCAATGTAATGGTGTTCTTTATGCAGGTAATCATGGGCAGCTTTGGATGCTATTCAGAGAATTTCTCAGCATTCCAATCACTCCCTCCATATCTCATCTCATCCATGCCCCTCATCTACCTCACATGAGTAAATGCCTACAAGAATCCTATAAACATCACCATGATTGCTCATATTTTGTACATAAGGAAACAAAGGTCAAAGAAAACAAATTTTCCCCAAGAAACTATTATGTATTTTGGGTTATGGGTTATTGGTTATTTGTTGTATGTTTTCAAATAGGGTCCCCTAGTTGAATTTTATCCTTTGGATTCTAAACCTTATGTTCTCTGTTATTAGGTAGTTCAGCTTCCCAATGTAGAGAAGTTCTTTGTATAGTAAAGATCAGGGAAAGGAGAGGGGCAGGAAAAGAAGGAAGAAAACAAAGGGAAAGCTCTGGGGAAAATCAGATACTTTATTTCCTATACAAAGAACTTCAGTTACTATATAAATTTCTCTGTACAACAGAGAATTCCCTTCTCTGTTCCCTGTAGGGTCATTTATTAATGACATAATCCACTTGTCTGTTTTTTGCTTCATTCTTTTAAGTCTTCCCTAAGAATAACAAAAACAAATTTGTTCTTATATATGAGAACAATAGCAAATAAGAAGAAATCAAAAAAAGGAATCCAAGAAATCAGAGAAACAAACAAGCCAAAAAAAAGTTGGCCAAGGATTAATTTTAGCCAAAAGTACATATTGTGAATTATGAATGGGTGCTTGAACTTCTGAATGAGAATTGTCTTCGTTCTTCAAAATGACAAGGCTAACTTAGGGGAAAAATGAAAATAAAGTAGAAGAGTCAAGGTGGGCATAATTTTGATGTCAGCTCTGCATCCTTGCCCTTCTTGAACACTTGAAAGAAAAAAGCAATTATATTTTCCAGTAGTACTAGTGATTGACAACAAGATGCTATCCCACTTTCTCACAGTGATATAAAATGTTTCTGTAATAAGTAACAAATTTCTTGGGTAGAATTAACCTCTGTCTCTTTATCATTGACAATGGTCTAAGACTCTATATCACAATGGCTTTTCCAAACTCTAGTTCTCCGTGTACAGAAATATTTGAAATTTTGTGGCATATTGCCTACAATGAAGCTGATTTCATATAGTTCTGATTAATGTATGAGTCTCTTGAAAATTATGATTAAATAGTATGTCAAAATATTGACAATTTTAACTATATTCTTATTTCTTTAAAATTAACTAAAGTACAAGGGTAATATATTAAGTAAGGAGACCCTGGATAGAGGTAGTAAACATGTTAGTTTATGTTTAAATTTTTACAAAATTGTTTATTATTATAAATTATTATTATTATAAATTATATTATTTATCTTAAAATTCATCCTTTTAATGATTTTACTACCAGCAAAGTTTTCCAAAGACTGAAAAATATGTTTATATGTTTCTATGAAAACCTGTCTAGTTTTGATGTTATAATTTTGTTAAAATTCATAATTTAGCAGAAATCTATTTTTAAAGAGTTCTATTAAAAAAAGAGAAAAATGCATAGACTCTTAGGCTAAAAAATAAATGGCATGAAACCTGTGTTAATCTAATATTTGAAGAATAAAGATCTTCAAGAAGAACAGCTCAATAGGATGCAAAGTTCAGCAGGAAAAACACAATTACACAGGATATTGGCTAGTACTGCTTTCATTTTTAAAATTCATCTAGTTATCTTATGTTGCATTTATGTAAACTGAATATCTTCTGACAAGTACCCTTACCATTATGTAACTAATGGTGGTAATTGAAAAATCAGGCTCTTTGGGTATATAATAATCCAAAGGGGTTATCTGACATTAATTTTGAAAACTGACTGTAAAATATAATTACTCTGAAACTCACAGACAGAATTATAATAGTACAAACATTGTGTGTGTGTGTGTGTAGGAAGAATCTACCCAGAATGAACTTTTTCTTCTCTATTTTTTGGGAAGGTTTATCTGCTGCACTTGGTCCATGTGCTTCTGACTAGTTTAGATGCAGCTAAGTCTACCCTGCTCCAAGTCTTAAGCCCTGGGGGTGAGCAGACATGCCATGTCTGTGATCAGCATATCCAGTCTCATGAGATTTAGTGTTGTTGAAGGCAGGACTCCAATCTGGATGATGAGACTTATTCCAAGCATCTTGGTGGTAGCTGTTGAAGATAAGTAGCTGTCCAGCACGTTATAAATTCTACTAATTCATAATTGATGAAGGAGAAAGCAAGTCTAAGGCTGACAGAGGTCCTCATACTTGGAGGAAGCCTAAAAATCAAGCAAAAATTGACCCCAAAATGAGTCTTGTTAATACTGCTTGAGCTCCTGCATACATAAATGCCTTCTGTTTGCTGAGGTCTTCTCCAGAATTTTCATTCTAGGCCAATGAATTCCCTTTTAATTTTGCCAAAATGAATATGAGTAAATGAAGACAATTCTGAGTTCTCCACAGCTCAGAAGGTGTTAAATGGAAACACACCAATAAAAAGCTGTAAAGTACAGTGACGTGAGGAACGTGAGCATCATATTCACCTCATTGTAGGGTTAAAAATTCTGAGGCTCAAGAGTTTAAAAAACCTATGGCAAGAGTGAGAATATTTTCCCCGTGAACTCTAGCCTATTTCTCTTGTAAAACATGCTTATCCAATTGACAAAGAACCATCATTTTCTTCCTTCCAGAAATGTTGAACCCAACTCAGTCTCAACCAATTTTCATGAGCATTTAAATTCATCAGATAAAAGGAATGATATTATACTGTCTTCATGATCCGAAAAGGAGAGAAGATGAAATGATAATTATAGAATGAAAACTTGGGTGGCTTGAGATGAATTAATATTTTGTAAGCCAAATAGACTTTTTGAGCATTACTGATTTCCCGAAAATGGTCTGTAATGTTACCAAATGTTTGTCACTGTGAATGCTATATACATCTTTTACTCTTTCTTTCATAGAGGTCATGTCATTTATGCAACTCCCATTCATTTACTTATCAAAAATTTTATTGAGTGTTGTCTTCTTGGAAACATGGGAAGGCATTTCATGGGTTGATGGAGAAACACTTACTGCAATGAGATAGCAACAGCAATAGAGAAAAACCAATTATATAGAGAGTTGTAAGATCTTAGATGTGGAGCTATCTTGCTCAGTGAGAGAACCTTCTGATCTTTATTTGGCCAGAAGTCTCCATGGTCTCTGCTTGAGGAAGCCTAGCATAGAAAACATATTGCCATTCCCTTAGCAGACAGACCACATGCACAGGTTGAGTAAAAGTTGGGAATTCAACACTTCACAAAGCAGTTGGCTTCTAAAAGTGGGCAAATTATAATAAGTTAGGCATTTGTGTTTGCCCTTCATCAAATTCACATGTTGAAACCTTAGTCTTCAATATGGTGGTATTTGTAGGTGAGACTTTTTAGAGGTAATTGGGTTTAGATGCAGTCATGGGGGAATGATGGAATTCATAAATTTGCAAGAAAAGGAAGGACTAGACCTGGTCTTTCCACCATGTGAGAACATGGGGCAGCCAGGCAGAGTGCTTTCCCCAGGAACTGAATCAGCAGCACCTGGATCTCAGACTTCCTGGCCTCCAGAACTGTGAGATATGAATGTACATTATTTAAGCCATGGACCCAGGGAATGGTATCTTCTATGAGCAACAAGAGCTGAGACAGAATCTCATTTCAAACGTCCAGGACTCTGCATCACCATTACACAAGATCACCAAGAAATTAGTCTTTAGAATTTGGCTCACACTCTCCTTTCCAGATTTCATGGTTCTCGCCTCCTTTTGGTCTTTATTAACCAATGTGTCAGTCAGCTTGACATCACTCTGACCCAGATACATGACAAGAACCTTACAGGAGGAAAAGTTTATTTGGGGCTCCCATTTTCAGAGGTCTCAGGCCATGGTTGGACAGCTCCATTACTTTGGTCCCAAGGAACGTCATGGCAGAAAGATATAGGAGAGGAAAGCTTCTCAGTTCATGGCAGCCAGGAAACAGAAAGAGAAGGAATCAGGGGCAGATATAGTTCAAGGCTATCCCTCCAGTGGCCTGTATCCTCCAGCCATGCTCTACCTGCCTACAGTTATCACCCAGTAGTCCCTTCAAATGATTAATATATTAAATTGATTAATTCACTGATGAGGGTATAGTCCCCACAATCTAATCATTATCTAAAAGGCCCATCTCTAAACTTTGCTTTATTGAGAAACCATACTTTTTAAACATGAGTTTTTCAGGGAATGGTAATGATCTAAACTATAACAATCAACATACCAATCTTGTCAAGGAAAGTCATGGGTCTGGTTGCAGAAATTTTAACACATTATCAGGGTCTCATGGAGGATATTCACTTTAGTTGTCTCCTATTTTATGTCATCATCCAGAAAAAATATGTTATTAAGAAGGTAAACTCAGAAGATCCTGTTAGCAAGATTATATTCTAACTAGGTTTTTTGGGGGAGTCTATTTTATAGAGTGTATAGAATCAGAAAAATCCTATTCCGAGGGGCTCTGGTTGGTATTCATTTTCAGCTAAAGCATACAGTTCTTTCTCCTCTAACCCTGAGCACACACAGAGAGAATGGGAACACCACCTATTGAATTCTTGAAGCATGGGGGTTCAGGATTGGTTCTCTTCCCAGAGAACAGCGTTGTTTGAAATTAGACTTAGCAGAATAGGTGATAACCAGGAATTGGGACTAAAATACAGAGCTCATGTGGCTTAGAGAAGGGAAAAGTGTGTGCCTGTTCTGTAATTATTGCTAAATTGTCCCTTAAGTATCTACTTGTCTGATAATCAGTTAAGAAAGCCAATTTTTTCATGCAAAGGGGCCATAAGGACATTGCATTTAAAGTCACTCTAGATAAAAATGTAAGTTTTTTGGATTGTGTATACTGTGTATACTTTAATTTTCAGTTCTGCTTTGGGGAGTTGCTAGGTCAGTCTGTTTTTTGATCAAACAGGTCTATTTTTTTAAATGTTATTTATATTGAGCCATCATTTGCCTCTTATAACTTCCACCCAGAGGTCCCAGTTAAACCTTTTTGGAACCAATCAAAATACACCTGTATTAGTCTGTGTTCTCTAAAGGAACACAATCAATAGGAAGTCTGATTTTAAAAAGAGGATTTATTAGGCTGGCTTACATGACCAGAAGCTGGAGAGTCCTCAATGACCGTCTGCAGGCTGGAGAGCTGGAGGACCCAGCAGCTGTGTAGTCCAGGAGGCTGAAGCCCCAGAACAAGAGGGATCAATGGTGCTACTCCTAGTCCAAGACCAAAGACTTCTGGAAACTCCCTGGAGATTCACTGGCAGAGTCTGTTTTGGAAGAGTGAAGGAGAGGGTTCCAGAGGCTGGTGTCCTCAAGGAATCTCAGCTGCAATCAAGACCCGTTCAATAAGAATCCAGCTTGCATCCACTTTTGCTTCCTTTTTCTTCCACCTTTTATTCCATCCAAGCCGTCATCATAATGGATAGGGCCACCCACTCTTAGGAAGGGTCTCCAGTTGGCTCTCCCACATGCCAATCATTCTTAGACTCACCCTCATTGACACACCCAGAAGCCTCTTAATCTTCTGCATATCTTAATCCAATCAAGTTGACAATTCAAATTGGCCATTACAACACCTGAAAACTTGCACACCCAGCACTCGCACATCAAAGAAAACTACCTTTCTGCCTGGAACTGAGAAGATTTCCCAGATAACAGACTTTCTGTATTAAAACCAGAAAGTTTTTTGGTTGGGGACCGCAAATCAAGTCAAGATGGCGCCTGGTAGTTTGCCAGGAGGAGTGGATTGTGGGGCAACGCCACCGAGCCATTAAGATGATGGGGATTCCTTATTGGCTGATTGCTGTATCTGGATGATGCTAATTGAGCCAAGCTGTGTGTAATCAGTTAGGTATATATATACCACTGTTGTTCCATAATAAAGCAGTTCCCGCTTCAACCTTTAAGTTGCTTGTCACCTCCCAGTTATTTTGCCCAGCTGGAAACCAGAATGGATATGCCCGGAACTCAGGTTTCTGGGACATAGGCTCTTCAGTGCTGAAGTCAATGAAAATCACAGGCAAATCTGGAGAAGTCAGTTGATTGATTGCTCACAGTGTGGCATATGTTGGTCTGGATGCCTTGCGTGTCTGGTCTCTGACCCTGTCGTCAACTGTAAAATGCATGGAATCAAAGGTGGCATGCTGCCTGCTTACTCCTCAGGAGCCCAAGCTCCCTGTGGAGACAAGTGGCAGGGAAGTGAATGTTGAGATGAGCACACCTTTTACAGCCTTCCTTGTCCTAGGTGTGATCATGTGACTGTGTACCTCAAACAGAATGAAGGTGGGGGGTGGCATGTGCCAGTTCTAGGCCAAAGCATTTAGGAATTGAGCATATTGTGATAAGATTGTTGGTATGTTGGAGCTTCTTTTTCACAACTTCACGGCTACTAGCATTGCATTGATGAATTTAGTTGGTATTCACATTGTGTTATCCAGAAAGGTTTTAGGATTCGTCCAAGGATACTCATCAGATCAGTAGGTGAGCCATACAGGAATCCAGAAAACCTGTGTGTTCTCTAAACCAACTTGCCTCTCTGTCTGAAAGTAGTGAATTAATTTGTCACACTGCAATCCAGCTATTATTGGAATGCCCAGATCTCTACAACTCTATCTTCTACACAATTTCTCTAACCAATTGAGACCATCTGAACCAAATGTCTTTGATTTTGGATTTTCACTTGAAACAATGGCTTTAAAATAACATAATAAACTTTAAGGACATACATCTTCACTGGTTAATAAGTTGAACTGGCTCAGAGGTTGTAGCATAGCTTTAACCAAATGCATTGTGGTAGGGAGACCAACACTGTGGCCATTGAAGGTCTCATCCCAACGAATTTCTCTACATACTTCACATTTTTTGTTCTGTTGTTATTTTCTATGTACTTGATAGATAATCTGAGGATCCTAGAGAAATGGTTATCATAATTTGCTAGTTAGAAAGTTCAGGAAGTAATTGCAGATTGGATTACCATGAGAAACAAGATCACCAGCAAAAGTTTTACGGGAGTTTTTTATTTGAAGGTTCTCAAAGGTTTTTTAAATTAACATTCAGACATATCACAGCATTCCAAATGAAAATCAGTGTGTATGTGCAGGTGTGTATGGGCGTGGTAAGGAGAATATCTGTAAAAATATATAGGCATCTTCTACTTATTTTTGTGATTGCTTTCAGGTATGAGTGATGTTAAATAAAGAAATGACTCAAGCTAGTATACATCTTACATATTTCCAGAAAGATTCAATGCATGAGAATACTTACTCTTTTCTATCTTCACTAGTATTTGATATTGTCTTTGAAAAAAAATCACACCTATTTCTATTCTTCCCTTTTATATCACTGTACCTAATGTGGTCCCTGAACATTTCTGTTTGAGCTGTTTAAGAATTCCCTTAGCATGTGTTACTGTGGCTCCTCTGCTGCCCATCTTCTGAGTAATAATGATAGTTGCCATTTCTGAGGGCTGCCTGAGAGTCCAAGTCTATGCCTGTGAGCAGTGAATTAGATCCCGTGACCGAACTGAGTTTTAAAGCCATCAATTCAACTTTAGCCATCATTGAATCCTCCTCAGCTTTGGAACAGGGACTATGCAGAGTTTATAATCAGTAAATGTGAATGGATGGAATGATGAATGGGAGGTTGGACAGGTGAATTGATCACCAGTTGTCTGGATGAAATAGTCAATGATTGTGTTCAGCCTGTTAGAAAACAGGAGAAATGTCACCTTAAACTAGGAATGTGGCTGATGAAACAGGATTTTATTGGAAAGATGATATATCATAATTTAACACTTCACCACATCATTCTCAGTCTCATCCAGTACTTTACTCCTCTTCTTTGTGTTGTTTTTCTTTGTTTCTTATGTACAGTTCAGTCAAGTTTGAATATCTTTTTTGATATGAATATTTAGGTAAATATTCTTTAAAATGTAAATTTTTATTTTTTAAGCATCTAACCTTGTCTTCCTGTAAATATTTTTTAGTTGTAGATGGATACAATAGCTTTATTTTATTTATTTATTTTTACGTGGTGCTGAGGGTAGAACCCAGTGCCTCACATGTGCTAGACAAGTGCTCTACCACTGAGCCAGGACCCTAACCCCTTTTCATTATTTTAATAGTTATTAAATAGATAGCATTGGGAAGGAAGCTTCTGACCAAATTCATGTCCTGCCATATAAGGATGACTAGTTTCTTGGCTCAAATGAAGTAGACTTGAATTGAAATCAGATCAGTGGGTTTGGCTCAAATTAATACCTTTTTTCCCCTCAAAACAGTGTCTCCCATGGTTACCTTACAATATTTTAAGAGAAACTGCTTTTAGAAACAAATGTTAGATATTCCATGTTTTCTATAATTGCAGTGGCAATATGGAAAACACCTCTACTTATGGTTGAAAAAGAAAAGAAAATTCTCTTAAAATTGAAGGTACCCATGCCTCCATGAGTTATGTCACAGACCAGATATAAGAGCATCCTACCTAGAAAAACACAAACCTTATCCAACAAAATGCAGGAAATGTGGGGAAAAAAGAAATGATCTCCAAAATGAAATATTTGGTGGGAACTGGAGGCCATCATCCACAGTAGTCCAGCAATAGTTCCTCCAACATTTATTCCACAGTTCTTCGATGATTAAACCAAAAGCCAAATGGACGTTTACCTACTGGTACCAAGAGCCCTGGGAGAGGAGCCCATTCTGTGCCAAGGGCAACTGGAGCTAGAAATGTAGATATTTTGTGCTAATTTCAAAACAGAATGGGAAATGTAAAATTGAAGTGGCTCAAGCCTATGTTGAAAACCTTGGGCACAGAATATCTAGGGAGAGTATTTCTTAGCGTCTTATTGTATCTCTACATTAATAAGGGTAAGTTTTTTTTTTCTATAGGTTACTATATTTGTATTAAAATCAACATCTGGTATTATATATTTTTCCATAATTGAAATTTTAAAAACCAGACATTTTAAGGGTTTTTTTTGTTTTTGTTGATGACAATTTTTTTTAAACATTTTTAATTTTTATGTGGTGTTAGCGATTGAACCCAGACCAGTGCCTTGTGCATTCAAGGCAAGCACTGTACCAACTGAGCTAGATCCCCAGCCCAACAATTTTATTTCTAAATATCAACTGTAAAGTCTCGTGTCTCAAAGTAACACACTAATCCATGTAATTATTCCTCACCCTTATTAAGCTGCATATGAAGACAGAGTGTGATTGGCTTATATGTGATTCACTTTAAAACTCAGTTTGGGGTAAAAATGGGAGTTCATAACCCACTTGAATCTAATGTATGAAATATGATATGTCAAGAGTTTTGTAATGTTTTGAACAACCAATAAAAAAAAAGTTTTAAAAGTTAAAAAAAAGAACTCAGAATGAGTTTAAACCACAGTGAGTTGAGTTTTTTTAATTCTTAGTATTAGAATAGATTATTTAGTTTTAAAAGAAATACCTAAACAAATCAATAAGAGATATGTAGATAGTGAATTTCCACAGCCACCAGAAGTTTCAAACAGTGTAAAGAACTAAGAATATTGAAGCTGGGCAAGGTGGTGCATGCCTGTAATCCCAGTGGCTCAGGAGGCAGAGGCAGGAGGATCAGGAGTTTCAAAGTCAGTTTCAGCAATTTAGCAAGGCCCTGTTTCTAAAAAAAAAAAAAAAAAAAAATAGTAGATTATTACAATTGTAAATCTTTTATTTTGAGTACCCCTTTACCTTCAGGGTGGAGTTTATGGAAATGCACTTTGAAGTCATAATACTTTTTACCTGGAAATGGGTAAGAATTCCTAACTAGATTTGTGACCGAATCTTCTGAATCTTGCATCTGATATTCACACCTCTGATATTAAAAGTGAAGAAGGACAAGATGATGGTGATGATAGAAGTCATAGAGATTTACATACATTATTTGTGATTGGGAGGAAATTTTAAACTCTCATTTTCTAGGTGTAGAAGCTGTAAGTCACTTCTGTGATTTATAAAATTTGCTCCTTGGGTAGAAGGAGGGTGGAAAATAGCAAAGCGTCCTATTTTCAAGTATGAAAAAGTCACACTGAAATGCATCTATTTGTATGATATGTATCTATTGCTAATTATAATAAAAATAATTTTTAAAAGTTTTCTCCACTAGGAAGTGCATGGCTGGGATGAAATCAGTTGTATCTCCCTCCCAATGTCAACTTTTTTTTTCCCCCAATAAGCAAGGATGTCATGTGAAAGAAAGGAGAAATATTGATAGATTTCCAAATTTGCCAAACTTACTTGCTTGCCCATAACTGTAGTGGGTATTTCTTTGCTCCTAGTACCCATTGGCAGTTGGAGGTCATTAGGTTGTTAATTTCCAGCAATCTGGAAGCAGTCATGAATTATTTCAGAGTAAGCCTCTTTTCTTGGAACCTCTCACTCTCAGTATCCTCGAAGTCTCCTTTGGTTAACTGTTGAAGTTGAAAGTTGTAACAGGAGCCAAGTCTAGTTGATTCCAAAAATCTGTTCCCTTTTAATATCCATCTCATGTCTTGCAGTTGAATATCAAAAATACGAAGCCAAATTGTGCAGATCATTGTTTCAGAACATTGCAGAAGGCCCTCCATGAGACCTGCTCTTCCTGGATGTCAAGAGGTAGATGAGGGCTAGCAATTCTTTGTTTTCTAGTTAGGTACAGTATCCAGAGCTGTTTCTTGATTTTTAAAAATTATTCTTTCCTTTACTTAATGGAATATTTGGTAGATAATTGAATAAAAATATAGACCATACATTGATTCTATTGTTAATAAAGCATAGAATTTTTGCATCAGATTCTTACTGCTTCCATTGGGATTGTGATTTCATTTTGTTTTGTCTATGTGCAGGTATATAGTTTTCAGCTGGGGTAGTATCTCATGTCTTCACTGAAAATCACGGGATTTTATTTTATCAAATGTATTGAGTAGTCAGTTATATTGTAAGGGTAAGCAGTAAAGACTTTATATTTTAGGTAATAAGCTTCAATTAATGAGGAGATATTCTGTTGTGGGATGTAGAGAACTGGAAGGAACACATTCCCGCACATGAACAGAAATATAACTAAAATTAACTAACTTTAAATTCATGAGTTTTTGGGAATCAACCAGTAGAGCACCCAACTGACCCAAAGTTTAAGGAGAGGTAAGGGAAATAGATTCCTGCACGTGTTTGCTCCAGGTAGATACAGCCTGATACCTGCTCCATTTTATTCTCGAAAACTTCTCAGGAGTGGCTTAGATGGATAGTGGGGAGATATTTGAATGACCAGTTGACTTGATTAAAATCAGCATCTAGGGTAGAACATGTTATGTATGATTTCTTGGAATCACCTATCCATCCTCTTGTGATCTGAGACAGAAACCCTGATGAACTATCTTACTGTCATTGCCAAAAACGTTAATGAGAAACACTTCGGAATTTTCCCCTGTATTTTTAGTGACACTAATTGAGCCTAACGGATGTTGCACAAGAGACTCTTCAACATTTTCATGAACTTATAATGAACCATGTGTTAAAAATAGAAGAACCTGTGTTATCTGTTTTCCATGGAACCCCAAGTTCCACAGAGGGGGACATGGAGGTTCCCCAGGTAGAGGTCAAGAGGAATGGCTAGAGGTGGGAAGTCTGTTCATTGACTTCAACCCAAAGGAGCTCCGGTCTCTCCTCTTTGGCTTATATTGGTTTATTTGGGTTTTTGTTGTTTATGTTATCCAGATGTCTTGATTCCCTGAATATTTTTGATATAAATTATAACTTTTGCAAATATTTTCTCTTATTATTTGGGTATTTTCTTCAATTTGTTGATTATTATTATGAATTTTGCTGTGCAGAAACTATTCAGTTTGATGTAATGCATTGGTCTATTTTTGCTGTAGGTGGTTGTGCTTTTGGGGGTCAGAGCTAAAATAGTTGTTCAGACCAATATTAAGAAGCTTGCCCTGTTTGTTTTGTGGTAGCAATTCTATAGCTTCAGGTCTCATCATTAAGTGTGGAGTCATTTTGGAGATGATTTTTATATGTGGTATGAGTTAAGGTTCTAATTATATTATTATTAATGTGGATTTCAAAGCAGCATTTATTGAATAGGCTGTCCTTTGCCATTGTGTATTGTTTGCATCTTTGTCAAAAATCAACTGCTTGTAAATATGTTAATTAGCTTGATTTAATCATTCTACAATGTATACATAAGTCAAAACACCACATTTTACCCAATAAATATATATAATTTTTGTCTGTTAATTAAAAAATAAACTCTAAAGTTTTACATAAAAATGGGAGATTGTGTTGCTGAAGAATTCAGAAAATTACTCACCTTGGTACTTGTGAAATTTTATATATGTAGATGAGTAATATATAGAGAGAGACTGAAAGTGGACCAACTAAAATGAGATCCAATGTCATTTTGTATCTATGAGAAAATAAGATCAAGTTGATTTTACTCCCATGACATTAAGGTGATCAGTCATAATAGAATTGGATCTACAAATTAACATTGAGCAAGTGAATTGCTTCTTGTAGCATTAATTCATACGTGAAAGGCATTATGAATGCATAAATATTCATAGCTGGTCATATTAATGGCCATAATGTTGTCATGGGATTATTTAAACAATGTATAACAACAAATTGTTTCAGCCTTCAAGGTAAAATTACTTAATAGGCAGAGACATTAACTAAAAGCCCCATTCCACATACGCATATGTATTATTTTTTTAAATGCAATTAGAACAAAATTTCCCTCAGGGTAGTGTAAAAGTTCATTGTTAATGATGCTAGGAAAACTGAAAGTTAAAATAGTTATATATAAAACTTTAAATAGCCAGGGATGATCTAGTGAAGGAAAAACAAACAATTTTTCTATAAATGTAACTTAAAACATCTTATTTTTCCCTCTGGTCATGATCCTGTCAATTCTGGGTCTGAAATGATAAAAAGATGGAGAAATCTATGGAGTTTAAAAATTATTTAATGTTCTAATATTTAACAGGCAATCTGTAACATTTCATATGGAGGGTATGGATTTTCCCAGAACAATACCAGCCAGGTACCTACAAAAGCTGGTAGTCCCTTACTCTTATCACATGTGGGCACTGACGGAACCTCACCTCTGAACCAGTCATTATGAAAAAATGACAAAGTTGTGGACATTACTGCTCTCACCTCTTTGTTGCCTCTGAGGTCTCTTCCCAGGAGAATGAGTCATACTGGGGGACATTGGGTTTATTAATGGGAAACCTAAGCAGAGCGGGCACCCATTGATCCCCAGAGCAACATTCAGGGGTGTCATTAGCTGGCATTGACTTTTGAGTAAAACATTCTGGGCGTGATCACTTCCTTCATTGCTTTGTATTCTAAATTAGGCTTTTTTCTTCTTCTTAGCACTGTCAGAGGTTTGTTCTGGAAAAAGACATTAATTAGTCACTGAATAAAACCAAAGGACACATGGGAGTCTACTGGGGGAAACAGTGAGATTTTTGAGGGGGGGAAAAGCAGTGAATCATTTTGCTTTCAAGTTCCTAGAAACCAATATTTGTGCTTTGGTAGTCCTTGCCCTTGTCATGAGCATGGTTGCTTCTATGATTAGTAGAATAATAAGACACCCAATAACTGGGCAAGAGCAGGGTGAGGTTTGTATATCTAATTCAATTTGTTCCTTCTATATGTATACTAAAGTATTCTGCTCTGAATAAAATAATCAATGTCTAGCATGCCAGGAAGAAGAACCAGTGCAGAGGGATTTATTTTAAAATTATTCAGCAAAAAAAAAATTAGGGCATTGTCCATCAATTTAGTAATTCAATAAATGGTGTGAAAAATAGTAATTAGCATGCAAAGTTCAATTTTCCTGATAAGAAAGGGAGAAATCCTGAAAATATGAAAATATTCATTCTGAGCATCATTCTGTTATTTCTCTCAGTTTGCCAATCCTCTCTTCTTATACTTCTTTGAAAACTTCTTTACCATAGCTTATCAAAATACACTTTTTAATTTTTACTATGAAGGGACTCTAACCCATTAAATAAAATATTTTCAAACTAATGTGTTGGCTCCGGGGACCCAGGGTTCACTTAAAGATATCTATCCAAAGTTTTGAATTCTCAGAAGAATAGATTTTCAATAAGGTAAATATCCACTACAAAATGTTCTTGGACAAATTGTTTAGAAACCATAGTGTGTGTGTGTGTGTGTGTGTGTGTGTGTGTGTGTGTGTGTAAATGTCTCTATAATAGGTTTTGTACAGTGGTTCAGAAATTTCTCAATGGTCCTTGGCTTTCTTTCATCCTAAAAGGCAAGGGATAGGTAGAGCATTATTATTGAGAAAGTTGGGGGTCTTCTTTGTGATTGATTTGTGAGCGGTTTCAAGTGGTGCCTTTAAGGCCCTGCATGAGGTAAATTGTGGGGATACCTGGGGCAAGGGAGATGCTGTTTTGGGACACAATTCTTCAGGCCCAGGTGGAACCCCCTCTGTCTTCCTGGCCATTCTGTTGGTTCCAGCTTGCTAGCCCCTTGCACCTGGCTCCTGCCTGCCTCTGCCTTCACCCTAGGGTTCCCTGCATGTTGTCCCTATGCAGGTGACACTGTCTTCCTACATGACTCCATTTTAAATGTCCCACTTTGGTGAACCATGTCTTGTCCCTGTGTTCCAAAACCTTTCTTCCTCCTGTTGCTGACGATTCTGTAATTACCTTTGGGTTTCCAGTAGACAGCGCAAAGTTCTCTCCTGTGTGGTCCAGCCCTTCTGTGCCCCAACTTCCTGTGTGTCCCTTTGCTTTGGTGTTCCTTATTAATGTCATGATACTTCCAGGGACTGAGAGTCACTGGTCACGCCTCCTGTCTCCCCATCATCCTCCTAATTCTCCAGACAGATCACCATCTATTGTCCCCTGTCTATTCTGAGCGTTGTAACAAAAGTAGTTCCATTTTAAGAGCACATACTGTGTCTGCATCTCAGCAGAATCTTCCCTGAGCCCTCTCTAACCACAGATTTAGCCAACCACAGGTGGAAATATTAGGGGGAAAAAAACCTTTTGTACTGAAATTGTGTTGATTTTTTTCTTGTCATTTTTCTATAAGTAGTGTACTCTAACCACTATTTAAATTGTATTAGATATTATAAATATTATATAGATGATTTCAAGTATATGGGAGGTGCTTTCTATGGTGTATAAATGCTGCATGATTTTATGTCAAGGAGCTGAGAATCTGCAGATTTTGATATCTCTGGGGAGTCCTGGACTCAATCCCCTATGGTTTCTCAGGGAGGACGAGATGTATTTTTCTCATTTAACATTATCAACAGGGCTGGGGTTGTGGCTCAGTGGTAGAGTGCTTGCCTTGCATGTGTGAGGCACTGGGTTTGATCTTCAGCACCACATAAAAATAAATAAATAAAAATAGAGATATCGTGTTCATCTACAACTAAAAAAAAATTAAAAATAAATATTATCAACAAATCAGCTGAAACATACTAAAATTAGATTTGTTATTATTCATGAGGATATTCATGTTGGAAACACCCTAGATGAGTGTCCATGGTTTATGACATAGTGTTATAGTTTGGATATAAAGTGTCTCCCCTAAGAACTCATGTTGGACAACACAGGAATGTTCAGAGGTGAATGATTAGATTATGAGAGGTTTGACCTACTCAGTGGATTCATCCCTTCGATGGGTTACTGGGTGGTAACTGCAGGCAGGTGGGGTACGACTGGAAGACCTACACCTCTGGGGACGTGCCCTTGGAGATTATGTTTTGTCACTGGCTCCTTTCTCTCTCCTTGCTGATGGCCATGTGCTGAGACTCCTTCCTCCTCCATCCCCTTCTGCCATGATGTTCTGCCTTCCTGGCCCCAGAACAATGGCACCAACCAACTTTGGACTGAGCCTCTAGAACCATGATCCCAAAATTAACTTTTCTTCTACGTTGTTTTGGTCGGGTTATGAAAATCTCACACACACAGCTAGGAAATATCAAAACCAGAATTTGGCCAGGCATGCAACCATCCTAACAACATTGGATACCTCTATGGAGGAGGCAGGAGAGGTCTCTGCTTTAACCAATGCCATATATATGTAAAATAATCACCACTCCATCATTCAAATGTGTCAGTTGTCATTTTATTTATATTCTTATTTTATCTATTCTTCTATTGTCACTTTTTTAAAATTAAAACAGTCATTTTTTTTTAAATGTAGTCTCACTAAATTGCCCAGGCTGGCCTAAACTCAGTGTCCTGAGTAATGGGATTATAAGCATATATCATCATGCCTGGTGGCTTTATATTTTAGAGCAGTTTTAGGTTTATAGAATGATCAAACAGAGATGGTGGAATGAGATGGACATCACCACCCTGGGCACATGTGTGACTGCACATAGGGTGTGACGCTACATCATGTACAACCAGAGAAATGAAAAGTTGTGCTGCAACTGTGTGCAATGAATCAAAGTGCGTTCTGGTGTCATATAGACCTAATTAAAATAAATTAATTAATTTAAAAAATCAAACAGAAAGTACAGACTTCTTATCTATGTCCTATCTCCCCTCATAGATGGGTTCTCTCTCCATTATTGATCTTTGCATTAGTGTGATTGTTTTCATCAGCTTTTTCGCTGCTGTGACTAAAAGGATCTAACCAGAACAACTGTAAAGGAAGAGAGGTTTATTTGAGGGCTCACGGTTTCAGAGGTTTTAGTCCAGAGAAGGCCGGCTCTGTTGCTCGGGGCTCAAGATGGAGCTGAAAATCAGGGAGGACTGTATGGGAGAGGGCAGCAGCTCACATCATGGTGATCCAGAAGCAGAGAGAGAGACTCCACTCTCCAGAGACAAAAGTACAAACCCCAAAGCCACGCCCCAATTCCCGCCTCCTCTATCCACACTCTACCACTTCAATTATCCCATCAGGGATTAACTCAGGGATTGGGCTAAGACTCTTACAACCCAACCATATCCCCTCTGAACCTTCCTGAATTGTCTCACCTGTGAGCTTTGGGGGACACCTCACATCCAAACCTTACCACTGACACACTTCTTATAATTGACAAATCAGGCTTGACATATTGCTACTTATATAATGCACAGGTTACGTTGGGATTCGCTGCCTTGGACATTTATAGGAGTTTGGGGAAATGCATAATGTCATGGATCTAGCCTCAGCGTTCATAAAGATTAGTCTCATTGTCCTGGACATCCCCCAGGCTCATCTGGCTCTGCCCCTTCTTCCTCCCAATGCACTGGCAACCAATTTTAGTTAAGTTTTGTGTACCATGGCATGTTGACAGTTAATTATCTATCATCCCTCTTCTACTTTGTGCCTCCTCTGAGGGTTTCATAACTAAAAGTTTATCTTCTCCTCTCGGGAGAAACCATCTTACTCAATCAAAATTCTCTATCGTTTTATGTGTTCCTCCCCATGGAATTGATAGTCCTCACCTATATCCATATCTGCATCTTCTTATATGCGCACATTTAATAAGGAAAACATGAAGATATTTTAATCTTTTTTGCCCCTGGACATTGCAGGTGAAGTTATAGCTTTTTAGGATGGTCTCTTTATCTCCCTTGCTCTGCCCAGTGGGAATCACGGTTCTCATTTCCTTTATGTCTTTTCAGGCCTTTCCCCTAAACATCTCTATACATGTTAAGTGCCCATAAATACATAATATTTATATGGTCATGCTTGTTTATCAGCTTGCTTTATTCATTCAAACTTTAGGTACTGGGGCGTGTTTTTTATATACTTTCTGCTTCTATCCTGCTCCGTATTATGAATAATTCATGAATTGTACATTGAATGTGAAGTGTCCCCCCTCCCCCCAAAAAAACTCATGTTAAACAATGCAGGAATGTTCAAAGGTGAAAAAATTAGATTATGACAGCTGTAACCAAATCAATGGATTAATCCACTTGATGGGTTAATAATTTGAATGGCCTCTGGATGGTAACTGAAGGCAGCTGGAGTGTGACTGGAGGAATTATGTCACTTAGGGATGTGCCTTGGGAATTATATGTCTTGTCCCTGTCTTCTCATACTCTGCTTCTCAGCTGCCACGGGCCGAGCAGCTTCCTACCACCAGGCCCTTCCACCATGTTGTTCTGGACCGGAGCAATGGAGTTCAATGATGAAGGACTCAATCCCTGTAACCATGAACCAAATAAATTTTTCCCCTTCTCAGTTATTCTTGTCAGGTATTTTGGTTACAGAAATGAAAAGCAAATACATCATATTACTTTACCCATTTCTCTATGATCATTTATGTTCCCTCCAAATTCTTATTTTGTTTGTTTGATTTGAATCCAGGGACACTTTACCACTGAGCCACATCTCCAGCCCTTTTTATTTATTTATTTTTCTTATTTATTTACTTATTTATTGTTCTTTTTAGTTATACATGACAGTAGAAGGTATTTTAACATATCAAACATTCATGGAGTATAACTTCCCATTCTTGTGATTGTACATTCTATGGAGCTACAATGGTCAAGTATTCATTTATGAACATAGGAAAGTTATGTCATGTATTGTCTTTCCCATCACTATACCCCTCCCTTCTCTCCATTCCCCCCATCCAATTTGGTGAACCCCTACTTCCCTACTCCCTGCCTGTTATGAGTCAGCATCTGCATATCAGAAAGAACATTTGGCCTTTGATTTTTGGGGACTGGCTTATTTGACTTAACATGATAGTCTCCAGTTCCATCCATTTACAAGCAAATACCTTAATTTCATCCTTTTTAAGGTTGAGTAATATTCTATTGTGTATTTGTACCACATTTTCTTTATCCATTCATCTGTCGAAGGGCACATAGTTTGGTTCCATAGCTTTGCTATTATGAATTGGGCTGTTGTGGCCACATTACTTCACAGAAGAAGAAATAGGAATGGTCAACAAATACATGAAAAAAAATGTTCAACATCACTAACAATTAGAGAAATGCAAATTAAAACTACACTGACATTTCATCTCACTCCAGTCAGAATGGCAATCATCAAGCATACAAGAATCAATAACTATTGGTGAGGATATGGGGGGAAAAGCATATTTATGCATTGCTGGTGGGACTGCAAATTGATGCAGCCACTCTGGAAAGCAGTTTGGAGATTCCTCAGAAAACTTGGAATGCAACCACCCTTTGACCCAGCTATCCTACTTCTTGGCATATACCCCAATTTTTATTTTGACAATGCTGTGGTAAGGGTGTGTGTAACTGAATTTTGTCCATGTGTGTGTGAGTCTCCTTTTTAAAAGGTATTTATCTTCTTTACCTTTGTGAGACCACTTTAAGAGCAAAGTTCTTTTTTAACCGCCACTATACTGAGTCTGCTAGTTTCTATATAATCAATGCATGATGATGGTTTTTAAATAAATGATGGACAGATAAATTTGTCAGTGAATAGCTATATTAGTAAGGCTATTTTAGCTTGGTTTTCTATGTGCTTTGAGATCATTATAAGATCACTTTTTGTGTGCTTCTGAAGCAACCAGCTTCTAAGATCTTTGTAAATGCGTGACAGTGGCTAGATATTTAAACTTTAATTATCCATCAAGAAATGACATAATTAGATGCTAATTTTACTGGCTTTGGGTTATAACGCCCTTTTACATCTGCCACCTATAAATTGGTGGCATATCCTAAGTTAAGCATTCCACACCAGTGAGAAATTCTCCTGTACAATAATTATCTGTAATGCATTCTGAGCTCATTTCCACTCTTGTCTGACTCCATATTGGTGGAGAACTGACAAGCGTTCTCAGTAAGCTGATCTTCCAGATGATGCCACGCCTGAGAATGAGTTCTTAGCGGTGCTCTTTCATTTCTGTCTCCTTCTAGTGCGTTCTTTCTCGTTTTGCTTGTGAAAATTATGAGTTCAAAATTAAGTTGACTAGTCTCCACAGGTGTAAGAAATAAGAACATAATTGCCGTGGAACGGCTCAAGTGTTTAATTCTGGCTAGTTGAACTGCATTGTCATGAAAAGTTCATTGCTCATATTCGTGTCTCTTCTTGTAGCTCCACTGAGAAATTTTTCCCCAACAAAATCACTGGCCTTTTGCATATAATCAAATAAATGTGAGTCAATATGCTGAAGTATAAAGTAAGTCAAACTTACCTCTGCATGCAATTTGTCTTAGTACAGAAATCGTGGGGGGGGGAAAAGATTGCTGTAGTTTTCCTTCACTGATTCTGTACTTTCTGTTAGATGCTTTGCTACCAAATGTATTGCTTTGACTTTCCTTTGTCACTTTTGCTGTAGTGCTTGATGTTGCTACTAATTCAATAAAATAATATATTAAAAAATGGCTAGCCTGGTGCTCTCAGTATAGTATTGCCTTTAAGAAATGTGTCTTTCTGCCAGGTGCAGTGGCATACATCTGTCAGCCCAGTGGCTTGGGAGGCTGAGGTAGGGGGATCGTGAGTTCAAAGCCAGCCTCAGCAATGGCGAGGAGCTAAGCAACTCAGTGAGACCCTGTCTCTAAATAAAATACAAAAGAGGGCTGGGGCTGGGGCTCAGGGGTCAAGTGCCCCTTAGTTCAGTCCCTGGTACCAAAAAAAAAAAAAAAGAGAGAGAGAAAGAAATGCGTCTTTCTACCTTCAAATTAGGCCCTGTATGATTCATATCCTGTGTCTATAGCACATGACATTCATTTATTCAACGGACTCCTCGTGGCTCTAGTACAACACAGACTGTTTTCAACACTGTGGTAACAAAGTCGGCAGCCTCATGGCAAATGTTAGGGATTGAGTTTACATTCAAGGCACTGAGGATCAAAGGGAAGGTATTGAAGATGATGAAGAGGAGGAAAAAGAGGAGTAGATGGAAAGTCAACTCCCTTTGCACTGTGAAGGTGAAGCATGATGATAAATTTGGAAATGTTCAGTCAGAAGAAATGCTTTACCCTGAACCTGTATGCTACGGTGTAGAACCTCAATTAACTCATCTTTTTAAAGCTCTACTAGGTTGAATCCCATTGTCTTGGTTGTGGTCCACGCTTGTCTTAGCTGGGGAGAAATCTGGGGCAGATAACTCCAGCTTTGGCACGAGGCGCCTTTAGCTATGGTCATGCTGGTTGGAAGCAATCCTTTGTTTAAGGAAATATTAACAGATTTCACAGAAGTAAAACATTTCATGGCCCCATGAGTTCAGAACGTTCTTGTTTTACTGTAGTCACCTCTTCTTGGGCCAGGGTGTCTGTGAGCGTTTAGAGTGTCTGTGAATGTTCCTGCAGGATTCAAACATGTATTTCAGTCATTGTGAGCCAGGATTTCACCAGATCATTTGACTTGGGATTCTTTAATCATGAAATATCTTGCTGAACTGGTATTTTAGAGAATAGAGTTCAGAAATGTTGGACTACAAAAGCCCTTTCCAGCGATTCACGTTTCTAAGGATCTGCATCTGCTCATCTCTTTATTGTTGGCACTCTTTTTCATCCTGGTCAAAAACACAGCAAGGGACATATTCATGAATGTCTCCAACATGGAAATATGATGCTAAATCAGTTCGCAGGCATTGAAACTGCTTGTACCCGAGAAGCAGCATAGATCGTGTCTTCACTGGTGGCCAAAGGACAGCTATCACTTAAGACCAGGTCAGCTTGGCTTGGAACATTTTGGAGCAGGACTTTCCACCTCAGCTCTATTGAAATTTGCACTGAATAATTCTGTGTTTGGGGGATTTCTGGTACATGATAGGATGTTTAGCTGTATTTCTGGCTCCCATCCCCTTGATAGGTAGCATTGATCAATTATGGCAATTAAAAAGAATGACTCCAGATATTGCCAAATGTCCTGTGGAATGCAACATTCTCCCCAGACAAGAAACCATGATGCAGGGGCCACAATCCTAAAGCAATACCCCACTGGAGATGAAATATCTTGCTTTAGACTCGTGTCAGGCTGGTGATTAAATTCCCCAGATGGCATCCTGGCATGGACATCTTCACTTGGTGGTGCCATTAATGATTATTTTTGCCACCTGTGTGTTGTTGTTGGGAGTCGGACGACTGTCTGCAGGTTGAGCTGTACCATGCTCCTCGCTGCCAGTCGGATTTAATGGGAATTGAAAAGCGGCTGCAACATTTCAAAGCATTGGGCAGATGGGGCAGAAGGTATGTGGACAAATCCTACGAACACATAAGGGGATTTATGCACACACAATGCCTCCCACTCTGTGCCTTGGAAATCAACATGGGGCTGTTGCCATCTCTGTTGTGCCCAAATCACAGAAATCCTAATAACCCAAGCAGAATGTTCTCTTCTCTCTCTCTCTCTCTCTCTCTCTCTCACACACACACACACACACACACACACACACACACACACACACACACGGAGGTCCAGCCTCCACTCTGACAGTGACTGGACACTTGGGGTTGCTTGTCAAAGTGGGTATGTGATGAAATAAACCTTTGATCCAGCTTAGTGTCAGAGTAGTCAGAAGCTATTAGACTCCCCTGTCCTTAATTGGAAAGCATAACCTTAAAATTATAACCAAAAAACCCCTCATTAATGGTGGGTCTCCATGAGGAAGAAAAAAAATGTTAACTAACCAAGTCTTCCAATGGGCCAGATGCCACTGAGAGGTTTGAAAATCATGACCTATATGTTCCCTCCCAAACCTCTCAACTACGAATTTCTGTCTGAATCCCTCAGAGAGCAAACTGTTTCACGTGACTAGTGTCCTAGTCCCTTTCCTTCTTGGGATGCTCTGGGCTTCCAGAGAGGTTTAAATTGTCCCTTCATCGTGTGAAACTGCTCCCTCTCCTCTCACACCTTGTTAGAGCCGTATTCACCTCCAGTCTGTCAGAAGGCTCATGTTGTAACTGCATCTACTAAAAAATACAGAGTTAAAGCAAGAAATGGCCTACGGTGAGTATAGCAAGGGTGAGTTTTCTGAGCCTCTTGGTTGTGAATATGTGAGAAGGCAACTCCATATACTTGGTCTTTATGACCTGGTATGATGATCAGCATACCTGAATCTGGAAAAGGTGGTTATAAACTGAGTGAAAATTGTCTCCTTAAGAAGGCTGGTTAAACAAAGGGCTGTTTATTACAAGAGACTCAAAAGCCCTGACTACATCACACGTAGCCCATGCCCCTTTAGATCTGGGGCCATTCTGTTCCCCTCTTTCTCTCTCTCCATTTGAACTGTCTTGATCCATCCCATTATTCACTTGAGATGCAAAACAGGGTGGGTTTGGCACTAGATCACAGCAGGGCCTATTGAGCCAGACACCTTGGATTCATACTGCACACGTTGTAGTCATTTGACTAGGGGGAACTTCATGTTTATGCTACGGGGATGATAATAACACCCAGACTTTTGCTGTTGGAGGTGAAAGATTTAACATATATAAATCTTCAAGAATCATGCCTGGCACACAGTAAGTTCTTTAGCAGTGATAGTTGTTTCAATCCATTGTTTCTTAAAATCACTGATAAGTGACACTATCCTGAATCTAGGAGGTGCATTATTAACAAGACTCTTTTTGAAAATGATTTTGTGCATGCTCTCAGCCGGGGTACACTGGGCTGCTTTGCTTGGGAGGTAAATATCACACACATAGATATATGAGGGGAAATGAGCTCTCTGAGGTTGAATAACACCATTTGAGGTGAGCAAGTGATAAAAAATGACTTAGATGGTAGCAGGGTGGTTTGATTTATATCTGAAGTGTCCCTCAATGGCTCATGTGTTGACGGTTTAGTCCCCAACTTGGCATTATTGGAAGGTGGTGAATGCTTTTAGGGCCTAGTTGGTGATATTATGGGATTGATGTCATGCCTTTGAAGGATATGGAGTCTCCTGCTTCTTTTTCTTTCTCTCTTTTGCTTCACTGTCACGAGAGGAAGATTGTTCTAGTACACGTTTCTGCCATGATTTGCTGCCTCACTGCAGGCACAAAGCAATGGGGCCAATCAATCCTAGACAGACACCTTCAGAACTGTCAGCCCAAATAAACCTTTACTCTTCATAAGCTGATTGTCGTCCCCATTTGTTATAGTAACAGAAAGCTGACTCACATAGACATCAAGTATGGGAGTGGCAGGTTAGTAGGGCGAGAAAAGTGGAATCATTTTTTTTTTAAATCACAGACCTAAAGGAGGCAAATGTTGGTATATAATGTGGGGCCTTACCCTGACCCACTTACTAGGCAGTATACCCCTTGCCCAGTTCTGTGAAGCTTGGCTTTGAAGCAGCTATACTCCTCTAAGAGTTGTTTCTAAGGACTGGATGCAGCCAATTTGCAGAGGAATGCCTGGGAAGTTTCTCTCTCCAACCCCCGGGGATGGACAGCTGATGGTGAGAAGCTGGGGGAGGGGAGTCAGTCCTTGTTTCTGCTTTAGGTGGTGCAGTTCTGTGATGCCACTGATGCTCCAGGCACTTTTGAACAAAGATTGAGGATGAAGCTCAGTGGAAGTGAAGTAAGCCAATCCCCCAAAACCAAAGGCTGAATGCTCTCTCTGATAAGTGGATGCTGACCCATAGCAGGGAGGGGAGAGACATGGGAAAAATGGAGGAACTGTGATTGGGCAAAAGGGACTGAGAGTGGGTAGGGTGCATGGGGGCAGGAAAGATGGTGGAATGGGATGGACATCATCACCCTGGGTACATCATCGTCCTGGGTACATCGCCCTGGGTACCCTGCACATAAGGTGTGACACTACATCCTGTACAACCACTGACAGAAGAAGTTGTGCTGCAGTTGTGTACAATGAATCAAAATGCATTCTGCTGTCATATATACTTAATTTTTTAAAAAAAAGATTAAATGGGTGGGCAGCCCTGGCTGCATCATTTTGTAGAGCAAGGTGAAAAATGCAAAAGAAGGACCCCTTGTCCCCAATTTATTAATAGCTTCAAAACATGACAGGGGCATTAGCCAAAGCATGGCGTGTGAGGCCATTTTTTCCTACAGGGCACATTGTAAGTGGACTGTGGACCCAGAATGTCTGGAGTCAGACCCAGCCGATGCTTAATGGTATATTCAGTAAGGAACCCAACCTTCTCAGTTTTCACGTCTTTAACATGGCAATAATCTTACTATCTAAGTCAAAGGGTTTGGGGGAAACATTAAATGGGTTGCGTGAAGTATTTTATAGACACTTTGCATTCAAAGAATTATATATATATATATATATATATATATATATATATATATATATATATGCAATAAAATGCATGCAGCTAACCCAATCACTGCTCAGTCAGATTCAGAAATTTCAAAGTCGTCAAGGGAGATGGGTTTCAAAAGAAAGTCAGCTCTCATTGGCTACTACTGTCTGAGTACCACAAGAATTTACTTAAAGTCATCTGTATTTTTTTCTTTATATTCATAGAATACTTTGATCACAGGAATGATCCTTATGTGAAAAGAGCTGCCATGGTCTGTCTCTCATCCCGTGAACAGTTAAAACTGAGTTGAGTCTGTTCTGGGTTTTGTATTTGTGAGAATAATTGGGATTCTACCACCTTAACAAAAGTGAAAGTCTGGGCATTGTGGGATGGTGAGTTCTATTGCTGAGGAACTGATGGCAGAGGGTGACTCGAGATTCAGCAAATTGGCATCCATGCTGCCCACGAAGACTGACCCGGTGATGTCAAGAAAAGGAGAAGCAGGCTGATTTGTGTCCCTTCCCCCCACAAAAATACCTTACAGACTCTTTTCTTCTTTCTAGTTGTAAAACTCTGTAGCTACTTAAGGGATAACACTGCTGGGAATTTTAACTCTGAATGAAGAGTTTTGTGTGGTTCTTAACTGGGAGAGGAACCTGTCAAAAATAATATATTTGCAAATACTCTGAACCATCCCGGGCCCAGCAACACTGTATAAACTGTCACACGGCTGGTGGCAGGTGGGTTGATGTTCCCGCAGTCCCCAAAGCTGCCAAGAACATCTTTCAGAAATCTACTCCCTTGAAGATTTCTCACCTAGGTATTAAAAGAGGTAGGGAGGGTCCTGGGGAGGGGGACAGGAAGGAATTAGATAGCTGGGTGACTCCTGTGAAATAGCTGAACTCTGACAGCTGATTTCCATTTAATTTGGCTTAGGGACTCATCTGCTTTGAAATTGCAAGTTTTAGCAAGGTCGCAGATCTCTTTCCTAGATCTGGGCTATAGATGATTTTTTTTGGAGAACTAATGAGAAGAGGAGCAAGATACCCTGAGTGAAGAGGGTAAAGGAAACATGGGCAGGAGCCCTCTGAGCTTCCACGCAGAGCATGTGGCTGTGTCCTGTGTCACTTTGCTTCTGTCTGCACACAGACCAGCATTCTGTCCATCATCCCTTCTCCCCGTGAGATGTCCTGACCACACAGACTGCAGGCAGCTTCCTGCACCTCTGCAGGTTCTTTCAAGCGATTCAGGGGGAAGAAAAAGAATGAATAAGCATTGGCTCCCATTTTCCATTATGCCAGTCTTCTCCCTCATTTCAAAGTTTCCTAAATGTGTTTTGTGCCATGGGCCTCTTTGGTAATGGAGAGAAACCTGTGGATCATTTTCCAGAGTACAGTTTATAAATTGCATAAAATAAAATGCCCAGGATCATAAGAGAAACCAATTACATTGGAAGACAGTCCTTCCTCAACCCCTTGGATAAGAACCCCTGTCCTAGTCCCAGGGCCTCCTTATGCAGATGGTGCTCATCAGGGGAAGAGAAACCCGAAATGGGAATTTGAATGATGTCAAGAGTCACTCCTACAGGGAATGAAAGAAAAGGGAGATAGGGCAAGGATGAAGTGCATTCTGCTGCTGAGCAGAGAGGAGAAACGTGGAGAGAGGCTTGGGGGAAACCAGGAGGGGGTCAAGAAATAACCCAAGGAAAGAAATGGCAGAGTGGGTTTTCATCACAGACCCTTTGATGTCCTTTGAAAGACACAATTAAAACTTGGAACTTGTGCCTTATTGTTTCTGAAAACTGTTTGATTGAAGGTTGGGTCACACACGGGGATCAGGAATGTACTCAGAGGTTCCACGCCTCTCTGAACTTCCTCTCCTCTTCTCAAACCGTAGGAACATTTTCGTCTTTCACCATCAATTCTGATTTCCACTCCTCTGTGGAACTCCCCCTTCTGCAGCTTACTTGTTGCATAACTTGACAATTAGTTGTTTTCCCTTCCGAAATGGCTCTTGTCTTCCATTTTTTCTCTCTCTTTTTAATTTTTTTTTAAATTTGTTTTAGTTATCTTTTTTATGGATCTTCCTCTCAAATGTCCCCACTGCCTACCACATTACCCACAGTGAGCACATGAATACCTTTAATGAACTAGCAATGGATGCATGACAAAGTTCCCCCCTCCATCTCTGATGGAATGCTTGTACAGAACACATTGTCACCGTCCTCACATAGACATGTCCTAAGGGAGTCCTAGATGCTAAATGCCACACCACACTTATCCTCATATACGTATTCCTTCCTGGCAAAGCAACCCTGTCAGGTAGTTTGCTGATCCCACATCCGTGATGGAGAATGGCGAATTAATACACAGAGATGTGGGGTTGAGCGTAGAGTTGACTCTCCATTGTGCGTTTTGTATCTGTTGATCAAACATGGATTGTGAGGTGTATGGACGTGTAGCTTGTCATTATTTCCTATAAAATACAGCATGACCACTACTCACATAGCATTTGCCTTGTATTAGGAGTTATAAATAACCCAGAAATGATTTATAGTCTATGCAAAGGTGTGTGTAGGCCATATGCAAATGTCATGCCATTTTATAGAAGGAATTGAGCGTGCAGATTTTGATATCAGTGAGGGTCCTGGAGCCAGCCCCCCACCCACAGATACCAAGGCATGACAGACGGTATTTCTTTCTAATTTCAAAACCTATCTATTTTCCATTATATTAAGCTTTCTCCCCTATGATAAAATGGATAGTTATCTTTCAATACAATTCTGTTAGAATTCTTACTAGTAACTACTTGATATTAACAATAAACATTGCTGTTGTAATAGATGGAAATATAGTCTCACAATGAGGAAAACACACCATCTTTTTGTGTTCTTTATAAATCACTTACTAGCCACCATGACTGGCTACATTTCATTGACCTTTCATAGTAGCTTCTTGGTATGAATAACCCTAATCAATTTCCCCATTGAGTCTCCCTTAGTCATGATTTTTAAATTAAGTTCTGTACCATCATTATTTTTTAAAAAATGTTTTCTGGCAGAATCACAACACAGAAAGTACCTTTTATCCTTCTGTTACTATTATGGTTATTCACAATTGCCAGGGGATTTTGAAAGTGAAAACCAGAATGAACACTTTCAGGATAAGGACAGTTTACCATCACAACAGATTTGTAAGGCAGATATTATCAACCTCTTTATAGAAAGAGGTTAAATGAAAGCTCAGAGATGTTAATTAATCTTTTCAAGGAACACAGCTAGAAAGAACTAAAAGAGGAATTTGAACAAGTGGTCCACTTACCTATTATTACATAAGAATTTCAGTGTTTCCAAATCAAATTTGTCATTTAAACACTCTCAAGATAACTAATACCTGACTCAAGCATTAAAATGATAAAATCTTACCCATCACTGAATCACAGGAGATTTGTAATTATTTAAATGAGTGGTAAGGGTGAGGGAGGAGAAAAGATTAACTTAATGAGTAGTGTATTCTTATAATTACTTGGGTAAAAAAATGATAATTTCACAACAAATCTGTTTAAATACCTTTAATTAAAGTAGTTTTTTGTAAATATGTTGAACGTTATTTTCTTAAAACAAAGTAATAAATTCATGAAGTAAACTAATTTGCTATTTCCATATTAAGCTGCTAAATGGATTTTGTGAAATGGAAAAAATATTTTAGCAATCTCAATCACTTTTGGTATCTAAAAGAATCTTTTTATTTATATTCCAGTGGAATAACAAGATGAATATTTATTTGTTCACAATACTATAGCAAATGTTAATAATTTTGAGAAGTAACTTGCAGTTATTTCTTTTTAAATGTCCTAATGAGTTTTTTTTTTGTTATTGTTGTTGTTGTTTAGCAGGTACAAAATTTGACCAAAATAACAAATAAGTTGTAAATTCTTTAGGCATTCATTTTAATCACAAAGACTGTCCAGTACATACTAAGAGTTATTTTAGAAAATGAAACTTTCTTTCTAAAAATCCCTGCTTAAACCTTAAGTTAAAATATTTACTATCTTTAATAGGCATAATTAGCTTTTTAATGAAGGAATAAATTGGTGTACACATATTTTTACCTAGCTTATTGCTTATTGATAAAAGTTGATTTTTCAATAAATAATAGTATGCAAAGATAAGAATCATGTAAATAACTAAAATCCACATCTAATCCCAAGATTTTGTTTGTTTTGTAGGTTTAGATTTTTTTTCAAGCTTTTATCTTTCATTCAAATATCATTAGAAATTTCTTTTGCATTCTGGTCCTAAAAACTTGGTGTTCTAGATAGGAAAACAGCACCTTAAAATTCTGACATCTATTTCAGTATTAAAACAAAGGTTGGCAGCAATGAATAGCACAGTCAACATGAGATACCCTAGACTTTTCTTGGGGGGAAAATTGACAATGATTAAAAAAAATGGGAGGACCATGGCATAGATCTTGGTGAATTTAAATTAATATCTTAGTTTATGAAAAGATTATAGCTATAAGACTGGTTAATTTGAAAAAGAAATTACTAGAAATTTCTAAAATCATACCAATGTAAATGGGCCTGGAACACCAGTAAATCTGTTCTGTTTTTAATCCTAGGGGGAAAAAATTGAAAGATCAGAAATCTTAATGCAATTTTGCAACCATGGCCTGATTTATAAGAACAAGTCCTCACTAACTGCTTCAATCCAATGAACAAAGACATTAGACTAAAAGATCATTAAAGACCAAAATCATGCATAAGAATTCTAGAAAGACAAGAAGATCTTTCTTCTTCTCCTAATAGCAACAAACTTGATGCTCATTAGAAACTAAGGAGAATGGGGAACATCAAGTCTGAAAGGTTGATTTAAGACCACAGAATCCTCCATATATATATATATTATACCCTGGCATTACCCAATCCCTTGTAATGTGAATTCAAAATTAGTTAATACAGGTAACCACTCAAGTTTTAGAAGTTCAAGTTTAGGGAGGGCTTGGCTCTAAAGGAGCTATGTGACAGAAAGTGGCTGTCAGAGAACTAACGGTTGGTCAGCTAAGATGCGACACAGGACAATTTTCACACAATCACAAAAGGCTGGGTTTACTATTCTATATATTAATCAGTAAAAAAGTAAAAGAAATCATCCCCTGTCTGAGGAACGCATGACAGAAGGCAAACTATGACAAATCAGTGTAAATGTATTAGAAAAACATAACCCAGCCACCCTAAGAGGGATGGGGAAGAGACGAACAGACCTCAACAGGCTTCAAAAGCAGTGTTTTGACTAGATACTGTAAGATTAAATGCAAAATGATATGTGCTGCTAATAAACACCATACTCGGGTGGGTACATTTGTTCCTTCCAAGAATATGGCTTAAGAATTTTGAAAAAAAATTTATATATATATATACCATCTTTTTGTGTTCTTTATAAATCTCTTACTAGCCACCATGACTGGCTACATTTCACTAAACACCACACACACACACACACACACACACACACACACACACTCACACACATATATATTAGATTCTACTGAACAGTAGTAGAGGATAGATATGAGCATGATTTCTCACTGTCAGAGGAAGTAGTTGTAATTAACTAATACCATCCATGCTGCATTAGAGCTAAAGTTATCAGTGTGAACTCACATTTTATTTTATATATAGAGAGAAATAAAAGTTTTTGGATATGCATGGCTTTGTATGTAGAGGTCCATGTCCTAAATGTCCTTATAGTGCTCCTACAAGTATGAGAGCCTGAATATGCTACTGGCAATGTCAAGGCCATGCACATAAAACCAGACTGACTCACAATCTGCACCCACCATCTATCTAAAGGAACTACCCAGGAGACAATCTCCTATCTTCAAGCTCATCTTAGGGGGCAGCTAGGCCACTATCCTTAGCAAGTTGTCCAAGAAGTCAAAGGATAATGCCTATAATCATCAGCCCCAAATGGTCAAGACATTATTAATAACTGGAAGTGTCCTGAATTTGTGTCCTTGCTTCCAATTCCAGACCAATAACGTCAAATATTCACCTCTAACCA
This sequence comes from Callospermophilus lateralis, assembly GCF_048772815.1. NCBI lineage: Eukaryota > Metazoa > Chordata > Mammalia > Rodentia > Sciuridae > Callospermophilus > Callospermophilus lateralis. Next base: position 4,935,783 of record NW_027510272.1, read on the forward strand.
ATTTCCCTGCCTCTATCAAGCCCGCCCACAATTTCCCCAGGCCAGTGGCTTCCATTAGGGGGATACCTGAAGCTGCCCCTGCCAAAACACAAGTGGGTAGCCACCAACTCCTTTGCAAACTCTGAATAAATAGCACTTGCATTTTGTCATTTGATTGGCCTGCATTTCTTCCTTTACTTCCAGGGCGGTGGCACCCCAGGAGCAATGAGCACACCCATGGTCTCCATCTTGGTTTCGAAAAATGCTCTTCTCATAAAAGGAACCAGGGCTCTTTGCAGTAATGGTTGATTTTTTTGCTGGAGCATGGAAAATAAAAAATAAGTGCTGTATCTTATGATGCCAGAAAATAGGGATTGCAAAAAGAGAAGGAGGCAGGGGGAAGAAAGGGAAAGAGAAAGAGAAGAAAGAGGAAGGACAGAAGCAGTATGGCTAAGGGCATGGGCACCAACTTCCAAACTCCCCCACGCCAATCATGGAGCATGGGGGCAACTCATTATAGTAAAGATTTATGGGCCAAAGGACAAAATAAATATTCACTAGTCTTTACTGATATAACTAAATACTTGGTTGGACAAATAAATAAGAGGAGCAAAACAGATGACTCTTCCTATATAAGAATTCCAATTAGTAAATATAGATGAAATGCAGGATATATATATATATATATATATATAAAAACTACCATTAGATTGCAACAGTAATAGTTGTCGCAGCCAAGATCCACTGGGAATGTTCAAATTAGTGGGCAAAACTTAAAGCCCGAAGTAGTCACCCTGAATATGTTGACGAATCCCTGTTGTGGTTTTAACAGAAGTCCATAAATTCTAGGAAAATCTCTCCTCCAGGAGGTATGACCTATTTCCTGTTCCAGTAAAATATCCTTTTCCATACATGCGGGCTGCACTTAACTCCTCACTTCTAAAGAAAAGTAGACCGTATAAAGGGAAAAATAATGACTTTACACTTGAAAATCCTGGCAAAAACCTTGTGAACCAGCTAATCAAGTGGAGCACCCAGGGGTGAGGCATTTTGATCCTCTGTGCCCCTGGTGTGGTGCCATGATAAGGGCACAAAAGGCCATTCTTCCCCAGACTTTATGACCTTAGAGGAATCCTGGGGAAGTACCAGACAAATACCAATTAAGAGACAATTTTGCAAAATATCTAACTAACCAGTATCTTGGTCAAGGGTTAAATTGATGGAAAGCAAGGAACTCTCAGGTTGGTGGAGACCAAGGAGACAGAGTGATTAAATATAACTTGGTAGCCTGGATTGGCTCCTACCAAAAAGAGACAAAGCAGGACAACCAGAGGAGTTCAAAGGAAGTCTGCCATTTAGGCAATAGGATTGCACCCATGTTCGTTTCTTAAATTTTGATAAATGTTCAGTGGAACCATATGGAACCATTGGGAAATAAATAAATAGTGAATTCTCTCCACTCTCTTAGTTGCATTTCTGGAAGTATAAACATTTCTAAAATTTTTTAAGTTCAATTTTAAGAACCATTAAATTTTAATTAAAAAAAAAGATCAGTGCTACAGTAAAAGTAGGGTAGACAGCACCATCCAGGAGAACTTCAGCTCTTCACTAAGTGAACATGACCTAGACTCTCTTTGGTTTAAGATCTTTCCAGAAAGGGAGCTTTCTAGGTAACCATTTCCAACTGGACCATCAATGTTTTATCCATTTGAAATAAACAGTTATGAGTGTACATAAAACAGTCGGCAAAAACAAAATCTGTTTTGAAAAATATGTATATGTGCATTGAAAGAATTAGCAAGGGACTCTTGATACATCTAAACTTTTGAAAACATATTACTAAAATTGTAAAGAAGAAAAACAATTCTCCCCACAGACCTGAATTTCTATAATACTTTAAAGCTGATGGCCTTTCCTTTGTTTATGTGAAGATGCAAAAAACTTTTATATCATCTAACAAATTTTACTTTTTTTTCCATATGAGTTTAACTACGAGCATACCTTAATTGTACTCTCATGGCATGTTGGTAGAACCTTGGTTTGCACTGATTCTCAAGTTGTTCTTCTACTTTGAAATACATTTCCATCAAAGTAATTTCCCAGTCCCTTCTGTCTACCTCAATCATTTCCAAGATCCCTCCTGTCTGGGGATGTCTTCATAATTATTGTAATCCTCTTTTTAGGTGAACTTCTATAACCCAGCCTTGACCCATTAGTTAGAATGGATGCCTTAGTGCTAAGTAGATTTAAGCTCGGGCACCATCTTGTACTTAATTTTCCCCAAAGCACCTTACAGGGTACTGAGCTGGACTTAATGAATAATTGGTTGTTTAATTAAACCCAAAGCTTGTACAAGAGGGATAATCCATTTCCTGACTCTGCAAAGCAACTTAGAAATTACTGATCACCAGAGGTTGCCCTTATTGCTGGACATTAATTCCAGACAAAATATTAAAAACTTCAAGTGCAAACATCACGGTGGATTAATGCTCATACCTACTTCACGTGTCAGCAGGCATTTCAGGCAGCTTCCCGGTGGTGACTTTTGACCTACTTTCGCATCTTTCAAGTAAGATTCAGAGGCAAGCTCTGTAGATGATGCAGCCACAGGCTTTCCTCTTTTTATAGCCAACTAAATATCAGCACTCCTTAAATAAATAAATTTAAAACCTCACTGGTTGAAAGGCCATTAAGTTCAGAATATTTTCTTTAAAAAAAAGAGAGAGAAACAAAACCAAAAACCTTTCTCTTACCTGTGGGAACACTCTCAAGGCAGTATTTTCTCAGAGAAAATTTGACAAAGAAGTGAGAAGTTGAAAGTTGAAATGAATGGAATTTTTAAAAGACTCCTGAAACAGGAGGTGGTAATGAAAGGTTAGATGGAATAAAGAAGAAATGGAAAATAAAGAGAATCAATACTATCTCTTGATAGTTTTTCTCATTAAACATTGTAGGATACTGAATTATTTTCTGCTTTTATCAAATGACTATAGACCCTGGAATTCCTTCAACACAGGCAAGCAAAACGCTCCTACATGATCATTGACGTGTTCGAGAATCACAGCAAACATCCATTCTTCCTAACTAAGGGATCAAGATGTTTTTGTTTGAGTTGAATCCTTAAGGGCTCTATTACGTTCAGATTCCCACTTCAGAGAAAAACATTGCTGTAGGGTGCAGATCCTTATGATTAATTTTAATTAATAACTGACATAGAAATGCAAAAAGATAAATAAGAAGTACTCATGGAACCACATCTGGCCTATGTTTTCTTTCCTTTGTATCTTGTAACATCCTCTCCATTGTCACGAGGTCTTGTAACCTTAGAGACAATAAAAATAAAGGCTGACCTTTTCAAATATTTGTATATCTCCTAGACAGATAAATATCACAGTGTGCAAAATAAAGAAGCAAAACAAGGATGTTCTTTTAAACTTTTATGTGAGGTTTTAGCTCCTGTGGAATTTTTTTAATCCATTTTCAATTCAAAAGTCTCTGACTCATTAACTTCTTTAATTTTGTAAAGCACTTAATTTAGCTATTACTGCAAACTATTACCAATGTGGTTGCAACAGGACACCATTATTAAAACATTGTGTACAGATTAATCATCTTATTGATTCATTGGCTTATTTTCAGGGTGAAAGAATGTGGAACAATTATTTTTGTGGTACTTTTGTAGAATCCCAAGTTTTAAACAAATTCTATTTGATGCAGAAGCTGTAGATTCCCTCTGGAAATGAATGGGATTTTTTTTTCCTTTGTGAAAAGTTGAAGTAACAGACACAAAACCATTAAAAAGCTATGTGGCAAGCGTATGCTTTACTTACGACTCTTGGTAGGGATAAATGCAAAAGAATTTTAAATTTCTCAAGAATTTTAATGTAGCATACATCCCAGTTCTGTATCATTAGCCAGTGAGTCAGTTCTGTTTATTAGCATTCTTTCTTGACAGAGGGAATGTGATACCTGGGTTATTACTTTATAAAAATGGCAAGGGACTTTTCTAAGGATCTGTCATTCACCCGCGCACTGGCTCATTCATTCAGATATTCCACAAATGTCTGCAGGCTGGTGAGTGTGTCAGCTTCTCCACTAACCACATAGGACACAAGAGTGAACATTGAGCGGGCTTGATTTTTCATTCTCATGGACATCATGGAGTTCAACAGTTAACAGAGAAATCTGGCTCCAAATCAGATTACCAAGGACATCACTGTAGAATTAAAACCATGGTAAATGGAAGAGCTAGAGCAATGTGTGAAAGCTGTATGGTGGACAAAGACAAGTACTCCCTGGGAGCTAAAATCTAAAGGGCACATAGAAGTCAACCAAGTAAGAATGGGAAAGTAGGAGATATTATGGCATGCACTGGGTCATTCACATGCTCAGTGGGCAAATGACCTGTGCTGACCAAGGTACCAAGCAGAGAAACCACTGTAAGAATACCGGTGGACTATACCTGAGATAAAAAGGACAAGAGGTTTCAGGGTGGGGAGAATTGATAGAAGGTCTGCAGGGGTATGGAATGGGGGAGTCATGAATTGTGCACTGAAGCTTGGCTGCAGAATTAACGGGAATGGTTTTCATCCCAAGAGTGGTGTGAAGCCACTCAGAGTCCGAATGGGAGCTGGAGGCAATGAGGGAAGTGTCAGGACAGGATCATGCTATGTTTTAAAAACTCAAAAAGTGTGTAAGGCCATGTTAAAACCCTTCCTAGTTTCTAGATTCATTGCTCTTTGAGGAACCCAATGCCTTTTTTCCAGAAGGTTTGGCATTGTATTTCACTCGATAATACTTGACCCTTGAAAACATACCATCAGCCCTTCTTTACTGTAAACATTGTGCAATTCTTTTGGATAAATGGAAAGATTATCCCGAATTGGGGGATAGACCGTAAAGCTCTATGATATCAACTATACACATGTGTTCATGTGCATGCAGTGTTTTCTCCTGTGATGAGAGGATTGTGTCTGTTGCTTTCAATTACCTTCATGTCCTCTCTCTGTGAAGGATTTTATGGAATCTGTTTCCTATCTTGGGCTACCAGAATATGTTTATTTCTTTAACATATTAAAAATGGGCTTTCCCATTTGCATTCAGTTGGGTTTATTCTTTATCGTGACAAGTTGGTGGTAGCATTATGTGGCTGTCAGAGTGGGCTACGATGATGATGTGTGTTTGCTAAAACAACAAGGGATCATTAAGAAGCTATGCATGTACTGGGCTAGGTGCTTGTATAGCTTTCATAGCTTTTGTTATCAGGTGGAACATTTATCTTGGAAAGATCCAGCTAGCTGCATACAGACATCAAACATTCAGTCTTTTTTTTCCCCATGAACAGTATTTTCCCTCTTCCATCTTTAAAAAGAGTTCACTATGCTTCAGAGAGTCGTGTAGACATTGGGGTATATTCTTCTGTGGGAGCATCAATCGTGTTACTGTGTCATTTCCTCTGAATATAGCTGGCTTCCATAGTATAAATGCAGGCTCGCCAGGATGTTTTGAATAGCAGACCATGTATAATGCTTTCAGTCAGGCATTTCTAGAATGGAGATATGCAGCCACAGGGATAGCACCAAATAGTTACCACTGTGGATATAAAGTTTTACAACATAATTTTTAACTAAAGCAGCAAAGGTTTTCTCCACCCAGTGGATGTGTAAGCACAAGAGGAGAGGCAGAGAAATGGGGATTAAATAAATGTCCAGTGTGAAGAAGCAGAGGGGATAAGTTCTAATACTCTCCCTACCACTGACTGCCTGTCTGAAATCAGCCGAGCTTTTTACCTACTCTGTGTCTCAATCATGGGAACTCTGCAAGGGGAACAGGAAGCTCACCTCAAGGACTTCTGATAAAGGTCCAATGGGACATGGAAGCCTTCTTGTCATATCGTCAGGGTTCAAAAAAGAAATGAAAAGGACTATCTCTTTAAGCCTCAGACTTCGTAGGAAAACATGCTGACTTCTCAACTGTTTGTCTATAATTCTCTGAGTGACAGCCAAAGGGAGAGGAAGAAAAAAACATATAGGGAAAGATTGACTTATGAAATTCAAATAAGTGGCATTTCAAACCACTGTTTAGTTCTTCATCACTGAGAAACAGCTTATTTTTGCATATTTAAAAGATGAAAGAAAAATGCATACATATTAATTTTAAATTAGGCTTTCTAATGGTGGTAGAAACTTTTCAAGTGATTTCCAGTGGTGGGAAAATGAAGAGTTCATGCTCAAGTGAACATTTTAGTGTTTGAGGCAAGAATAAATTAATTATAGCAATGGAAGGTATACCCAAAGTGCTTCACATTTTGAAGAAAAGATTGGAAATATATATGCACGTACATAAGTGCCCCAGGTTGTGGAGGATTTGGACAGTATGGCGGCTGGCATGGTTGGGCTTGGCCATGGTATATTAATTAATATGCTCAGTTTTGAATTCTCTTTCTTTTCAGCTCTGTCAATCTAACCTACCCTTTAGACTCTATCTCAAGTGCTGCTGTACCTGGGAATCTTTCCAGGTTTTCTCTGCAACCAGTCACACAATCATAACATTCCCATTGTTCTTACATTAGTAATAATACCATTATCTCCACTATCACCCATTAAGATCACCAGCCTCATCTTCACCAATATTTATTGAGTGCTCAATGTTGGCTAGGCTCTATAATGAAGGTCTTATGTTTATTGCTTTACTTAATTATCTTAGTACTGAAATACAAATGCTATTCTTTATTTAGGCATGAGAAGCGGACTCTTGGAATTTAAAATGGAAATAAATGATGGACTCAGACTTCAAACCCAGGCAGCCTAAATTCAAAGCCCTGATTTCTGAACTCCTGTTCTTCACTACCCAACATTATAGTTCCAATATTATATTGAGCTTTTCATTTTTCCTGCATTTTCTCTTCTCCCTAGGAAACTTCTTCTTCCCATTCTTCATCAGAATTGGAGTCTTTGAACTTTTTCTGACCACATCGCCACCAGGATGAGGACCCCATGGCCCAGCTTCCCTATGCACCAAGGGGATTGGATCTGACTAATTAGATGTCAGTGGAAAGTCTCCTTGGAGGGCAGAAGTTGGGTCATCCATGATCCTTTCTTCCCTCTCTCAGCTGGATTTGGGTCCTGGGATTGATGCTGAACCAGCATCTTAGACTATAGCAATGAGGTCCCAGGATAAAGGTTCTTAACAATAAGTGTAGAAAGACTCTGGGTCATTGATCCAGGCCACAAGAACCAAAACTAAATCAAGTCTTTCTACTCTTATTTTATATGAGAGGGAATACATTTCTAGTATTTATATTTCAGTTACCTTTGTATTTGGATCCTGTGAAATCAACCCACTCCTACCTATGATACTCTTGCAGGGCAGAGGGACTTTTATTTGAGTTAAGAATATTCCTAACATGTTTAAAAGGTACTTAATAAATATCAGATTGCTCTATAGTAATTACAGATTTCCAGATATGTTTAAGGCCTATCATAAAAATCACAGTCTATTATGCCTGAATCCAAAGTGGTCATCATCTGAAACCCTCAGAACCGGATAGTTTATTATCCTAAGGTTTGTTTTGCAGCCATTCCAACTGCTTCTGCTGTATTAACACAGGGGAGAGTTGATATGAAATGCTATTATACATTGCAGGGCACACTTCCAGTGTTGAAAAAAAGATTGCATTAAAAAAAAAATGAGTCCCTCTTTAAATCAATGTCATCTCTTACTGCAGTGATCTTAACTGGCATTATTAAAAAGCCTGTCAGCCGTTATCATACCAATCCTCATTCCAATAATCATCTGCGCCCTAGCCCACTTAATTGAAATTAATTCGATGCAGCATTACAAGAGGAATATTCTGGAAATTAGTACCTTAGAGGAAAGCCAGGCTATGAATGACCTTCCAGCAATATCTATCAATGATACAGAGTGGAGATGCTAAAAAAAGAGAAGAAAATAAACTGTATAATTATCTAAGACCCCACTCTATACTATTTAGTGTTGCTTTTTTTCTTGGGGATATTTGCCACAGTCTGGCTGGGCACAAATCACGAGCCACTGAAGCAGGAACAAACTTTATTTCTGAACTCCACCAGCACACTCCACACACGCTCCTCGGGAACTCTCCCGAATACCATGTGGCTCCTCCAAGAACCACCAACCAGAAATCCCTCCTCTGGCACTTCCCCAACCAATGCGAACTCTTCAGGAATCCCCGCCAGAGCTCAACCGGAACTCAACGGGAACTCCTCAGAACTCAAAAGTCATCATCTTAATGGCTCGCTGGTGTCACCTCTCAACCACTACTTCTGGCAAAAATGCCATGCGTCATCCCGACTCGGCTGTGGCCCTCAACAGATATTGTTGAATCCATTACTATCTCAGAATACAGGAGGATCTTGTGATAGAATAAATGGTAAAATGGTAAAAACATTCATGTTCTGTTGTTCCTTGTTTTATTTACTAATTCCATCCTTCAATAATATTTTTAAGCCAATATTTTTCTTGTTGATGAAGATGAAAATAACCATAGGTAATTAAAAAAAAACTAAGCTCTTATCTGGTTTGAGATAGCGATTACAGTGAACAAGACACAGAGACTGAAAGCAATTGGAGACAGGGGGAGGTCATATCAGATCTCTCTAAGAACGTATAATTCGGGTTGAGAACTAGATGACAAGATACGTCAGTCTCATGAAGGTGTAGGGGGAGACATCCCAACAGGAGAGATGTGCGTAGTCTTTATAAGTGCACAGATCAGCTTTTCTGACTCAAGAGATGGATGATAACTTCACCCTGGAGCAAAGTGGGAAAGGATGAGGGAGATAGGTGCTTAGATCTGAGGGGTAGACGGGACCAGACCAAAAAGCACCTCGAAGGTGTTGGGATTTTATTCTAAGTTCTTGCATCATGAGTTGCAATGGAAGTGACCATTTTATATTAAGGACCTATGGTTCTCTGGCTGTGTGTAGCTTCCCCAACTTAAAAATAGGTTTTCAGGATATGAACTCCTCAGTCCCATATCCATACAATTTAAGTAACTACCACTGACAGAAATTAACCAGTGTTTCACAAGTGTTCATATTAATGCAATATGGAGGCTGGAACAAGTTATAGATTCTTGTGAGTTATATTAGATCATGAATCTCACTCAATTATGAGCCTCTTTTTATTCATACTACAAGCCTACAGAAATAGTTAACTCAGCCTCACCTGTCAGTCGTATATTAAGTTGATTAAATATTGATTTTTAATTTGAGATTTGTCATTTCCTCTTTAATAATGCTTCATATTTGCCTTTTCTTATTTATTACCCTGTATATCCATTTTAAAAATGTATCTTTGGAAAGTGGTAATAGACTATTAAAGGCATAGGTAAGCATGAGCCCAGGGAGCAGGAGTACATCAAGTTGTGTCCGTGGACATGTTTTTGTATTGTTGATAAAGGGTGTTAAGTAAATTCTGATCCTTGGATTTACCTTGTGCGATTAAGCTTACCTACAGATTCCCTGGTGTGCATGTAGGATCATGGTTGTTGGTAATGGATGCACAGCCCATTGCCCTCTCCTGGGAGGGCTTCCGATGACAGCTGCTCTGTCCTGTCCACCCTGCCTCAGCTTCGGGATTCTTTCCTTGTTTTTAATCATTCACTGCTCATCAATCTGTAAAGGGAGACTGGCCCATCATCTGCCCCTGTCTTAAACCCACAAAGGGCAAAGAAGTATGCATCTTTTGCAGAGATGAAAATTCTCTGTTCATTTCTTAGAATAGAGCATAATTTAGAAAGGATGTGAACATGACAGTGAAATAGAATTAGGATTGAACCTGGATTGGAGCACTTAGATTGGGCAGGTGGCTCTTTCTCTGGGTCATTCCTTTTTCTTGAATATAAAATGAGAATAATATTTTCTTTATGGGATTTAGGGGAAGGTAAATCATATGCTTAATGTCCAGGAGATGTTTAATAAGTATTAGAATTCATATTATTCTCAGAAACCTAAATGCCATTATTTTGATCTCAGAAATTCCCCAATTTTTTTTATTCCCAAATGGGAATCCTTTCCATTTCCATTGCCAATACGATCCGGACTCCAAGTTGAAGACAACACAAAGAGTAAATATACACGTGTGTGCATATACACTCTATATACATGTTATCCACTTATTTGTTATCATTTCAAGTCAGACATTTATGACTTTTGTCTTAGTTCCTTGCAAGACTTCCAAAGGCTAAGAACACTGTGATCTTCAAAGTAGGTTCTAAGGAAGGAAGAGGAAAGAAAAAGGGGGCAAGGTGAGCAAAAAAGTCCATTGATGGAGGTTAAAAACAAAGAAAATATTTGAAGAGTTTTAAATCCATCCTATTTGGGAAACATTAAAGGTTTAGTTTTGATGATATTATATCACAAGAAAATATTCTGTCTTCAGTCATTCATTGGGTGTAAAATAGTATCCACTCCTTGTGAGGATTTTTATTAAGGAGGATTTTAAAATGTGGGTGAGTACCCACACTAACTTCATTGTTAAATCGCTTTGTTGATCTAGGATAATATATGTCTATAAAATTTGCATGACTTTAAAAAGTATCTTCAATAGTGAAGACGGTATTTAAAGCAATTCTTGTTTTTCTGCTTCTTCTTCCTAATAAGTGATCATTTCACTCTATTAAAAGCTCTCAAACCTTATAGTCTGTAATGACTCAAAACTGCATATGTCGAGGCTGGGGTTGGGGATCAGTGGTAGAGTGCATACCTAGCATGTATGAGGCACTGGGTTTGATTCTCAGCACCACATATAAATAGATGAATAAAATAAAGGTCCGTCAACATCTAAAATTTAAAAAAAATTTCATATGTCCACCTCCATACCAAGAACCATTCTTTAAGAGGGTCTGGGCTAGATGGAGGAGGGAGTTCTTATCAGAAATTTCTAGTGGTTGGGATGGAGGATGCAGGCAATTCCATATAATGTTTTGTTTTATTTTTACTTACATTTGTTTCATTTGTTTTAAAATTTCAAATATATTAAAGGGTGGTATAGGAGTTCTCTCCCATCAAAATGAGGAATGGGTTAAAACAGAAAATTGATTCAGGAAACACAGCACCTTGAAAGACAGCAAGTTTTATTCATTTTTGAGCCCTCAGGTTAGGGTTGGTCATCCAGTAAGTGTTTGCTGAGTAAATGAATCATCTGAAGGAAGCTTTACCTCTTGGAAATGAGATAACTGCTCTCCCAATAAAATATAAATGCAAAAAACACCTCTATAGATTCTAATTTCCCCCAAGACTCTCCAGCTGCAACAGCTGTTATATATGACAGGAATATCACTCCTCCTCACTAACTCTGACCCTGGAAATGCCTGTTACAAATAACTGAGCTCTCCAATAGTTCACAATGACCCTGTTGCCTGAGCAGAACTAATCAGTGATTTGGAATCCAATCGGCAATTCTATAAATGAGGCATTGCTCCCATTGATTCTTATGTGGTCATCATCTATGCATTAGAGGAGACAATTGCATATGTTAGCATCAGTCAATATTATGAATAAACTCTCCAGCCATGAGGTTTCAGGATGATGATGACCTATTGTGATGTTAATGTCTTCCTTTACCCACAGTGTCAATGGTTTGAAGTGAGAAGAAACTCATGGTACTCTGAGATACTCCTAATTCCACATGAACTGAAAATATTTAAGGTATCTTTGTACCAACTTTTGAACTGTGTAGCCATCAATGTCTCCCACATATATGATGCTATAAGATATTTTAGAATATTAATTGTCAAATGTGTAATTTCTACAGTATTGACGGATGGAATAGATTCAATTCTTAAAAAGGTACTGTTAAAAGATATTGATAGTAATTTTTCTGAGGAAAAAAATGCATGCTGTTTTACAAGTTGGTTCAGGCAGGTATCTGAACCTGTAGTTTAGTTACCAAAAGAAAGTCAAAGCCGTGGAGTTACTGTAATGGAAGACAGGATCTCTGGACGAATCTGCAGCTTAGATCCTACACTACTCAGAGGTTGAGGATGTTTTTGAAGCACTTTATAGTTAAAAGTATATGATTGGCTTAGAGAAAATTCACCATCATCAATTATGAAATATTAATAATAAGACACAACTTATATTGGGTTATGAAATTGTTATGCTTATAATTTGATTGATATTTTGTTATATATTTTAAATGATTACAAATTCCCAATCCCCAGGAGCCTAGATGCTGAAATGATGTTACTGCATAATTCCACAGGGAATAATTTATCCATGGGAAGCCAATCTAGAAATGTGGTTCTCATCTCCCTTGGCCGAACTTTGATCTCAAATATAAGGCAATTAATTTTGATAATATCTTTCTTGATAACCAAATGACTATGAGCTAATGATATAAAACGTGATAGAAGTGAAAGAGTAATTGTCATATTTATTTTCTCATTGAGTTTAAAATATGATTTTGTTATACATTTTTACAGTGTGTCTAGGTAAGAGCTGAATCAGTACATATTACCTCTCCTTCAAAACACCCAACTTCAAGAACACATATGATGCTTTGGAAAGATAGGTTTTTAGTAATTTTGTTCTGAAATATTTAAAATTTCAAACCCATCTCTAGATTTAACATTAAGCCTGTTTATGACTTTTTATATTCAGTTTTGTGCTTAATTTATATTTATTTTTTACAAGGCAGATACTCCTTTATCATTCGAATATGTGACTGCTCAAGTTTTATTGCAGTATACTTTATTATAGTCTCCCTAATTCTGTAAGAATTTGAGCATCACATGAACTTACAATCCTAGGAGCGTGCCCTAGAAGATTTGGAGAATTTCTTAAAATTGAACTTGAAGGAAACATTGCTTGGATTGAACCCTTTGCCAGTTACCACAAGGGTGCTCCAAATGCAGATGGAAAGAATTCAATGGTGGGCTCCCTGCTCCAAAATGCAGATGGAAAGAATTCAATGGTGGGCTCCCTATTACACATCATAACCCTCGTCGGTTTCTGAAAATATTAACAATTATAACAGTATTAACAATTTGGAGAAATATTAACAATTTACCTGGGAAGATCACACAAGGCATTTCATTCTGTGTGTGAAAAGAGACAATAGTTATCAATACACGAAGGTGTTCTCTTCAGGGGAACACCACATACAAATTCACTGGTGCAGTGTTTAATAAAGTTTTAGAAATACAAATTGTGTTGTGCTTGGCATTGCTCTCTGAGCACTTATCAGCACTGGGGATGGTAAACTACCGAAACAGTCCCGATTATATTCCATCATGAGAATGTTCCAGAAATCTCACTCATACTTGGCAGTCACTTTGAGTAACCACTACATGATGGCGACCACCCTCATTTGCAGGGGTTCAAGCCTGTGTTCTGCATGATGGATGTGTCACACGTCATTATTGCTCATCTAGCTGTCCTAATATGGAATGTCTGCTTGACTCAATCAGAACCCATTGTAGTTCAAAGTCACATACTTGATTAGCTGTGAAAAACAAGAATCATGATCCCTCTGAGGCTCAGTTGCTAGCTCCACTTTCAATGGTGAAGCATCTTGACGAAAATCCCTTTATGAACGCCTGTACTGCAAAGAGGACACACCATGCAGCTGTGGGAAATACCATAATGTTTTGTCATAGAACCTCAGAGCTTGGCAAGAGTAGTGGGTTTTCTGTACCAGAAACAATAGAAATGGAGAAGAGAGTTGCGATGTCAGGAAAGAGTTGTCGCTAGGAAAATGATGTCATTGGAAAAAACAAAGACGTATTTCAAGTTCACAATGCTGAGGTCGACTCATGGAAGGATTTACTTTTTTTCAATCAAGTATCAGTGGGATCAAATTCTGTTAGTAACAGGGGCTGGGCTTCCTCTGTGGATTGGGAAATATCTTCATGCAGTTAGACATACTCAGCCATTCTTAGTCAATAACTCCCTCTTTAGACCTATGAGAGTCACAGGTGCTTATTTATACGCCTTGATAAATCAGACCCACAGGTGTGTAGGTGCCTGTTGAAGTCCACCACTCTGATAATTACAGAACAGAAAGTCCTACTTATGGGACAAATAAAGTCTCTGGAAATACATTAAAAATATATTATATTAATAAATTTCCCAAGTGGGAGTAAGCATATTTTTATATAGATGAATTGTAAACTTTTATGTAATGTTTTCAATAGCAATCATGACTAAACATTGCAAACATGCTATTTTTAATCCAGCTCATGAATGAATATATCTGACCCTAGATTTTGAGATGTATTTTTAAATTTGACTATGTTGCCATTTCTTACTTGTCAACTCTCGGGCATATTTGTGTACTTCCTTTGCTCTGCTTGAGCACAAGGCTAAATGTTATGTTCTTGTGGTGACATTAGATATCTTCTCTCAGATTTGGTTACTGTAGGTTCCACTCTCAGGTGGAATGTCCACACTGAAGGGTACTGAAACCATCACCATCTTCAGTTACCATTGAACAAGGCAAAGTCTTCAAATTCTCTCCCTTTCTCTCTCTCTCTCCATCGTCTTTAAGGGTGATGATTATTTTTTCAAAATTAAGAAATAAATTCAGTTCATTTCTGAGCGTTTAAAAAAAATTTTAACATTGTCACACAACCCCCAAAAAGAAATTAAATTTTTTTTCATTATAGCACTGTATACATCTAACCACAGTTAATATTTAATATATTCCCCTTGGCCTGTTTTTATAGAGATGTGTATTTTTGTAAACTTGAAATGAAGCTTGAAATATGCTTTTATATCTTTTTAAAAATCAATATCATAACAAGAGCCATTAATTATACATTATGTGCAATTTCCCTCATGTGAGTAAATATCTTTAAACAATACTATTGGAAATTTCCAAATAACATTTCACCAAATGAAATTACCAAACACACGTTGTATATTTAGAATATTGCTGTGAATGGGTTTTTATACTGATGTCATTCAAGGGCTTTCTGATTCATTGTTTTGGGTGAGTGGGGTACCCGGGATTGAACTCAGGGGCACTTGATCCCTGAGCCATGTCCCTAGCCCTATTTTGCATTTTATTTAGAGACAGGGTTTCACTGAGTTGCTCAGCACCTCACTTCTGCTGAGGCTGGCTTTGAATTTACGATCCTCCTGCCTCAGCCTCCTGAGCTGCTGGATTACAGGCATGTCCTAATGCACCTGGTGGGCTTTCTGATTCTTTCCTTGAGACAGCTTCCTGGGGATGGAATGGCTAGGTGGAAGGACAGGACCAGACTGGTACACAGTCTAGCAGCTTTTCCAAGTGGCTGTGTACAGAGTTACTTCTAAAAAGAAATTCTGATTTGGAAAGTTGAGGATGGACACTTTTAAACTGGAATTCAATTTGCCATCTTCTCCTCACTACCCACACCCCACACCCCTTCCCACCACAGTAAACTTCTTATTGACTAGATGTTTATGAACTCAACTGCTTTTAAAATGACGAGAGAATATGGATCTCTCACATAATAGATATCCTGGTGGCATTTAACTGAGGTGTTTCCAGTTATTATTTAATTTGCATTTTAAAAGCATTTATTATAAGTTAATGGATCAATTGATACTCCAGGGAGCATTTAACAAGATTTATTGCCTTATAAAATTTATATGGCTCTCAGCTAAATAACTGAGATTATAATTATTAGCGGTTGCATAATTACATTTGTGGTAATTCTAGAGACGATCAGGGATAAGGAATGTCTATAACTTTTTATATTTTAGATAGAAGTAGGTGACGTTAAGATGTAATTTTAAAGCATATTCATAACTTCCAAGTGCCTGTATTTATTTTTTTTTATTTTAAAAAGTATCTGTTCACAAAATATATTAGTCCTTCATAATAGCAATAGGTCAGGGGAAACGAAAGGGCAGTTTATTAGGAAATGCCACATTGCCCCAGGAATCTGTCATTCCACTGGCCCAGGAGGCAGAAGGTCCTCTACAACCTGTTGTCCACGTTCCCAACCGGTTCTCTCCAGTCCTGAATTCCATTCTGTGCACCCGGGTGCCTGGGCCCATTGCTCAGTCAGAGGCACTCTGCCTTTCCTGCATGTCCTCCTTCCTGTTGCCCCTTCCCAGCTGCTACCACGGCATGTCACTTCTTTTATCAAACCTTCTCCCTGTGTCCTCTTGTCCTTGTCAGCCGGAACATTCCCATTTGCATTGAATCTCATCTAAATGCATCCCTGTTCCCTTCCCTCTGCCTGGGAACCCATCTCTCTTTATCTTGACAGATGCAATACCCTAGATGCAAAAGCCCTGACACGTGACTTACTGTGGCCAATAGGAGCTTAGCAAATGTGGCCCAAGCAGCAGCTCAGGGATGAACAGCTGACCACGTGAGCCAGAGTGGTCGTATCAACTGGCCCCCCAGCCTGCTCACAAACTAAAACCACGTGAGTGACCCCAGGAGAGACCAGCAGAAGTCCAGTCCCACTGAGCAGGTCTACTTTGCTGATATATAGAATCATGAGAAAGTCAAATGGTGGCAGTTTCAGCCACTGAATTGAAGTTCTCTATTTCTGCTTTTTTACTTATTTTTGAAATGCAGCAAGAGATTGCTGTCTCAGTTATCTACTTGACCTCTCAGCTTTCTTTCCTCATCTACAAAATGAAGACTAAGTCCCTGATGATTTAGTCCAAAGGACATGATGTAGCATACCCTTGCCTGTGGGGTAGAGCATCCAATACATACCAACTCCCCTGAGTTTTCTAACTCCTACAAACACATTAAGATCTCTGTGCCTCTGCTTTCTCACCTGTGAAAACATAAATAGCAGCAGCGATGTATCAGCTAGGATTCTTCTGCTGCAGGTGACAGCATCCTGACATAAGTGGATTCAAGGAAAAGAATATGTGTACAGAGTCCAAACACCCTTGGGGAGTCTTGTCCTCACCCACCAATGCCTCCCCTCCCTGAGGGGTCACTGCCAATTTCCAGAGTGCCAAGGTGGCTGCCCCCTGTTTGTGTCTGCAAACTGTGGGTTCAAGTCCAGAGAAAGAGGAAAGACACAGCAATGCCTAGTAAGAGTTTTAACAGAAATCTCCAAGGTGTGTGCCTATCACCTGTCCAGAGAAAACAAATTTTTGATCATCCAAACTAGAGTCCTTTCTTAACTTTGGACTAAAGAGTAGAAGTCACAGAGACCAGTGATGAGGACCAGAGACCAGTCACAGAGACCAGTTTTCCAAAGGAATGTCAGAACATGGTTACCTGAAGAACGCTGATATAAATAAAGTATTCTCTGCTATCTGTAGCTTCTCGGTGAAATAAGTCACTAAGTATAACTGCTTATTGTTGAAGGTGGTACCTAGTAAGAACTCCATAAATATCAGCCATAAAAATTAACAACACACACCAGAGTGTGCTTTGTTTTCTGTCTTGACTATGCTAGTGTTCACCCAAGTCAACACAGGTGACAAAATCGCAGGCACAAAGGCACAGGTACACTCAAAACAGGTAAAGTCAGATCTGAATGAGCTCAGTGGATTCTGTCCAGGTTGGTTTTCTGCTTTGATACTGCACTGTAAGCATGGATGATATTTTATATTTATCCATATCTTAGAAAATAGTATGAGTCTCCTTGAAGTTGTACTTGAATTTTCAGTAGAAAGTTAAGATCTGATGTGCATTTTTTTTGTACATGGGATTGAACCCAGGGGTGCTAGTTACTGAACCACATCCCCAGCTCCTGGTCTTGCTGAATTGCTTAGGTTCTCCATAAGTTGCTGAGGCTGGTTTTAAACTTTCTGTCCTCTTGCCTCAGCTTTATCCTCCCGCCTCAGCCTCCAAAGCTGCTCAGATTATAGGCGTGTGCCACTGAACCTGGCAGATGCATAATTGTAATGGCTGTCAAATCAAGGCACGAGACATATTTCTTAATTGTACTTATATCAGAACTACTGTGCAGTGGCTAATTTTTTTTCAGAATTGGATTGTCTTTGGGGCTTTTCTTATCAGGACTCAAAGAGACTCTGAGATAGGGGTTATCTACCGAAAAAGAGTTTTATTTCACAGGAGCCTGGGGATCCGAGTTTAGCTATTGAATGATCATCTCCTCGGAGCTCCAATTCCCTTTTTATTTAGGTGTTGTGGTGTCTGTCATAGAGCTTTTAAGTAGAAAGAAGTGCATGGCCTCCTCCTAAGGAGTTTGCCATTCGAGTGAAATTTTGGAAGCAATGAAAAAATTTTTAAAAAGACCAAGTGAGTTTTTTAATAGAGGATTACTCTCCCCGAAGACGACTATAATTCTCATATATATAGGTTCCCTGACCACGGCTGAGTGGCCAGGGAGATAATAGCCTGTTGGGAAGCGTCCGTCTGTGTTCAGCCAAGGGCATTCTGTCTTTTTTTTCTTTTCTTTCTTTCTTCTTCTTCTTTTTTTTTTTAAGATTCATCACGCCCACCAAATAAGACTGATACCAAGTCTGCAAATAGAAAGCGAGACCATAAACATATCAAGCACTTCCAAGATCAAAATACTGCATGCGGCATGTGTGTTTTAATGAACATCTAGAAGCAGAGCTGAGGGCTGCATTGTGTGAGTTTTCCAAGATAAAAGTGCAATTTCAATGAGAAAGGGAACTTTTAACACTCAAAGTAAAAATGGCTTCTTACATTCTGTGCCAATTAGTTTCTCCTGTTCGGACATACATCATTGACAGACTTCTTCTCTGAGGGAGATAAGTGTGCCTCTCTCCTCTGCCTGAATTTTCTTTTGCCTGCAGGAGTCTACCTGCTGGGAGCTAGTGTCTGCTCTAAACTGTCTGGAAAGTTGGTCATTTCATTTACTTGGGAACCCATTCCTCTTGGCGACTTGTGTTTCCCACGGACTTATCTGTTACACCTTGGTTTGCATTTCTCCAGCTGATGGTTTCGAAGCTAATGTTATTGATCATCCCGGTAGCACAGCTCATCATCCCGGGGAAAATGAGGTTACCAACTCCATTTCCTTTTGTCTAGCATATGCTTTGATGAGCTCATATATATCTTCCCCTTTCTTTAGTGTTTCCTTTTTCGTCTCACCTTCCTGACACCTTTCCTATAGAGAAAGGAAAATACAATTTCAAGCATGAAGGGTAGGAGGTGACAAAAGAAAGGGGGTATTTTAAGGTTTGAGAGTACCATAATTTGTTCCAGCAAAGAGCTACATTCATTTTCTGTGGCCCTCTGACAAATGACTTCTAACTTAGGGGTTTAAATAAGCATGTGTTTCTTACTGCACAGTTTCCATGGGTAAGTTGCTCCAGAATGGCTTTCTCTGGATGCTCTGCTCAGGGTCCCTTGGGATGGCCATCAAGGTGTTGGCTGGGAAGGGGTCACTCTTTCAAGAAAGTGTCACAAATCCGTTCTCTGTGATTGTGTTACAGGAGTAGGCCACCAGTGGAGAGCCAGCTGGTGCCTTAACTCAAAGTCAGTCCATTAGCAACCTCATCTGACAGCACATCAGACTTCCAGGTCCCACCCACTCTTATGGGAAAGAGGTTAATACAGTGCCATGGGTCATCCAGTCACTTATGCCTACCACG
This sequence comes from Callospermophilus lateralis, assembly GCF_048772815.1. NCBI lineage: Eukaryota > Metazoa > Chordata > Mammalia > Rodentia > Sciuridae > Callospermophilus > Callospermophilus lateralis. The sequence goes on from NW_027510272.1 coordinate 4,955,303, forward strand.
GGGACAGTTTGTCTATCACTCCATAGTTCTTAGAGCTATAACTGGCACCTTTCCTGCAAATAATAAAAAATTACCCAGAAATTCACCACTCTTTATTTTTGGAATTATTACAACAGATTGAAATTCCAAGTCCATTGCTATTGATTGTGTTACAAGAGGAATCATTCCATTTGCATCCATGAGCCTCCCATTTGTTGCCCACGACGACTTAGTACAATTACATATTCACTTCTCTAACGTGGAGTGTCGTAAGCCAGGTGACTTCAGGGATGAGTAGTTAGTACTGCTTTTTTAAATTTTCCTTTTATTTTTAAATTGGGAAAACCACTGGTTAATTTTCACTCATTAAAACCAGCTCCCATCTGCAGGTGCGGATTTAGCTGCTGAATCACTGGGGAAGTAGAAATGAATTCATGTGCTGCCTACTCCAGTTTTTGCATGTCGGCCTGCCGGTGGCTGATGGGGACACTGTGTTTTTTTAGGCTGCCTCAGTATTTTCTGTGGTTCCTTTTTGCCAAAGTCAATTGCTCAGCATGTAAGGGCGGGTTTTTAGCTTTCAGAAATTATAGAAAAAGTCAAGTCCTGAGCTCCAGGTTTCAGGTTTTGAATAGTGGCTATGAATTGTGGACTTGTTTTTCCAAGAGCTCCTAGGGAGAAAGATTACATAAGGAAACAACATTCTTGTGGTGAAAGACAGATACACACACATGTGCATATATATTCTAATATATATTTTATGCTCAAATACATCTTTACATCTATCTATATAATATCTTGATATATGCTTGATAGGAATGTAGTTCACATTCCTGCATGTTTTCCTAGAGATAAATCGTGTCTATCTCTGCATGTGTGAGTTCATTAAGTGATTTAGTAGAAAATAGTATGAGTCTCCCTGAAGTTGTAGAGATGAAGTTTAGAGCCTAAAAATCTCAGACTGAGACTTGCCTGAGGAACGCAGATGAGGGTAATTCCAGGCCACCATATTGAAGTGAGAGTTCTTGAGTTCTCAGAGAACTTTCTCAACTCTTTCAGACCAGATTTCACATCTTAGATGGAAGTGATTGGAGAAACTCGAAATAGAAACCCTCCTGAGTTAACAGAAGTGTATGCTCTTGGCAACTCACTCAGCCTGCTTAAACCCAAGGCTCCCCATCTGAAACATCAGGGGGATGAGAGCAGAGCTTCCTTTGGAAGATGGTTGTGGGAGTCAAGGTAGCACACCTAGGTTAGCCAGCTTGTCATGGCTGTGACCCAAACACCCGACAAGAACAACTAGAGGAGGAAAAGTTTATTTTGGCTCACAGTTTCAGAAGTTTAGTCCATGGTGAGATGACTGCATGGTTCTGAATCTGAGGTGAGGCAGAACATCATGGTGGCAGGTTGTGGTGGGGGGAAGCGTCTCAGAAGCCAAAAAGGGGGGAGAGAGAGAGGTGGGGGGGGAGAGAGAGAGATAGAGATAGATATGGGGTGGGTAGAGCATGCAAGCACTGTACTGTACTCACAAGGGGCAAAATATAAACCCAAAGCCATGTCCCAGTGACCCACTCTCTCCAGTCACATCCCTGAGTGCCTCGGTTGTCGTCCAGTGGGGTAGTCCTTTCAAATAATTAATCAGTCAAGTGGATTAATCCACTGATGAGTTTTCAGTTCTCATATTCAAATCATTTCAGCTCTGAACATTCCTGCATTAACCCATGAGCTTTTTTTGGGGGTGGGGGTGATACCTCACATCCAAACCCTAACAGCACCCCTGCCTGTAAGGTTCTTAGCCCTTAACCTCATTAGACTTGAGATTCCCTTTGCGCTACAAGGTGAGTAGTACCCTGCCAAGTGATCGTAATCACTCATCACACTGAAGATGAAAGTGCTTTGTAAAATGGAAACCCCTTTGCAAGTAAATGGGTACATGCTTATTATAGTAAAGGACAAGGATGTCACTGTCTTGTCCTCTGGGAAGACTTCTCTGATTGTCCCCCCACACTCCCCACTATTTCAGATCCTTCTTAAATAGGCCCTGTAGCCCCCAGGACTAGTGCTTCTGTTTCCATCACATCTATTTTCAGGTTCATCATTACCTTATCCTACATTTGTCCCCTTCACCACCACTGCTGCCTTCTCCAGTTTCTGTGTGAGATTTTCAAGGAGTGACTCCAAATGATGCTCATTTGCAAAATGGCTTTAATTCTTATTCTTCAGTAGTTGATTCATGGCAGCTTTGAAAATCAAGCATATTTAAACCTCAGTTGTAAGTATTCTTAAACCCCCAGAGAATAAGTGTAGTGCCTTTTCCCCCCCACACATCCAGGTGCTTAAAAATGTGTTGATAATGCTCGGTGTGGTGGTGCATGCCTCAGGAGACTGAGGCAGGAGGATTGCAAGCTTGAGGCTAGCCTCAGCAACTTGGTGAAGCCCTAAGCAACTTAGACTCTGTTTCAAAACTGAACAATTTATTAAAAAGGGGCTAGGGGCATGGCTTAGTGGTAGAGCACCCCTGGATGCAATCCTCAGTAACAACAACAACAAAACAAAAACAGTAAAAACGTGTTGATATAATAAATACATGAGACAAACCAAAAACTAGGATCAACTTCTTGAATGTGCCACAAAAACTTGGCTAAAATGAAGTATTTCCCAGTATAGAAGCCAGGTCATTTACATACAGTCTTATTAATTGACAGGTACTCACTTTCATATATTCTATCCAGTAGTACAATAAAAACGACAGAGGAAAAGTCTCTGCATTGTTTATGGATTCACAGAAGAATCCCAAGAAGATTCAGATAGCATCTGTCCTCCCCTAATGTAAATTCCAGTTCAATTCCAAAGGGCAAAAACCAAGAAATGGAGAGGTCTGCAAATGCTTTCTGGTAATAGATTTCCTAGATGGTGTAAAAATTCTTGTTTTGTTTTTACAGACTCATTGGCATGTTCAAAACTGGTGGTGGCTTTCTCCCTCCATCAACCACACACCTCAACACTGTCTTCCTTTGAATACATCTGTTTCCCTAGAAAAATAGAAAAACAAAACTAAAAGGGTGTTCTTTAAATAATACTGAGAATTTCAAGCTATGTTCCCGTAGAAACTAAATGGAGGGTTACAAACCCGGGGACTCGCTCAATCATTGTATATAAGCCTGCAAATATTTTACTCAGCATTCTTACCTGAAGCTGATACATGAGGGAGGGAGCCCTAGAATACTAACTGAAAGTTAAATTAATTTCTCTGATATTTAGTTTCTACAAATCTAAAGTGGGCATAGGAATAGCTGGGATTTGTTCTGGAGAGATAATAAGAGTTAAATAATTTTGACAAGTGCCTATCATATGGTATTTCTGCATTCATCTTGGATTAAAACTGGGATTCCAAAGGTAAGGGTGTGGGATTTGAAGTCAGCCTCAGACCCCATCAGTGGATGAATGCTAGAGAAAATGTGGCGCTTGTGTACGGTGGGTTGTCATTCAACCTTGAGAAAGAATGAAATCCTGTCACTGCTGAAACAGGAATAAACTTAGAGGACCAGGTTGTGTGAAATAAGCCAGAGACAAAAACATGGCCCAGTCTCACCTGTGGGCAGAATCTAGGCCCATTTATTGGAAGCTCAGGGTAGGACAGAGGCTATTACCAAGGGCTGGAAGAGGGGTGGCGATTTAGGAGATATTGATTAAAGGTACACAATGTCAGTCAGAAGAAAAAGGTTGAGTTGGGCATGGTGGTGCACACCTGTAATCCCAGCAGTTTGGGAGGCTGAAGCAGGAGGGTCATGAGTTCAAAGCCAGCCTCAGCAAAAGTGAGGCCCTAAGCAAATCAGTGAGACTCTGTCTCTAAATAAAATATAAGAAAGGGCTGGGGATGGGGCTCAGTGGTTAGGCACTCCTGGGTTCAGTCCTCAGTACCTAAAAAAAAAGGGGGGGGGGAGAAGTTGAGAAGTGTTGGACTTCATGATGACTGTAGTTAATAAAAACACCCTTTGCACCTGAAAATGGCTGACAGTAGATTTTAAGTGTTCTCATCCCAAGAATGATAAATACATGAGCTAATACTTATGGCCTTTAGCTTGCTTTAGCCATTCCATAGTGTGTCTATAGAGCAAAACATCTTGTCTTACATGATTAATATATTTTTGTCAATTGAGAATAAATATAATAAAAAATTAGAACAAAAAGTGATTTAAAAAAAGAAAGGTTCAACATACCTAGTTCAGGATCTAGGAGAATATATTCCTATAAGAAGTTAATACTTCAATTTCTTTTCCAAAATGTCATTTGTTTAAACCACTGATTTGTGTTGGCACATATATTATTGATAATCATGTGAACATCTATGAAAGTTAAATTTTAAGTAAATTCAAACAACTTCAAACCTCTAACCCTCCTGCCAATCAATCTCAGCGAGAACTCTCAGGAGCAGGTGATCTCTGTATGCCTGCCCTGGACAGAAGGGCCTCCCTTCCTCTTTGAGCTGGTGTAGCCTAGTAGAATACTCAGGGGCTCCTGCATCTCTCGGAATTAGGCTGGGAATGAGCTTGTCTGATTCTCAGGGTGCATTTCACTTAGCCATAAACCCCCACAACCATTACTTCTGAGTTTATAGTTCCCAGGATCCCCAGGAGTCATAGCTAAGGTTGGAAGAGAATAGGGCCCTAGAAATTGGGATACATTGGTGGAGTTCTTTCTAGTCTTTCCTTAAGGACCCCCCATTCCCCCCCATTCCTCCCCATCTCCATCCTTTCTCTCCCCTTCATTGTTCTTTGTGCTATGGCTGATGGAGTCTGAATTCTCCTGTGGAATTAGAGCCCCATGAGAGCCAAGCAGAGGAGTGAGGTGGAGAAGGCTCAGTACAGCCACTTCTTTCACACGTGAAGCCTAATTTATTTTACTCTGCTTTCCTTCAGTTAATTTGGGCTCTGGATACATGTTTCAATGCTTATTTTCAAAATACATCCATTTTCATAAATACAAACAGAAGTATAGTCATAATTATGTTCCTTTCATTTCAGTCTCAAAATAACTTTGATTAATTCAAAGTAAGACGTAAAAGAATATTGTTGAAAACTAACTAATGAAGGGGTTCAGATTAGAAAGGGAATAATATCCCAGTTCAGAGGCATTTCCTTTTTTTATTTTTCAGAAATTGCATAGCATTTAAATCTTTGAGAAATGGCTATATTAAGTAAGTATCCATTTGCTGAATCTAAAAAAGGCAGGTTTATCCAAGAGTCAGTGCTGGATCTGGGTCACTCTAGGAGCGACTGCTCACATCTTCCAGAGCATTAACTCTTGCTAGGCACAAGCATTAACTTGCATTAACTTCTGCAAGCTGTTCAGACCCTTGATTGATTTGCACAGACCTTGGAAGCAGGTGATACAGAATACTGTGTAGGAGGGTGGTCCATCTCAGGAAAGAGAATTTCTTAAGTAAAAAAAAAAAAAAAAAAAAAAAATATATATATATATATATATATATATGTAAAATAAATAAGACTTTAAAAAATCAGAGGTATAATCATGTAGATTTGCATTTGTATACACGAAGTAGATGTTTTCAGTTCGTATTTATTTTGGAACAAGCGGGGTTTCCTCAGTGACATGAAGTCAAGGACCATTCAGCAAGGTGATCAAACCCAGAATCAAATAGAAGGAAGTCCAGTAATTGGCAGAGCAACTCTCATTCCTGTGAGCTTTATTTTGAAGGAAGGAAACTTAAATGGACTTTGGGATTGCAGGAGTGGCATGCTGGGGGAAGGGCCTGGAGTGTAAGAATGAAGAGCTGTCCTAACACTGCACCCCCAAAGGGACTGGGCCTGGAGCTCCCCTCGCCTGTCTCCCAATGCCACCTGGAAACCAGCAAAAGAAATAAAGAGTTCATGGACACACCCTATCTTACATCTCAGGCATCTCAGCATTTCCACTGCTGAGATGGGGAATGCTTCCATTTGGGGATTTGGTTTGGGCTGCCTGGAAATGTGTATGCTTCTGATTTCAGTTAATATGTGTCCCTGATATTTTTAAGAAGGCCCAGGCTTGCTATGTGGAAGTCTTATTCTGGGGAGGAGAGCTCGAATAAATACTCTTTGAGAAAACTACTTTTTGATAGAACCAGACATAGGGACTTGATTCTTGACCTCAGCTTTACATTGGATCATCGAAAGAGTTCTGCAAAATACCACACCTGTCATTTTCATTGTGGAGATCTTTCACCTCTTTTTTTAGATTGATTCCCAAATATTGTTTTTTGATGCTATTGTGAGTGGTATAGTTTTCCTAATTTCTCTTTGATTGGTGTATTAAAGGCAATTGATGTGTGCGTGTTAATTTAATATCCTGCTACTTTGCTGAATTTGTTTATAAGTTCTAGAATTTTTCTGGTGAAGTTTTTTGGGTCTTCTAAATATTGAATTATGTCACGGGAAAATAGGGACTGCATGTATGAACAAGATCATATCCCTTTAATTTCTTTCTTTTGCCTGATTGGTCATGCTAGAGTTTCAAGGAGAGTGGTGAATAGAAGTGGTAAAAGAGGACATCTTTCATTTGTTGAAGGGCACCTAGGTTGGTTCCATAGCTTGGCTATTATGAATTGAGTTGCTGTAAACATTGATGTGGCTCCGTCACTATAGTATGCTGATTTTAAGTCTTTGTGGTATATACCAAGTAGTTGGATAACTGGGTCAAATGGTAGTTCCATTCCAAGTTTTCTTAGGACTGGATCAATAAAATGTAGCATATATACACAATGGAATATGACTAAGCCATAAAGAAGAATGAAATTATGACAAATTACAATAAATGAATGGAACTGGAGACTATTATGCTAAGTGAAATAAGCCAATCCCCCAAAAAACCAAAGGCTGAATTTTCTCTCTGATATGTAGATGCTAACACACAACAGGGGTGAGGGAAGGGAGAATAGAGGTTCATTGGATTAGACAAAGGGGAAAGGAGGGAAGGGGGGATGGGATGAATGAATTGAATATAACTTTCCTGTGTTCATATGTGGATAACTGACCAGTGAAACCCCACATCATGTATAACCACAAGAATGAGAAGTTATATTTATATTTATATATATATATATATATATATATATATATATATATATATATATATATATAAAACATGCCAAAATACCCTCTACTCTCATATATATCTAAAAAGAACAAATAAAAGAAATACTATGCCTGAATAAACCTACCTGAAAAGGTTTTGACTTAGTTATTGTTGGGTGCATCCTGGGCACCAAGAGATTTTCAATCTTCCTAGGCTGTTCTAGCATGTAGCCACATTTGAGAATCATGTGACTTAGGAAAGAGATGGGAAAGTAGAGTGATCTAGCAGCCTTGAGTCCTGCTTGAACACTGTATCACAATGCAGCACAGTTATCCATCATCCCTGGGCATGTCTGGGTATTTGTTCCAGGATCTCCTGTGGAGGCCAAAATCCACAGATGCTCAAGTCCCTTGTGTAAGATGATGTAGAATTTGCGTTCAACTTATGCACATTTTCCTGTATACTTTAAATCATCTCTAGATTACTTATAATACATAATACAATGCAAACACCATTTATGTAAACAGTTGTTACACTGTGTGGTTTATGAAATAATGACAAGAGAAGAAGTCTGTACAGACTCAGTGCAGTTGTAATTTATTTCCCTCCTGTTTTCTGTCTATAGTTGTTTGAATCTGGGAATGCAAGCCCACTGAACTGTAGGACCACCTGCATTGAGCAAGAATAAACAAGAGAGTTAGTCATTTCCATAGTAGGCCATCACAGGGGGTGCTATTGGCTCTGCTGCCCTAGGAGTCCAAGTAGAAATAATGCCAGGCTTTTTTAAAGAGATCTGGAAAAAGTTAAGAAATAGGCAGTATGGGAATAAGACAGAGGCCCTGTGGGGTCTAACTCAAAAATGGAAAAAAAAATTCATGCTGGGTATGCAGTTTCCAGCCCCATGAGCCGCTGCATGTATCCCCACCCTACCTGAATAGGAATCATTCCCTCAGTGGGATTAGCTTTGCGGCTTTCGGGGAGAGCTAGTAGCCAGCAAGTGGGAGATCTTGGTGGTAGAAGAGACTAGATGTCCCTTGTCCTGGATGATGGATGCTCCATCATAGGAAAACTGTTAGAAATAAGTTCTGAAATTTTAACTTCAGTATTTGATCGGTGGTGAAAAACACAATATTCCATTCTCTTAAGGACATATCACAGTTGAAAAGCAAGTGGAAGTTATTGTGTTTAGCAGAGAACCGTGAGTGTGTTCCCTAGTCAAGGTCTGCTTCCCCATCTGCCTGTGAAGGTGTTCACGCATTGGCTTAAGTCAGTGTCTTGGGTAGCAGCTGTTGGCATGTGACAGTGGTGATTCCACTTGGCTCTGCCTGCTTTCCCAGCCAAGACTCACAAAAATGCGCACTTTACAGTTAGTCTCCTTAGCTGGGTATTGTGGTTCACACCTGTCATCCCAGCAACTCGGGAGACTGGGCAGGAATATCACAAGTTTGAATCCAGCCTCAGCAACTAGGTGAGGCCCTGAGCAACTCAGTTAGACCCTGTCTCAAAATAAAATGTAAAAAAAGGGATAGAGATGCGGTTCAGTGGTTAAGCGCTCCTGGATTCAATCTCTGGTATCAAAATCATCATCATCACCATCATCACCTCCATCTCCTTTCTTTAATTAAAAGATTAATATTCTCATTGCAAAAATAATATAGGACAAACAAAAATATATCTTTTTATAATTTTGGTTATTTCTGTCATAATTACTGGATGTAGATCCATCTCAGTGTATATTAAAGTGCACCCGTATTTGCAAAATGTGTAAAATCAGACTTCTATCATATTTATAGTTTGCAATCCTGCTTTAATTTATTTCATTATATCATAGCCATTTCCCTAACTTATTATATATTCTTTCTTTCTTTCTTTCTTTCTATCTTTCTTTCTTTCTTTCTTTCTTTCTTTCTTTCTTTCTTTCTTTCTTTCTTTTTAAGTGGTACTGAAGATCGATCTCAGTGCCTCATGTCAGCTAGGTGAGCGCTTCACCACTGAGCCACAACACCAGACCCTAATTTTTTCCTTTTTATTGGTTCTTTTTAATTATGTATAACATCAGGCTTCCTTGTGACATAATTATGAAGGCATGGGATACAAGATGCTCCACTTCAGTCCCCAGAACTTCCCCTTTTCCTCTCCTCTCCCTCTTCCTGTTCTCTTCCCTCGACTGATCTTTCTTCTATTTACTTTTTTTTTATTTTTATTTTTTGTTAGTGTCTTGTGGATATACAGGATGGTGAGATTAACATTCATTATGGGGATTATTTTAAATGACTAAATAGTATTTCTCTTTCTGTTTATAACATTGTCTTATAACCAAATTCCTTTAATCAATTACTTCCTCATGAATTTGTACCTCGATTTGTGTCATTCTGATGAGCATCATTGAGCTCCTTTTTCTTTTTATTCTCCCCTCTGATGTACCCATCTATAGAGATGGAACCTTTTAAATATTTGGAGACTTTTAAAGCCTTTTATTCTTGCTGTCAAATTCACTGTGGGAAAATTATACCAATTTGTACTGAAGGTATTTACAAAAAAAAAAAAAAAAAAGGCTATTCTGCTTTACCTCCTAAGCACTGGATGCTGCTCTGTATTACATATTTGTCACTTTGATTAAAAATCTGCTGCAAAGGACAATTGCGTAGGCTTTGCATGCCCAGTATTGTAAATTTTGCAAGAGAAGGCTGGTAATGGTAGCTAGGCTATTTGGTGGTTGCATTAAATGTTGTACATGCAATGTAAGACTGTGCCTTCCAACAGAACAAATATTCAAAAACAATAGCTCAATTAATTATTGGCAAAAAATGGAATCTGATTATGATTGGAGTCTTTTCTGTTCACTGATACACTTGAGGTTCCCAATGTGTAGTCCTGTGCATATCTTCATGGATCAACTGCTGAGGTCATTCTTCCTTTGACTATTGAGACATCTGCTCTGTTCTGTCTATTTATAGGAGCTCATTATAAGTGAAAGGTACTTTTTTTCCAATGACATTTTAAATAATTTCCTTGACTTCTACTTTCTGTTAATTAACATTGCCATAAAATATTAGGAATGTCAATTTTATCCCGAGAATATAGAGAAGCAACTGATGCTAGCATTTCTCGGCAGAAGTCCATGAGCAAATCTGCCAAGGCTTCGAGGCCACTTCCCCTTGCACACACATTCAAATGCTGTGACCTTTCCTGAGGGTCCAAGGCATGTCCCCACATGCCTTGGTATGTCACACCATCACTTTTGTATTTACCTTTCTAAAGAGCCTCTGGTTATATTTCCACTTTTCATATAATTAAACTGAAGACCTAAAGAATTGTAGGACCGTTGCCCAATCTTCAGGTAGATGGCAAATATTTAAAACTTGATTAATAACTTTTAGTTTGAATGCATTGCAACCTGTCATTATGAAATTTACAAATTTACACCTTGGGGGAAACCAGTGATATATCCTTTGGGGCCTAGAATATGGTCAGCGTCTAATTGTTTCTTGGACATATAAAATAACATGTATTCTCTTTTTCACATGGTCACTTGATGACATATTTATGAAATAAATTGAGTTTTGTGATATTTTATTCAAATCCTCTGTGCCAGTGATCTTTAATGCTAATGTGCAAGAGGCAGTACATTTAGATAACAAAATGCATATGGCGGAACTGGGCCTACTTCACAGGCTTAATGAAAAGATTGATCAAAACATTTAGACTTATGGGGTGGGGCTGGAGTAAGGATGCACACAGTGGGTGTTTTGGAAAAGCCCTCAGATAAGCCTGCAGCTCCCATGAGGAGGTGCAGAGCAGGACAGCCCTCTGATTTTGGTCTTCTAGAGCTGTCAGACACTATGAATGCTGAGCTTAAGACCTCACAGTGGTCACCTAGAACTGGTTTATTGACCTTCTCAATAGCATTCTTTCATCCTCCATTGAAAGATGTATTGCCTCATATTATTCCACATGGTCTAGATAGGGATTCACTCCATACTTTTATATCACAGTGAGAACCTAAATATTTAGTTCCACACACAACCCCTGTTCTTTCTCTTTACCTTCCTTTATTCCTGCTTTTAAGTCTTGAGCACCTTTCCCAGGCTCACTCTTGCTTAGTTGACTAAATTTATTCTTTATTCTTCAAATCATGTCTCAGGAGTGTTTTCTCTGATGTTCTAGACTGGGTAAGATTGTGAACAAAACATGTGCTTTCTTCTGCTTTATGACCGAGTTTCCTCTCTGTGTTGTCATGGAAGGTTGTGCGTCTGCATGAAGGCAGCATGATACATACAACTCGACAGCATCATGATACATACTCTAGCACATAGGGAAAACTCAGTATTTGTTAAATGATGATGTGTGCTGTTTTTTTAACAAGGTAGTTAAAAAACATGAAAGAAAGAGAAAAGAATGAAATTAGTCAGATATAGATGTGAAACGAAAGCAGACCGGTTCTGAGCTACTTAAGGATCTTTTTACTTTATTCATCAATGTGTCCCCCTCCTACTGACAGAGCTCCTGGCTCATGGAAGGAATTCTATAAATATTTACAGAAGGGATGAATTGGTCTACAAATATTTAAGTGAAATCTGCCTCATACTGTTGAGTGACTTCAATAATGTTTTTGACTTTCTTCTGGGTTGGTTTTGATGATCAAACAAAGATGTGCTTCTCCCTGTTTGCCAAAATGGTAATTTTCGGTGGAATTCTTCCTATTGTTCCAAGATTGGGATGACAAATTTGTTTGCCTTGACATTACATCATGGCTCTTCCCAAACTGAAGAAGAGGATCTAAAATTGTGATTTTGCTAATACTGTGCACAAATTTTGACCTCAAATTCTAGTCCATTCTACACATATACTGCCTTGTCTTAAGTTCACTGTGCCTTAAGAAAGAAATGCACATAACCAACAAGCTGTGCTTTGAAGAAGAAGGAATGTTTTCAATCTTAGCATCTCCCCCAAACCAACTCCAATAATACAGACTCAATAGCCGAGAACTCAAGTAAAAGTGGTTGGACGTGGACGTCAACACTTTTAAATGGATCTCCTTTTTTATTGCATGCTGCATTTTTGTCAAGGGAATTTGATAATTATAAACTGCAACAATAATGAGGTTTTGAATATTCATTGGCAATTAAAATGCCTCTGTGCATTTGAGCAGTGCCCTGTGGAAGTGTAACTCATTTTTAGAAATAACTGGGTTGTAATAATCAAATTCCCCAATATTCTGTTAAAAATAGAGAGGGGGGAGGAAACTAATTCAATAATGTTTTTATGTACTAGAAGAGTTGGCACCTACTAATTCAAGGTTGATGCTTTTATTTTTAATCTGTGACATTTGGGCCATTTTGACATGGTAGATATCTATAATTTCTTATCTCCCTAAACCTCACATGTAGGTCTTGTTCATTTTAAGTTTGATAGACCTCCTCAAATTGGAGTGGTGTGGGGGCAATGGAGCATGTTTACATCTCCATGATGTAACAGGGACCGGCTGGCTGTCCCCATGTAAGGGGGAAGGATGGCTGCTTCCTCCTCCCAAGGGTGCAGCTGCCCAACACTCCAGTCTATCCTTCTTGGTGGCATTGCCAAGGTGAAACTTTGATTGACAGCATGGTAGCAAGAGCAAGGTGATCCTTCCATTGGTCATGGAGAACTCTCAATCATGTTCCATTTCTGGGGGACCATCGGCAAGCCCCAAGATGGTAGAACCACAAGATGAAAGAAGACAGGGGTTCTTGAATCTTTGCCTAAAAGAAGTCACTGAATTAAATCACTTACATTAGTTGGTTGCACCACTGGAAGAAACATTCCTTGTGCCTCTGAAATTTGGGAGTTTGTTCATTAGAGTAGCTGACTTTAGCCCAACTCATAAAGAATGAAAGAGTAACTAGCATCTTGGTGCCTTTTTCCAGCCATTTCTAAAACAATGCATAGAGTTTCAGCTAGAGTGACTCTGGATTGTTTGGCTCTGAATTGTTCTGCCAATTAATATTTGAAAAGGCTTTCCCTGATTTTGTTTTCTTGCCCTCTGCACTAGGAATTGAACCCAGGGTTGCTCCACCATGGAGCTACATTCCCAGCCCTTTTTATATTTTATTTTGAGAAAGGCTGTCACTAAGTAGTGGAGACAGGCCTTGAACTTGTAATCCTCCTGCCTCAGCCTCCCTTGTCACTTGGATTATAGGCATGCACCTCCACACCCAGTTATCTTGGTATCTTTGTCAGAATTAATTTTCACTTAATTTAACTGGCATTGCTTCCTTTCAATGCACAGACTTCTCCTCTTTGCATTTGGTTCAGTTTGGGGTTGTAGCCATTCCAGGGACACTGTCTTTTCCAGTGACTGCTTTTCCTGTAGTCACGCTTTCCTTCCTTCCTTAACTTCCCATTTCACAATTGCTAAGGTCTGAATGTTTGCTCTGTTGCCACCTGATCTCCAAGGTGATGGTATGTAGAGATGGGGCCTTTGGAGAGTTCCAAAGATTCAGACTTAAGAGTAGGATTAGTGTCCTTGTCTAAGGATAAGGAAGGCCAAGAGGCTCAATTGCCTCACCTGCCATGTGCAGACACATCAAAAGTGGCATCTCTGAGGAATGAGCATTACATCAGTGCAGGTCAAAGAATCACCTGTGCAAATCACGGTCCTATTACTGAGAGCTAGTGCTTTTCCACTTGTTAGAAGGTAAGCTTTGCTCTTATCTCTTTTATTCCTATTATCTTATTTAAGTTCTCAAAAAAGGGTCTAGTGCATGAATAATATTTTTCTCTCTGTTACAAAAAAATGAAGCTTATCATTGGTTAGAAGGGTAGAATGGTTGGAATATCTGGGGAAGAGACAGTGGTTAAGAAGGAAGCACAGAGCAGAGTATTCAGGCTGCGGAGCTGTGTATTGGAACAACAGGGCATATTTTAAATTGAAATAAATGATGTTCATAACAGCAACCTACCCTCTCCTGTGGAATAGAAGAAATTAGAGCAAATTTTTAAAATGTCACTATAAAATAACAATTTTCTTTTTGATTAATTTGTTGATCAGTATTTTCTAAGGACTATCTAGTGTCTTAGCATCAGGATAAGGACTTTGGGGTATTCAAGGGAAGAATAAAGCCCCATCATGTTTTTTTGGGGACAGAGCAGGGATTCTATTCAGAAGCACTCAACCTCTGAGCCACATACCCTGCTCTATTTTGTGTTTTATTTAGAGACAGATCCACTGAGTTGCTTAGCGCCTCGCTTTGGCTGAGACTGGCTTTGAACTGGAGATCCTCCTGCCTCAGCCTCCTGAGCCACCACGCCCATTTAAGATTCATCTTTGTTCTCAGTTATAAACTCTCCATAGCCTTCCACCTGCAGGGACTGACGGTGATCTGATTTCAGGGACTACTGTGGAAAGCCTCCCGTGTTAATTTTCTATCACCAAGTAAGAAAGGACCACAAATTCACAAGCTGGAAAATAAGGTGAATTGACTCTCTCACAATCAATACCTGTGTCCTGAGGCACAATTTAGATGGATCTTTGGCTCAGGGTCTCATCTCACAGTCTGCAGTGGTTATTGTTCAGGGTTGTGGTCTTCTCTAGGGACCAAGGTCTGTCCTCGGCTCACTGGCTGTTGGCAGAGTTCACTTCCTCTGTGTGTAGGCCTGAGTTCAAGGGCTCTAGAAGCTAACCTTCCTCCTCACTCCATGGTGCAGGTCTTCTTCAAGGCTAGGAAAGCAAACTGTCTCCACATGCTGGAAAGGCATCCAACAGGAAGCACGGAGGAATTGCGCCAACTCATAAGGTTCAAAGGGATGACCTGCCCCTGGTCATCAGGCACAACCAGGACAAGCCATAGTGGGGTGGAAGACTTCTGCGTCATCTTACAATTCTGCCTACCACACCTGAGTGGGAGGATGGGATGGTCAGCCATGGAACTACAGAAAATTTGAGGGTCAGAGAAACCATAATATTTGTCCATGTGTCTATTGGAACATCTCAGGAAAGAACACGTCCTGCAGTCTTGCTGTCATTTAAAATCTCTGATGACCCTGTGTCCTCATTTGCGTGGACAATCCTGACACCTGTTGTCCTGTGCACTGGCGATGGTGTTGTCTTCAATTCTCAAGGATACCTCATTCTGGATGGTACATTTTATTGTCGACATATTTACAGCCCTGTTGCACAAAGGGGATCACAAAGCCATCAGAGCCTGGTGCCACTCAATATCAGCGTCCATCTCTTTGTTCAGGTGGCAGGGTTCTCTAAGCATACACTTCTGATCATTTGGATTCTGCGCAGCAGGTCTACAGAGAGGAAGTGATAGTTGGACTAAGATCAAAGGCTGGTCTACTTGGTGCTTGTCTTTCTCATGATTAATGAATGAGCAGACAACCTGGTTTATGAACTTCAAGCAATTATGTGTGCGGAGAGTGAGGCAACTTTCCCAATGCTGATCAATGTCAGGATCCCAAGAACACTGAGTTGCAGCACCCAACCTGCGAGTCATAATGTGATGCAGAACAGCAAGGTCACAATACTCTTCTCTAAAGCCAGGCATCCATGCCCCGACCTCCATGATTCCACCTGGGCACTCTTTATGGTTCTTTACTTTTAAAAAATTACTCTTTTTTAGTTTTACATGACAGTAGAATGAATTTTGATGTATTATACATGGAGTACAACTTCCCATTCTCGTGGTTGTCTATGACGTGGAGTTACACTGGTCAGGTATTCATGCATGAACATAGGGAAGTTCTTTCTGATTCATTCCACCGTCTTTCCTATTCCCATCCTTTCTCCCTTCCCTTCATTCCCCTTTGTCTAATCCAATGAACTTCTTATTCTTGCCTCCCTGCTGACTTATTGTGTGTTAGCATCCATGAATCAGAGAGAACATTTGGCCTTTGGTTTTGGGGGGATTATCTTATTTCACTTAGCATGATAATCTCCAGCTCCATCCATTTACTGGTATCTTGGTGGATCTTTACTCCAAACACCTCCACCTGGATAGAGAGTAAAGGCTGTGAGGGAGAATTAGAGACCCCTGTTGGTAGAAAAGTCAAGGTGGGCTTCTCAGAGCAGAGATGAGATATGAATCAAACGTCAAAGATGAGAGGTCGGCTAGATCAAAAACCAGAAAAATTAATAAAGTCCACTTTACACTCTTCAACAAGACCTTTTCTTTACCAGCTGAGATCTTGAGTTAGCTACAGCAGGGTACAGATTACCCCATAAGTAGTGACTTGAGTCCACTTGTACCACTGTGATCAACAAGGACCCATCTCCTTTCTATAGCCACAGATTAACTTCAGGCATTCACAGTAAGATTCTGAGCTTTTATGAAATAAGGAATGCATCTATGAATACCACAGATACTTCCTGAGTGTTTTAGTCAACTTTTTCGCTGCTGTGACTGAAGGACTCAGCCAGCACAATTATAGAGGAGGGAGAATTTATTTGAGGGCTCCTGGTTTCAGAGGTCTCAGTCCATAAAAGGTCAGCTCCATTCCTTGGGGCTGGAGGTGAGGCTGAACATCATGGCGGAGAGGGTGGCAGAGGGAAGCGGCTCACATCATAGTGGTCAGGAGGCAGAGAAAGAGAGACTCCACACTCCAGATACAAATATATACCCAAAGCTACACCCAATGCCCATCTCCTCCAGCCACACCCATGGCTTCAGTTATCATTCAGTTAATCCCTATCAGGGGGGATTAAATCATGATTGGGTTGAGAGTCAGCCCAGTCATTTCTCCTCTGAACCTTCTTGCACTGAGCTTTTGGGGGACACCTCACCTCCACACCATAAAACTGAGACTGCCCGTATGAAGCAGGCTCTGTGTGAGCTTCACACTGGTACCAACAGAGGGAACAAAGGGTCATTCTCAGGTCCCACAGCCTGCACCAGAACCTAGCCAGGCCACAGCCCTATGGGCAGTTATGCGATGCCAGACTGAGGCCAATAGGAGGCTGCAGAAGGATGCACCACAATCCTGCACACACACAGAGATGTTCTTCAGAGAAATCCATCCCATGGAAGTGATATCTTCCTGAAAACCTGAGCAAGACTCTTTGCAATGAGGAGCAACTAATGGGCTTCTGCAGCACACATTTTTGAACCTTTAAACTCTTTAAGTTTGCTGTGCTAATGGACATGGGTGGAGGGTCTAATGGTTTCCTACACCTAAAGTATTGTGAACTCCATGAGCACTGTCTGCCCCTGGCAATTGCAGAGACATTTAAGCTTTTCAGAAGTAAATTCACATTGCTCTTTGTTCCCAAAGTATGGAGTAGCACTTCAGAGAAAAACAAATTCTTGAGAAAAGGGTGTTTCTTGGACACAGTCCCATTTTCTACCCAATATGCCTAATAATGAGTTCATTTGGACTGTCTCTGGTCTCCACCCTTACCTTTCAGAATGGTTTGCACTCTTTTGGTGGGGAGGGTATCCAGGATTGAACTGGGGTACACTCAGCCATTGAGCCACATCCCCAGCTCTATTTTGTATTTTCGTTAGAGACAGGGTGTCACTGAGTTGCTTAGCACCTCACTATGTTGCTGAGGCTGGCTTTGAACTCACGATCCTCCTGCCTCAGCCTCTCAAACTGCAGGGATGACAGGTGTGTGCCACCACACCCAGCTGGTTTGCACTCTTATTAGTGATTCAGCTATTGATCTCTGAGCATTGTATGTTCCATTCTTTAGGTGGAATTCAAGATTCCTTTGTTGTATTTTCCCCATTTTAAGTCAGTGTTCACATCTTTCCTTTAGTTAAAGGTGGAAGATGTTACACAATACACTTATGCCCGCCCTTGACAGTCTCCTACTTCTCTTAGGTACTTTATGGGCATCAACCCATGCATTTATCTATACAAAAGCCATCACCTCCCATGAGCTCTGTTTTGGAAAACAGTACTACTTTTCATTGAGGACAGAAAGATCTTTGTAGAAAAACCCCTTCCCCTGATCTATGTCTGTAGGGTTTCAGTGATTCTATATTTAAAAAAAAAAAAAAAAGTCTTCCATAATTAAAAATAGCTCCTTAAATTAAATTCACACAGAATCTGGTCAGCATTCAAGGGAAAATGACTTCATTGCAATTGATGAAGAACGGGGCCCAGAAAATGCAGAAGCCTGTCAAAACTTTAAAGATTTCTCTGTGATTTCAGGGCTTTCTGGACCTGGGTGGAATCGGCCCTGACAGCTTCTGGAGACGGAGCCATGCAGAGGGGTGGGGAGCCTTCACTCAAGGGGGAGAAGATGCGCCTTGAGCTTTGATTCGCTGGTGTTGCACAGAGGACTGGCAGCTTCGTCTGCCAGGGAGGAACCCTCTAACCCTCTCCTCCTGTCGTCCTAACTAGCATAAATTATATTTTTATGGGAACGGAACCACTGAAATTTTCATGAAGACGAGTTAAAAGGAGACAAGTTTTGTAAGGAAATAAATCTACAAATGATAAATTCTTCAGGAGTCTTTACCCTGGAAATGCAAGAGATGTGATGTTTCAATTGTACTTTAATAATTTATAGAACGTCTACCCTCTCTTCCCCCAACTAATGCTTACCCTAGCGATTTGAGGCCCTGCTGCCAGAATACACTCTTATGAAGTGATATTTCCCCCTTGGGAAGAGGCACACAACCAGCCCCAGAAGCTATAAGTGCAAATCAAAGGTGCCTCTATCAGAGAAAGAGGAAATCTCTCCCAGTTACTTTAAATTGGGAGGAATGAACCCACAAGGAAAGGACATGGAGAGGAAGTGGCCTTGACTCCGCTACCACAATATAAAATTCTGCCATTTGGGGTTTGAGTGCTTTACTTGCACCCAGACTAGATCAATATGCCCAAAGCAGCAGGCAAAGAATTTAATAGTCCTTAGTCCCAATGTGAGAAGGCAGAGAGAGAATGAATTATGAACTGTACTCAAGTTGTAAGACTTTTACACTGAGAGAGTGAGAGAGAGAGAGAGAGAGAGAGAGAGAGAGAGAGAGAGAGAGAGAGATCTTGGTGTACAGGCTGATTCGCGCTATTTTTTACCTGAAACAGAACTCATTCTACATGGTTTTTATAAACTTTTCATGCCTTCACGTATGTACAACCACTTACAGTTCACTCTAGGCCTCTTTATTTCCTCCGATCACCTCAAGAACAGAATAAGCCATAATCCTATTCTTTGCTTCTGTCCTCTCAGATCTTATACAAAGGTCCATCGAAAAGAGGCAAAAAAAAAAAAAAAAGATACTATTAGATGACATGGTTTTGTCTGTGGCTTCACCAAGTGGTGATTCAGTGTCTTTCTCTCTAAAATGATAGACAATTAATAAGGATGTCTGCAGCAGGGGGTATGCAAGCTTGTACACCTAAGACCTTTGCAAGATGTCAGACCCATCGCAGGGGCCCAGTAAACATTAGCTATTGGTATCTATGGTAGAACCGAAGTTGACATACCAATGTCCTGTCTTATGATCATTCTGAATTTATAGCACCAATGAACTTGCTTAATCTGATAATAAAAGTCCATGTCAAGTGAGGCTGACTTGGTTTTTCTCTGTTATTATTCCCACCACATTGCTGTATGAACTCCTCAGGGGGTGAAGTTGAAGCTGGATAAATAAGAGACCCAGACCAGGCAATGCTTCACCCATCTTGACTGTGACTTTAACCCTTCAGTCCTGTGCAAAGCTCCCAGACCACCAGGCCTCCATTTTTTTGTGTGTGCAAAATAAGAAGCAAATGGCTTCCATTCTTAGTGGTATTTACTGCTCGGTACGTACCAGATGCTGAGACGACCACGTGCAGAAGATGTCCTTATTTGACAACCTCACCCCTGCAAGTCTTTTTTTTACCTAATTCTCTGGTTTATCTCGTTATGAGAAGAAACACCCCCAATTAGGGAGAACTTGCGGTAGATAGTTTGCAGCTCCGCGGGGCTTGTTTTCTTTTACATATCATGATACATGTTTTACATGACACACTGTTCCGTGGTTCACGGATGTCCCAGCGTGGGGTAAACGATTATAACTTCATTGCTGAGGTTTGAGAGATGATGAATGAGAAGGTAAAGCCTTCTGCTTTCATATTTCCTTTTGTTTCTACTTCACTCTCCTTATAAATAATTCATAGAACAAAATTACTGTCCTAGAAAAACACTGTCTGTTTTCGTGGGCTCCTTCACACATTATTGATCAGTGCATCTATTTTTTAATACGTATCCGCGGAACATAGAAATCGAGTTCTTTCCCTTTGTTTCAAGGGACTTTAGAGGTGTTTATTTCTATCCACGTATTTATATTTATAAGTTCCATCCTGCAAAAGCATCGTTCCTATCTTACCCATCTGTGTCATGAATCTCTTTGATAGTAAAGGCCACTTTCCTGCACCGTCTCTAATGATAAAAAGTAGAAGTCATTCATCAGGCACTTATGAATGATCTCATTCCAATTTTTTTTGTCTTTGTAACAGTACTATGAGGTAGGCATGTCCATTTTACAATCCTATAAGGTATGCATGTCCATTTTACAACACTGGGAGGTATACATGTCCATTTTACATGTTAAGACATGCAGCCCAATGGGCTGTGAGGTTGTGGCTCAGTGGTAGAGCACTTGCCTAGCACGTGTGAGGCACTGGGTTAGATCCTCAGCACCACATCAATGTAAAATAAAGATATTGTGTCCATCTAAAACTAAAAAAAAAATAATTAAAAAAATAAAATAAAGGTCTTGTGTCCAAGTACAATTAAAAAATAAATATTAAAAATTTTCCAAGGAAACTAGAGATTTTTTTGCCTGTGAGTGTTCAGGCATCAGGTCCCCTAAGGTGACCCATTAGATGGGGTGTAGGGCCAGTCCAGAGGAGAGGGTGATAGTCCCAGCCATGCTGCTGAAGTCTGTGATTCTACTGTACCGTTCCCTGAGCCACGGATGATATGCACATCTTTATCCTCTCCTCTGAAAGGGTCCACTACAAAGGATCCCATGGGTAGTAGAATACATGTTGTGTGTCCAACAAAGGGAAGCCACCCGGACCTTGCTCTGTCTAGACTGCATCTTATTGTAACTGAAGGTGTCTTTTTACATGAGGTGAAGGTTGGTAGTGACCAGCCCCAAGACCAGGGGAGGAGACAACCCATCGGCGGGACACATAGTTCTTCACATCCCTGAACTGTGGTCTGTCGGTGTTGAAAGGCAGTGGGAAAGAGTCCCCACAGCAGGAGGGACGAAGCCAGATATTAAAGTGGTGTGTGTGGTGGTGAGGGGGAAGAAGAAACAACAGAGACTGGCCAAGGAGGGTTTGGAGACATGGACCCCCAAACGGAATCACAGTCCCCTCTCTCAGTGGTCTCCCGGTTACCCCACCTTTAATATTTCAACAGACAGGCTTTCTGGAGTCTAGGAATAGGGTAATAGCTCCAGTATATGAGGGTGGATTACATCTCTTCATGTACATATCTTGAGAGTTTGGACAAAAGGTTGTCTTTAAACTGGTGGATATTTTTACCAGAAAAGCAACTAGAGATACCCACCCTTTTCTTTAAACTTGTTTCCTTTAATTTGATGTTTAGATTTCAATCTTTCCTTATTAGGTATTTCTAGCAGATCATACAGTGAAATTTGCCTTTTTAGATGTTTATTGTCGTGTGTGTGTGTGTGTGTTTGTGTGTGTGTGTGTGTGTGTGTGTGTGTGTGTGTGTGTGGTATTAGGGATCAGACCCAGGACCTTGAACCCACTAGACAAATGATCTACCATGGAGCTATATCCCTAGTCCCACATTTTATGTTTATTAAAACTGAATTTAAATGAATGGAAAATATTCTAGGCCTCTCCCTCGCCTCTTTAAAAGCATATCCTCAGAAGAGTTTCCAAGTGCACTATGTTGCAATGTTATCAAAAGATAATCAAAAGTGAAGAGTTGGTGAAAAGATGAAGATGTTTGAAGAAATATGCAAGAAATAGAAAATACTTTATAAATGTGTAAAGATATCTTTTTATAGAAATGGAATAAATAGTACCAAAGCTATTCATCAGATCAGCAAATTTATAAGTAAAACTTCCTATACTAGGGATTGCAAGTGTTTGTTAAATGAGTGGATTGATTAATTAATTAAAGTACAGCTCTATTCTATCAAGACAAGTTCTTTATATTTATAGCTTGAATTTTCTCTAATAAAAGAAGACATAGAATTCGGCAGTGGTATTTGCATTTCATTTTAAAGTGAACAAGAACAATTAAGATTACGTCTTATTTTTCTGAAATTTAGCTATTTTTCTCTTTATTTTCTTTTTAATATTAGATTAGTGAGTCAGATGTGCTTCTTTGTATATTTCAAAACATTAGCTATGATACAGAGGCTAATATTCCATAAAGTTAAAAAAAAACAAAAATTTTATTTATGTTTAGTATTACTAGCTTTTGGCATTTTTAATAAAGATTTTCATGAGCCCCAGGGGAAAAAAATATAACCTTATTGTGAAAGTCAGCTTTCCATTACTCTAACAAAATACCTGAGAAAATTAGCTTATAAGGAGAAAAATTTTGTCTTGGCTAATGGCTTTAGAAATTGTAGTATGATTGATTGGTTCTATTATTCGGCACTCCTAGCAAGATGTCAGACCATGGTAGGAGGTCATGGTAAAGCAGAAGTGCTCCTTTCGTGGCCAAGAAGCAAAGACAGAGATAGAGATAGGGATGAAAGTAGCACGGTCTCCTTCAGGGCATGTTCCCCACTATCTCAGAACCTGATATGATGGGAGGTAGTACCACCTCACAATAGCATCATTTTGGGGACCCGGTGTTTGTCCCAGGGGTATCCAGGGGTCATTCAACATTGGAATCATAGCCATTAGTTATTCTACAGGGTTGTATATTTTATAGAATAGTTCTTAGGTTTCATTCACATTGTAAGCCTTAACAACAAAGTAAGGTTTAAAAAATAAAATCCCGACCTTTGTCTAACCCTGAAGTCTCACCATGAAGGACAGGTTTACTATCAGTGAATTTTGCAAAGTCAGTGGGTCGCTCCATTTGTACCCCCTTCAGAATCTGTTGTGGATCATGCAGAACTTCCCCTGTCTTTTGCGGAATTCATGCCATACCCTACTTTCTAGTTAGTTATAGAAGCTGAAAAATCCACACAATCAGATAGAAGATAAGTTAAATGGGGTGGGGGCAGTGGTCTGAGATTGGCTAAGACCCAACACACGCTTTTCTTCTGCTACTCTCCTCTCCCAACCCGGTGAACAGGGTTGGGGCACAGTGGTCTGGATAGAGATTTCAAAGCTGGTGACTACAGAAAGTATCTCTAGCAGTGGAATGTCACATACAATCTGCCCACACGCACGTCAATGTTGCTTGGTTTATGGGAAGAGGGTAATTTATTCTAGCAGGATGGGAGGC
Organism: Callospermophilus lateralis; assembly: GCF_048772815.1. Lineage (NCBI taxonomy): Eukaryota > Metazoa > Chordata > Mammalia > Rodentia > Sciuridae > Callospermophilus > Callospermophilus lateralis. The sequence goes on from NW_027510272.1 coordinate 4,978,719, forward strand.
TTTAATCACATTAGTGAGAACCTGAGCATCCCCTGCTCACATAATGCTTTGTGATCATGATCATTGACTTTATCATGACAGGGTTTTAGGACGTCTATATTCACTTGAAGTTTTCTCTAACTTTTTTTTTTTTTTTTTTTTTGGCAATCCAATGCACAACTGTGGGCGTTGATTTCATTCTGTCCTTTCTTTTCCCAACTAACCCAATTATCTTGGTGTTATTACAGGCCAGGGCCAATCATCTTCATTTTTACTGTGATTTGATTGACTGGAATTGGGAAGAGTCAAATTATAATGCTTTTGTTATCCTAAGTCACCCAGACCAGCAGCATTGGTAGCACCTAGGAACTTCTTGGAACTGTGGATAAGAGCTCAGGCTGCCTCCAAGGTGCTAGATTAGAATCCTAGCATAACGGGACCTGTAGGGGATTTTTTTTAAAAATGTACTTCATGGTTAGAGAAATACTAAGCTAGAGTGGGAGGTCTCAGCTCCAATTGTAAATTTTAATCATGTAGGAAAACTTTGGCCACATGTCTGGGTTTCACGCCTGACCGTTTGAATTGGATTCTTTATTTTTTAAAAATGCTTTTGGATTTAAAAAAGAAAAAGTCACTATGTGAAACTAATGAAAACCACATCTAAAACAATGGAACCTAGAGACGTGACATGTGTGTGTGTGTGTGTGTGTGTGTGTGTGTGTGTGTGTGTGTATGTGTTAAGTGCTACGCCTCCATCACAAGCAGGTCACTAGTAAAATGGGTCTATTGATAAGAGAGGAACACAGAACTCTGGCTCCATGGAGAGCTTGTTTGGTCAGGGGACCTGCGTTTTCAAACAGCAACCAAAACGAACATATTTAATGACTTCAAACCATTGAGAGCTCAGTAAGCCTGGGCAGACACTTTACTGAAGATCGAGGAAGTCATTTCTTGAACAAAGTGAAGAAACAGACAGGGGAGGAAGACAGAAAGGAGATTTGGGAAGATTTTAACTCTGGGGCAGAATTATTCCAATGGTGGAGCAGGTCATGCCCCACCCAAGGGCCTGGAGCTCAGAGGGTGGCCTCTGGGATGTGTCCAAAGCTCTAGTGAGAGGCTGATGGTATGCAGGAAACTTTTACTAATTGTGTCCTCTCCCCTGTCCCCAGGTGTGTTTGGTCTTAAAGCCATCAGCCCAGAGGTGAGAATCCCTTTCTAGTTTGCACAGAGGGGTCCCCTCTTTTGTTGGAGGCTCAGGAAATCATAGCTGCCGTGTAGGTGAGTCAAAAGGGCCTAGATAAGCCGAATACCTGGCACAATTTTCAAGATCTTAATTCAAAGTTTGGGAGTTATGCCAAGACCAGAAGGAAACCACTGAGTCACTCTGCACACTCCAGTTATGCAGATTTTCATTCTGAAAGGCCTGAAGACTCTCTTGAGATTGCATTTCTGTCACAGGGGAGCGTAGGAACAGAAGTGGAGCATGAACCCAGGTCACACAGGGTGCTGCCTTGGCCTCGAAGAATCCTAGGAAAACACTCCAAGTGTAGCTTTCAACGGGGTGAGGTCTCTTCCAAACAGACAGAAGGTCCTTGTGGAAGCTCCAAACCTCTAATCCTAGTGTAATCCGAGGACAGAAGCACAAATCCAAAATTCAGAGGAATGAAAACCTGAACTAAGCATTGGCTTCCCTGAAAATCAGGAAGCAAAGCACTTGATACGTGTTAATTCCTCCTTTTGATTCCTCAGGAAGCATTACCACATGTAAGAAGTGGTGTGTGTGTGTGTGTGTGTGTGTGTGTGTGTGTGTGTGTGTTTCCCAAATCATCACTTGAATTTGTATTTTAGGCTTTTTTTAGAAAACTATATATGGAATAGAGAAGAAGAAAATAGGAGCCGCGCCTGACTTCCTTCCTCAGCCATGGTACGTGCAGCAGTGAGTGGGAGGAGATGTGGAAAACGAGGCTGGACAGATCCTGGTGCCTCTCAACAATATTTCCTGAGAACCTGTTGAAAATGTGGGTGGTGGGGGGCGGTCTGTGACGTGCACGTTACTGCTGGAGGACATGAAATGCCGATGGACCTGAGACAGGGCAGCAGAACACCTGCTTTACTTTCTCCTTACCTTGTCAAATTCAGCCTCTGCTTCATCAGTACCTTCTGGGGAGACTGGAAAAAGCATCTTGCTGAGCCACAGGGTATACGGGTAGGAAAGACAGTAGAACGAATCAGCCATTATGACCCTCTGTACATATATAACGATACGACTGGTGGGATTCTTTAACAGGTACAACCAGAAGAATGATGAGAAATGATACTCCATTTTATTTGATGTGTCAAAGTACATTTGACTGTCATGGCTTAACTAATTAAAACAAATAGGGAAAGATTTAAGAAAAAAGAATTTTAGCATTTAGAGGTGAAATGAAAGCTCCTGTAGGGTTATCCTGCAGGGAAAGCAGATATGATTGTTCGTGTAGAAGTGGGTATTAAATGAGGATCATACATTTTCAAATGGAGATAATTGGACCATTTGGCTGTGGCTTTGGAAGTGAGACGTCGCGGCACCTCAGAGCCCAATGTGAGATTGGAAATTGGCCTTCGGGCTGCTCTTCTGTTGACTTCAATCTCCAGTTGGTCCATGGTCCCTTTTGTCCCCTAGGTGAGAACCTGGACATCCACCAGTACACTTGTGAGATCCTTGGAGTTAAGTTTTATCTTCACTGTGAATAAAAAGAACGTTGGAATTTAAAGTCCCAAATCATGAGAATATTTAGGGAACAAATATCAGACAGAGTGTCCGAAAGAGCAAGCACATGGTTTTGGATTTCTGGAGAGCTTCATTACCTGGTGGTAAGCAGAAGATAGATCATAACGGTTGATTTGTTGTGAATGATTCTCCCAACTATGACATTCTGGGGAAGGCAACAGTTTGGAGAGAACAAAAAGTTTAATGGTTGCCAACAATTAGTAAGAAGGGCATGCAGGGGAGTCTCCGGGCAGTGAAAATATTCTCTATGATATTATAATGCAGGGTATATGTCATTCCCATTCCAAGTCCATTAGATGTATATCATGAAGAGTGAGCACCACTGTGAACTGTGGTGGGTAAGAATAACGTGGGCAAGATGGGACATCATGGGCACCCTCTGTTCTTTCCACTCAGTTTGGCTGTGAGCCTAAAAGTGTTCTAAAAGGATAAATTTAATAATTTCTTAAAAGTCCGAAAAGGTTCCTGGAAAATAAGAAGCCCAAACAGCCTTAGCATGATTTCAGACTTACGGATTAACGTTGATGTGTAAAATCTCTGTTGAAAAATAGAGCAAATAGCGGAACAATGATGTGTGTCCATTTTTAACATTTCTTTGAAAGAGACAGAGCAAGGGAAGAAAGGAAAAGAAAATGAGAAATGATAGAATGAGAGGGAGAGAGAAGATGTGTCGAATTGATTGGCCCCATGTTTGGGTTCCCTGAATTTGGCAAATGCCTCAACCTGAGATCTCTTGTATGCTGGTGACAACGTGGGTGACAGAGAGTGGAGCAGCTTTCTTTATCCACAGTGACAGGTCCAGTCACTCTCTGAAACTTGGCCCCAGATCAAAAGTCTAGGGTCTCTTAAACCTGAATGCGCTTGTTTTGCAGCTGATGAGGTGTGTTCCTTCTTTGGGGTGTGACATTCCTGAATCTGTGTCTCGCTTCTACGAACCTCTCCTGATACCTTTTCCTCTAGTTTGGCCTTACATCTTTAGAGTAAATCTTTCCAACGCTAAGTTCCTGGAAAAGGTCAAGCACTGAAACACTGACAGATAATTGGTCCTTAGGGCAGGGCTCCTTCTATCCAGAGCACAGTTAACAAGGAAAGAAAATGGACCAAAGCTGGCCAAAGGATGGGAGAGATTCTTCCTACTTACTATGTAAATAATTTGGGTGGAAGCCGGGCACCATCTGAAGGATGGTCAATCAAAAATACTTCTGTGAAAGTTAAAAATCACTTACTTTCAAAGTTGTCTTGGGAATTTAATATGATTTTAAGTTTAAACATACTTTTTCTGTCTTAAATTTCTAAGTGTATCTTTATTACCTTTTTTTGTGGTCTGAATTAAGACTGCTCCACTCAAATCAAATGTTTCCTGAATAATTGCTTTGTGTTCTATATCCCTCAAGGAGATATAGAAAGTACCTACTGGAGTAATTCCCATGTTTCTAGATGTGGAGACTGAGTCCTGGAGGCTAAGTTACCAGAAGTCACTCAGTGATTATATGGTAGTGGTAATGACCCATTTCTGCCTAATTCCAAAGTGAGCCTCTTAATGAAGCTGTTACCTTTCCCTATTGAGGACATTGAAGAAATGGTTTTGCTGTCACATTTCCCTACTAGGGATGTTAGAGAAATTCAGTAAAGGAGGAATAAGAAGGATTTCACGAGGAATTGGTTTTTCAAAATGAAGAGTAGCTCTAGCTACCAACATTTACTGCAAAGGACCACTCTAAAACCCAAATGTACCAACTCAATACCTTGTTCGCAGTGCCCATGTAGTATCACCACTTGGCATGATATTGATTTGCTTTTTATCATATTTGAGCTCCAATGGAGAGTTCTGAAATGTTGAAATAACATCACCATATGGATAATTACAAGATAGGCTATTTTTGCAACTGTCTCGAAGAGAAATAATTAGATGCAATGTACCACTTGTTTTATTTGTCTTTGATCTTTCTCTGCAGCACTCACCAAAAAAAATTAAATGAAAAATGCATCGTTAAAAAAAACACAGAACAGATCATAAATTTTCACAAATAAAAACTCAGAGGAGTGCTATTGAACCGTATCTCCAAATCCTAGGAAATAATCATTGCCCTATAGCATAGGGATTAAAGATGTTCAGACTTAAACCAGACTTTCCTTTTTTCAATACCCTTTGTAAAGTTTTTTTCTTTTCTTTTTTTTTTAATTTTTGCCCCTCAGCAAGAGGTGGTCTCCATTTTTTTCCTTTCATTGAATCTGGGTTGGCCTTGGGATGGGTTGTGGTCAATAGGGCGTGATAGAAGAAAGGTTCTGATACCCTGATCTTGCACGCACCCTTTCCTCTTGGTGCCCCACCATTCATGGTGACAAGCCTGGGCGGGCCTCCTAGAGGTGCTTGGAGCAGAAATGAGCCTCCTGCCTGAGCCATCACAGATCAGCAGTCCCTGACACACAGCATCTGATGATGGACGTGGGAGGCAGCCTAACCAGTTAGCCCTGATCGAAGGAATGAGTCATTTCAATGAGTTCAGCCCAAAAGGCCAATCCACAGAACCAGAAATTAAAGAAATGGTCATTAGTTCAGTTTTGTTTGGGAGAAGAGAGAATGGCTATTGCTTAGGTTCAAATCCCACTTTCATCTCTTTCTACCTGTGGGACCATGGCCAGGTTAATGAGCCTTCAGAGGACAGACTTCTCATCTGTTTAATGGGGGAAGATGTTGTGGTGATTGATGCTGTTTTCACATATGGGCAGTTCTCCTACTTTGGCCATTCAGTAGAGGACACCATCTGCAGAGCTCTTTAAAGTTAGGGTGATCAGGTGACTAACTTTACCCAACTAAATGTCAGTAGAATTTAATTTTATTGGTTTCTTTGAGTTATTCAAAGCATGCATGGAATTAAAAATAATTTTCTCTCCTAAACCTGCAGTGTTCCAGGTGGGAAGGGTCTGTCTTCTTGTGTCTCAGAGCAAGAAGAACATGGTTCTAGAGCCCTGTTTTGACATACAGGGAACTGAAATTCTGTGGTTGTATGTTATCAGTTCCATCCCTTCCCATGAAGATAGCACAAAAAAAATGAATAGTACCCTGATCATAAGGTCATGTGACAACATATATGAACTTTTAGTACAATACCTGGGACATGAAAAATATTCAGTGATAATGAATGTATCTATTCCTAATACAAAACAAAGAAGTATTCATGGGGGATGGGATGTACAGGTTTCTTTTTTAAAAAAATAATTAGGTTCTTAATTGATATTCATGCACCATTTTAATATCATCCTACAATAAATCAGGGCTTAAAACTTTGTTTATCTGTTCACTGTACCAAGAAAATGCACTATAATTGGAGCTTAATATCATTTGCTTCGTCTTTGACTCCATAAACTTAATATAATATTAGTTCTTCCACTTTTTAACTACAAAATAATTTCAAAATCATCTTAGGGGAGTTGAGGATTATGATTAATATATATTTAATTATATATTAAATATATATTAATATATAATTAATATATATTTAATATATATTAATTCCAGTGTTTGTTTGATATTACTTTTTAATTTATCACTGTCACCATGCTGTAGCACTCCAGATACATCTGTGTCTCAAGGTGAATGTTAATTGCACCTTTATGTAAGTGTTTGAGAAGTGAAGTCATTGACAGGCCCCTTCAGCTTACACCGGGGTCCCGTCACCTGGCCTTTAAAACATCATCAAAATCTGACTTGTGAAAGGGAGCTATGACTGTAGAGCTGTGTACCGGTGGGTCAAAAATTATAAGATTTCAGATCAGCAAGAGAAAGCTTGGTGAACTTAAATCTTATAATTTAAATAATGGAATTTATTTTTTGTACTAGGGGTGGGGTCTCATGCAATGCATGCTAAGCAGGTACTCTACCCCTGAGCTACACTGCCAGCCCTTTGGATAAATCTTGAGATAGGGCCTTGCTAAGTTTCCTAGGCTGGCCTTGCACCAGCAACCCTCTTACATCAGCCATAGTGGAATTGTGATAGTGGAGAAGAAAATTCCTTAGCCCCGTGTTCTCAAGTGTGGGAAATCTTGCTTATTGGAGGGCTTTGGCAATGTTGAGAGACATTTTGATTTTCACTGCTCAATGGGAAGTACTGCTGCCAGGATTTACCGGAAGGCTGTCAGAGATGTTCACTGGTTCTTGAACAACTTTGAAGGCAGAGTGTGTTTCCATCCGTGAATCACAGTCGACTTGGAGGTTGCTGACTGTGTGTTGTGTTGCAATAATGATCAGGTATGGTCTTACCTCTTCACAAATTTTATCTACACAAACACAGTGGGCAGAACTCATTCTTTCATTTTATGGATTGTCAAAATTATCAGGAATTTTCAAGAAGAATGCCAACATTGTATTAGAAGGGCTCCTCTACCTTCCCTTTGTTTTGGTGAATTTCTCTGACAGCCTGGTCATTGCCATCCTGCCTGATTGTGCAGTCAGAAGACACAGAAGCAATGACTGATGAAGCATGACCCAAAGGGGACATTTACTTAATGTAGTGGCACCCCCTCCTCCACAGAAAAACTTAACTAAGCTTCTCCAGAAATATTCACCATAATTAATTTTAGGGCTATCTGCAAAAAAAAAAAAATCTCTACAAAATAGTTCAATGTAGGTAAACTTCCTATTTTCCTGTTGCTCTATTACTTGGCCACTGGCCTGGAAGAAATTGGCACTCCAGGTGCTGAATGCCCCTTTACTAGTTTTTCACAAATATTTATCCAGTATAGGAGTTTGTAGAAGTGTGTTTACAAATGCAAAATGGGATAATAAAAAGACAGATCCTTTAACAAGGCCTCTGGCCTTGAGCTGGGGCTTCACAGAGATGTCTACATTTCTAAGCTAAGAGAAGTTGCCAGCTGGGCTGCATGATAACAACTGGCAGGGGGAGGAAAGAAAGGGGAGAAGAAGCTCTCCCCTTCTCAGGTGTTGTCCTTGAAGGGTTAACTTGCCCAAAATAGTAAAAATAAAAAATTAAAACTGCTTTTATGTGAACTTCTGCAAACTGTGAACTTCTGAGCTCCTCCCCTTACATGCTGGGTATAAAGTTCTGAAACTACCTGAACTCGGCGGGGTTCAGAGGATTAATTGATTACAGCAAAAGCTGTGCCCTCTGAACCTGGTTGCAGCCAAGTAAAACTGTTTCCTGCTATCTTTGGTGCCTTGCCTCATCTGTCCCCTGCAACACTAACACTGTCATTATCTCAGTGGAGATGTTCGAAAGTCCTAATGGGAGCTCTCGAGAGCTTCTAGGTAGCTGGTGTGGAACTGATGGGTGCAGAGATGCAGCTTTTCCTGGATTGGAGGGTGCCCATCATGTTCCCATCCCTTCATTCTCAGATAATAGACTGGGCTGACATCCTCATGACCACTCCCCATTTTTAATGTTATAAGTGTTGGATGTTAAGCCGATCAGTCTTCTTCTGTTACTTCATTTCTAACTGGGTACCACAAAACATGGAAAGAAATAAAAAGGTGGTACATGATCAGGGGAGAAGCACTCCTAATTTGGCTGGAAGATTGAAAGGAGAGAAATAAAGGCATGGATTAGTTTGATACACATTTACAAAGCATCTACCATGTTGGGAGTTAGGGAAGAGCCGGGCAATCCCAGTGGCTTGGGAGGCTGAGGCAGGAGGATGGCGAGCTCAAAGCCAGCCTCAGCAACAGCAAGGCACTAAGCAACTCAGTGAAACCCTGTCTCTAAATAAAATACACAATAGTAAGGAACTAAAATTTTTAACTTGTGGTTATGTAGATTTGTAATGTGACTTTTACCCTTCTCTTTTTGGGGTATATCTTTTATATGTCTCATTTCAAATTTTAAAGCAAAATAAGTGAAAGACATTCTAAGAGATGCCAGTAATCTTATACTTAAATCACACATATGTGTGTTTATACACCTGCGCATGTATATGCATATACATATATATTTATACATCTACACACACACACACACATACACACACACACACACACAAACACACAAATATACATTTTTGAACCCACAGCTAATGTTCCATTATTCTCATGGAATTGTAAGGCAACCAAATAGTTCATTTCATAAACAGGAACGTCCACTATGCATGTAAATTAATAAATCTACTTCTGTGATATTAATTTTCCACATTCGAGCTTCTGACTTTCAAAGAAAAAGTGCTTCAACAATGAGAAAGTTTCACCTGGAGCATGTGGAATTTATTCAATTTGAGTTGAACGTAAGTCTTATGGGAAATCAGGCATGTCAGAAATTTTTCCTGTAGGTAATGGAAATAAAACTAGTCATCGTTTTTGAAATACATCAAACATGAACACACACCTAGAGTCCCAGGAAGCTGTGGGTTTAATGAAATGGCCAGCATACATTAACCTATCAAACACTGCCTATGGTAATTAGGTATTTTCATGACGGATACATTTTTGGCAGTTTTCGGGGTCCAACTGAACTCAGTTGAACTATTTTTGACATTTAGTAAATAGCAGCCCACTTTTATCATTGTAAATATGCCCCAATATAAAATGGCAACAATTAAGGAACGGACAATCAAAAGTATTTTACAGTGACACCTGAGCCTATAACCACTACAGACTCACTCCAGATACTCCAAAGATGTATTTATTACAAAGGCAAACAGAGAATTTTCATAGACTTGACAGGGCAAAAAAGCTGAAAAAAAAAAAACCCAAAAGATTTGCAGAGACTCCCTTAAGTCTGGCTTCCTTTTCTGGGTATTCAGAACGGTTTTGGGAATACCTGTCTGTCACCTCTGAAGAAAGTTTAGACCACATAATGATCTGTAGGCACACTCATAAGCCTTCTCTCTTCAGCTTCTTAAATGCATTAGACTCAATTTTTCCTGGGGCTATTTTCCACTTGAGATATAATTTTTTTCCCATAATTATCATTATTTCAGACCTATACATTTAAATTATTTTAGTAAAAGCCAATATGATATGGTACCGACTCTATTGATCAGATCCTAATCAGTTGGCTAGTCACAGGCAATAACTAGGGAGGGACTTCGTAGCCTGCTAGGGATGTTATGACAAATTAGCTTTGAAGTTTAACAAACCTGTGTGATGAATACTTTCATCTAACAAGAATTTATAAAACTGGTATTCATCCAGGAGTATAGACTGAGCATATACAATGTAAAAGGCAGATACATTTTTCTATTATTAATAAGAAATAAATGTAGAAAGGCTATGATTCTATCCAAAGTTATATTTTGGAGTATTACAAGCTAAAAATAGGCATATGATAAGCACCAGTGTGAATTTAACCTTCATGAACACCCCCACAACACCCTCAATCCCCGTGCCAAATATGGAGAAAGAGAAAAAAAAAAAAACACATATAAACGGTTATCTGTTTCCTAGTGGAACTTTGGGTCTATCTGGGAAAGAGAACCTAAAGTATGTAATAACTAGATTATTGTATCCAGTTGAATGTCAATGCATCCTGACCACTGAGGGTCAAGAATAAAGGCAAATCTATATGGAAGAATTTCATACCAGCTTTTGGTCTAGTCAGCCCAGTGGTGGGATTCCTAGTTTCATGGCAGTACTATCTACCAACCCTAGACCAATGTTCTCTGATGGTAGATACCTGGTGCTGGTTAAATGATATGGCCCCTAAACCAGGCAGGTACTTCTTTGGAGACCACAGACCACACAACCCCCTATTGTCCTGCTGCCACGGCATCAGTGGCCGTCAATCATTCTGATTGTGCTGCTACTTCTCTTTTGTAGAGCAAGGTATATCATCTTTGTCCTCAAGAAAATGAAGAGGGAATTAAAATAAAAAAAATGAACTTGGTGGTGCAGAGTAAAATGAGAGTCATTTTCTGGGAAAGAAATTGGAAAATAATCCTAGATGCTTAATATACAAAAGCATGATGTTATCCAAATTATGTTGACATTTCACTCTTAGGTGACTTGCCCCTTAGGGCATTTGGTTTTATAGTTGCTGAGGGAGTAAAAGATGCTGGAATTTCAAGTGTTGGGAGAGAACTTATGTATAGAATATGTCAATCATGAGTCTGATGGAGGGAGCCTGGCTGGGGAAGAACACAGGAGTTCTAAAGGGGGAGACTCACGACGTGACAAAGCTCGGCAGGGAAGCAATTAGTGTGGGCATCCTTGTTTATAGAAAGACTCATCTAGCATGAGCCAGTGATTCACAGTAAACAGCCAAAGCTGCTGGGGTTGGCTCTTCAGGGGTAGAAGGTCTTACAGCTCTCACAGTGGAAGTAGAACCTGGGATTTAACCCATTAAGAAACCACAGTTGAGAAATCAGTGGTGAAGTTATCTAATGAACATGACATTCACAGGTGACCCCCATCTGAACAAAATTGGGAAGCATTGGACAGGGACCAAGTGGATGATCAGGGGAATCTCATGGTCTAGGAAGTACTTAGATGTGCTATATTAAGTTAGATTAGAATAGTTGCACAAATGTGCACAATAGTTGCACAAATGATGCACAAACTGTGCCATCCGGGAGAAAGTTTAAAGAAAGGAACAGAATGGGGACAGGTACAGAAAATATACTTGGCTATTGGCTCAAGTTTTATTTATTTTTTTGTTATTGTTTTTGCTTTTCTTTTTTTTTAACAGAAAAGAGAAGGAAAAGCAAGCGGAAGATAGAGGATTTTGGAGAAGTAGGGAAGAAAATAAAGTATATATATTGACAGAGGAAGAGGAGTGGATTTTTAAGCAAGAAAGATGGGCAATCCTGCAAATCTATTTCAGACAGATCAAGGGCAAAAACACAATTAAGTATATCCTTGTGCATTTGAAATCATATCCTGTGGCCAGTTTCTTCTAGAAGGGTCAATGATTCTATTGGCTAGAATTTCATGTAAGTGCAATAATCCTTATGAGTTCCCCATGTTGTTAGTCATAGACCAAAATAAAAAATGATTCTTAACCAAAAAACCTCATCTGCTTTCAGAGTTCTTTCCCCAAATCACATAAGGCACATACCAGTATTGACCAGTACCAGAAATGCAAGGCAGACAAGAAGTGAAAGCTCATGGTCGGTGGGAATTGTCAGGGGAGATGTTCTGGATGATAGCAGATTGAAACTGGGTTCCAAAAAACTAAACTAGGAAAGGTAAACACTGAGAGAGAGGGTGAAGGAGTGTGTCATCTGTGCTTGACATTAATTTAGATGTGAGGGGGGACAATATGAAAATATAAAAAGAGAGATCCATTGTTTATGTCTTCTAATAGCCATTCCCAGTATCAATAAGATTTGGTATCCTCTATAAAAGTGGAGATGGCTGTCATTTTTTATTTGACTTTATCAATCATGAAGTTTTATTTTTTATCCTCATTCCTAGATAGAAGCTTCTGCTGGATTTCTCAATAGGGGTTAGAGAAGTGATTGAACATTTAATGACCATCCTGTGTTTCCCAAAGTGATAGTTGCTAGTCACATATGATGATCAAAATTGAGGTTAATTAAAACCAAATGGAATAGAAAATTTTGCTCCCACAATTGAAACTAGACACATTCAAATATCCAGTTGCTACATGAGACTAGTGGCTACTATTCTTGACAACAAAAGGTAATATTGGGTTTATGATCACTTCCATCATCTGAGAAAGTTCTGGTACTCATCACAGAGAAACCAATAGCATGCATTAGTAGATACTTTATGATGGAAGATAGATGGTTTTGCTTGTAGGAGCAATCTTGTAAGAATGAGAGACAGGAATCATTTAATCATTTATGTGCTGAAACTTAATCATTGAGCTGTGTAAGCTTAATCATTAAGTTTGCTGAATCATTGATTTGGTCATCAAATCAATAAATACATATTGACACTTCACTGTAGTAGGCACTGTCATTGACTGAGGGATAGGATACAGTAGTTGTCCCAAACTCATAATCCCATGTTGTTCAGAGAGACTCAAGGCTGCTGAGAGATCCATAGTAGCACTGGATCAAATGTAAAATTACACCTGAGTTATGAAATGAATTACAGTATTCCATTTGGAGGTAGCAATTTGTCCTAAAGAGTCAGGGGATTCTTCTCCGTGGAGATGAGATAAAAATCTAAAGGTCAATGGGGGACTTTTCTAGATAAAGGAGAAAGATATGGTAGGAGGATTGGAAAAGACTATTTTATGCAGAGAACACAAGATGTATGGTCTCTGCAGAATGAGCTTCCCAAGGACAGTCAGAAGTCTAAAAGAGGACTATCCCTGGTTAGATTTTTTTACCTGAATCTTATAGAAGTTGGTCTCAGCAGTACAAATAGAGTTTAAATTGAGCACATTATTCAGGTTAGTAAGATGTGTTTGAATTTTAAGTAAAAATTAGAATCTTGGATATTAGGACTTTACATATTCCTAAATCATGGGGAGCTGAGGCTCCTGGGTAGCTGATAGGTGAACGGGATAGCATGTATTGCTGATCCATAAATGATTTGAAGAAATAGGTGCTCCTAAGCCGTAAAATATCCGTCACCTTCTCGGAGGCTTTTTCTCATTGTGTTCACCTCTTCACCATCTTGGCCCAAATCAGTCTTCCCATAAAAGATAATCCAGTTCCAAGTCCTGTTAAATTACTATGATCATCAATGAGGAAATAACCCAGGTGGAACATAGGCTGGAGTGGAAAAACACATTTATACTAATAATACGAAAGCTGCAGTGTGAAATTAGGGGATAATGCTAGAATTACTGCACTTAACCTCTCATTCTTCATAGTAGAAATTCAGGAAGACATGGTGTACTATAAACCCATCCACGCAGCGTTTCCATGGCTGCTCAGGCAGAGAAAGTGCAGCTCTGGTAAAAAAAAGGAAAGGTGATAATCGGACTGGTTCAGAGCAGAGGCAAAATTGTATTTTGCATCTGTTGCTGGCAAAACATTCTTTTAGGGCATAAAGAGGTTTTCTGATGCGCCGTCCTTGGGATTAAATTAACATGACACTGTCGGGTTGCTTTTGGTATGGGCAGTACCTCCTTTCTGCTGACAGAAGAGCACAATTGTCATGACCAATATTAAGACCGAGATTCAAGGGACACAGCCACACCACCTTTTTCCTGTTGCTGTTAGCATGACTTGGTATTCTACATTAGGAATGCTGTTTGTCCCAATGAAAATATGCTCAACAGGAATTTCAGAACTGGGAAGCACCTCATCTAATAATGCTTGATTCTCCCTTCAATAGCTCCATCAGATTTGTGCCCTATTCCAAAATTCCATTGCTACCATGGAAGGCATCACTATTGTGATGACTGGTAAATGTGAGTAAATGAGTAGCCTACACAAAAGCACTCTGACACTCATTTAGATAGGGCATGAGCAAAATATATCTTTTGCTTTCAGCCTACAATATTTTACAAACATTCATGAATATTATGACGTCACAGTTTGGGGTGTTCTCTCTTTCTCTCTCTCCTGTCCCCTTCTGGATCATGCTCATGCCCCTCTCCTCCCTCCTTCCTGTATCACCCGTGTCAACTTGGAAATCATGCACCAATGATGTAGAATACAGCATCCTCATTTAATTACAAGCTGCTGTGTTTTGGATATTTGTGACTCTCCAACATTCATGTTGACACTTAACCCCTAAGAGCTGGGCCCTTAACTGTGAGAAGTAAATTTGTGTTTCTTGACAGTTCCCCAGTCTGTGGGAATTTGCTACAGCAGAACAAATGCTGTGGCACATTTGCATATTTTGTGTGTGTGTGTGTGTGTGTGTGTGTGTGTATGTATGTGTGTGTGTGTGTGTATATATTTTATATATATACGTATGTGTATATATAATGTCAAGTTTCCGAGGGGCAATACCTGTCAATTTATTGCCACATACTCAGTGTAGGGAATTAGTCACTAATGCAAAATAAAAACACTTCCAGGCACACAATGATCAAAGATAAGTACCACCAATGAATTCTCACTCAATAATCTGTTTAAAGTATATTTCATAAGGAAGAGGTGAGTAGCACGAAAGAATAAAAAGTAAAGAAAATGAGAAATGTCCGAGTAAATAGAAGCAAACATTTTATACTTAAAACAATGATAATGTCAAATTTCATGGATTTAACTATTCAAGATTGTACCAAATTTTTATTAATTAATTAGAACTGAAGGATAATGAAAATAATATCAAAATTTGCAATGTAAGTAAAGAATTATCTAGGTGACAATTACTACTTAAATGCTTTCATTAGCAATGAAAAATGCTGCAATTAATGAACTAGACATCCACCCTATTAGAACAAATGAACAATTCCAGGAAAGTCCTAAAGAGTACAAATTATGAGAAGTAAAAGGAAATATAGAGAAGAGATGCAAAACCAAATTTGTTCTTTTTAAATGCTTAGCACAATGAGAAAGATTTGTCTGATATGCAGCGGCACACACCTGTAATCCCAGCAGCTCAGGAGGCAGAGGCAGGAGGATCATGAGTTCAAAGCCAGCCTCAGCAATATCGAGGTGCTAACAACTCAGTGAGACCTTGTCTCTAACAACAAAAAAAAAAAAATACAAAAAAATAGGGCTAGAATGCAGAAGAGTCTCACCATCCCATTTCTGTGCTTTTCCAATTCATCTTCCAAATCCCTGAGAATCACTGATCTTCTCTCTATTTCTAGAGTTTTGCTTTTTCCAAACAGTTGGCTCATACCAATTGACCTCTTGCTTTAAGCTATATGCACTGAGGTTTCTTCTATGATCTTTCAGTTTTGAGAGCTCATTTCAAGTCTGACAATATTTCATTGTGAGATTTACCATAGTTTGGTTATCTGTTTACCTGTGGAAGGATATCTCGGTTGTTTCTAGTTAGTATAGGGAAATTAGGGATAAAGCTTCTGTGAATATAATATGCAGGTTTGTATGTGGACATCAGCTTTGAACAAACTGGATAAATATCTAGGAGCACAATTCCTAGAAGTCATGTTAGGGATATGTTTAACTTTGTAATAAATTCTCAGGCTTTCTTCCAAGTGCCTGCATAGGTTTGTATTCCCAGCAACAAAGAATGAGAAATTCTCTTGCTTTCTGTCCTTGCCAGTATTTGGTAGTAACATCATTTCTTTTTCTTTTAGCCACACTGATAGGTGTGTACTGATTTTAATTTGCACTTCCCTAGTAGCACAAAGAAATGCTAACCATCTTTTGAAGTGCTTATTTGCCATCTTTATACCCACTTCTCTGAAGTATTTGTTCATGTCTTTTGCTCATTTTCTAATTGGAATTTTTTTTTAATACTGATTTGGGGACTTCTTCATCTGTTGTAAATGTCAGTCCTGTGTCAAGTATAATTTTCTACTGTGTGATTTTGTGCATGTTTTATAATTGTGCATTTCACATGTAGGTCAATAATCCATTTTGAGTTAATTTTTATAAAGTTGGAAGGTCTGAGTCTAGATTCATTTTGTTTGTGTCAGTTCCCCCTATGGATTTCAAATCATTTCAGCAGCATTTGTTCAAAAGGTCACCTTTCTTCATTTAATTGTCTTTTACCTTCTTGTCAAAGATCAGTTAACTCTATCAGTGAGCATTTAATTCTGGGCTATCTTTTCTGTTCTATTGAAGAGTAATTAGAAGCAAACATTTAATACTTAAGTGTGTACCCATTATTTCACCAATTATTTGACCATCTATCGACCAATTATTTCACCAGTACCACACCGGGTTGACAGTAAGGCATGAAGCTGGGTACTGTCAGCTCTTCTACTTTGATCTTCTGTTTTGTGTTTGCTATCCTGGGTCTTTTAACACGCAATATGAGCTCTGTCACTCTGTCAATATCACTCTGTCAATATGAGAAAAAAATCACTTGCTGGAACTTCAAACAGGATTGAATTGAACCTTTTTGTAATTAGGAAGAATTGGCATCCTGATATCATTAAGTCTTATCTATGAACATGGAATGTGTCTCCATAAACAGTCATATGTCACTTAGGGATGAGGAAAAGTCCTGAGAAATGTGTCTTTAGGCATTTATTTTTAAATTGTGTGAACATCATAGAACACACATTGACAAACCAGGACACTTGTGATGTTGCCAGGGGTTATATTATTACAAGTCCACCATTATACATAGGGTCTGCCATTGATTGAAAGGTCTTTATGCAGTGTTTGACTGTGCTAACCTCTGTACTTTCTTTCATCAGAGTTTTGAAGTTTACCTCATATAGATCTTACATGTTTCCCAGATTATATCCAAGTCTTTTATGTGGGGGTATTACTATAAGTGGTACTTTTTAAATTGCAAGTTTCTTTGCTAATGTAGAGGAAAGCAGCTGACTTTTGCAGATTAATTTGCAATGCTTCAGTCTGAACTATAATAGTTTACTAATCCCAGGAGTTTTAGTTTTATTTTTCAATTCTTTGGGATTTTTTTCTACGTAGATGTAGATGTTTATGTGAAACACAGATAATATTGTCTTATTTCTCCCTTCCCAAACTGTGTACATTGTACTTTCTTTTTTTTTTTTTTTTTGACCTGTTGCATTAGCTGGGACATCTAGTGGGGCTGAAGAGGAATTCTGAGAGGGAATACATTCGCTTTGTTGATCCTCCTGTGGAGATGGAATCTGGTTCCTTGTTATCAAGTGTGAAGCTAGCTGTAGATGGTTTGTAGGTATTCTTTAATAAGTTCAGGAATTTCTACTCTATTTCTAGTTTGTTGGAAATTTAAAAAAACAAATCATAAATAGACATTGAATTTTCTTAATGGCTTTTCTGTTTTGATTAATAAGATCATATGATTTTTTTCTTCAGTAGTCTGCTGATATGATAGATGACATTGATTGATCTGTGAGTATTGAATCAGCTTGTATTCCTGAAATAAATTCTGCTTGGTCATGGTATATGATTCCTTTTTTATACTGTTAAATTCAATTTACCAATATTTTTCTCAGTTTATATGTGTTTGTTGCTGAAACATTTTGTTTTGAACATCACAAATGCGCCAGATGAGCCATTCATCTTAAGACATCTGTACCATAACTAAAAAGCACTGTACTGATGTTTACAATAAATTTCTGACAAACTAAAACTCATGAGTGATATTGTTCTCTAATAATAAAATACTTCATCATCAACTTAAAGTAATTCTTAAATTAAAAGATCAAAATCTCCCTTCCTTTTCTTATATTTAAACCAAAATGTAAAAAAAAAGTCATTTTTCACCTAGAAAGAACACTTATGTTAACCAGTTTTAAATAAAACCCAGCATGCCTTGAAACAGGGGAAAGCAAGAAAAAATATTTAATTGAGCAATTTGGTATCTATGTTCATAAGAAATATTGGTCTCTCTCGTTTTCCTTTCTTGGAATGTCTTTATCTGGTTTTAGTAATAGAATAATGCTGGGCTCATAAAATGAACTAGGAATTGTTCTCTTTTCTTTTCTTTAGTGTTACCAGGACATAGCTTTATTTATCTCTTGCCTTTCAATCCCTCTGTCTTTGCATTTAAAGAGGGTTTCTCCTAGACAATATACAGTAGAGTTTTGCATTCTGCTTTTATATAAAAGCGACTTACAAAGGAACAGACTGTATGCAAAGGATGGTCTCAGGCCATATATTAGGGTGATAGTTTGCTCTGTACCTTAAATTCTCTCGCAGATCTAAGAAAAGTCATTTATCTGCAGCTTGATCTGCTTTTTTCTTATTACAGAATGAGAATAATGAGGTGCATTTCCTGTACACCTTAGAGCTAGAACCAGAGGGGCAGACTTTCTAGGATCTATTCACGGCGCCCAAAGTAAGTGCTAGAGACATTCCCCCTCTAGAATGAAAGGCCGTTTTCTTCCAACTTTGGAAGATGGAGATAATGTTGCTCTGCAAGAGGCTAGACATTCTTTGCTCGTTACAAAAGATTTTGGCTGCTAAATTCAGATTTCCTTTCTCATAAGGTAACCCATTTCCCATAGAAGTGACCTGACCTTCTTATCTTTGCTCTGTGGGAATTGGGGTTTAGGAAACTTGCACAAAAGTAGTGATGGTTTGCAGTTTTCTAGTGTTGTGAGTGATAAACTGTCGTTTGACACTGGCTCAGGTCTCCTGTATTACGTTAGCATCCATGAAACTGTCTGGCTCACTTTTTGTCTTGGAAGTCAGGCAAACAATCACGTCCTTCCCAGTTTTTTACACGTTACCAACACATTTGCAAACATCAGTGAAAGGGAAACATTCCTAAAAACTACATGCATAAACAGCCAAAACCCATTCAAAAAGAAATAGAAAACATCCATCAAATTGCATTTATGCTTTATAATTTTATCACAAAAGAAACATCACAGATATTTTTAGGGGAATTTTACCAAGTATTCAAGGATGGCATAATTACATGTCTTAGTAAGCTTTTGTGTCACTGTGACCAAAAGACCTGATGATCAATATAGAGGAGAGAAATCTTATTGGGGGCTCACAATTTCAGGGGTTCAGTCTATGGATGGCTACTCCATAGCTCTGGGGCCAAAGTGAGACAGAACTTTATAGCAGAAGAGTGTGAAGGAGGAAAGCAGCTAAGGACGTGGCCATCAGGAACAGAGAGAGTTCCACTCACCAGGGACAAAATATATACCCAAAAGCCATTGCCCCAGTAACCTACCTCCTCCAGCCATACCCAACCTGCCTACAGTTACAGTCCAGTTAATGCATATCAGTGGATTAATGCACTGATTAGGTTAAGGCTCTCATAACCCAATCATTGTGACTCTGAATGTTCTTGCATTGTCTCACACATGAACTTTTGGGGGACACCTCATATCCAGAACATAACATTCCAATTTTCTACAAATTTATACACAGAATAATAAATGAAGCAGGAGTTCCACTCCTTTTAGAAAGTGGTATAATCTTGATAAACCAAAGCAATTAAAATAAATAACAAGAAATTCTATATGAGGAGGAAAAATTGTCAGGAATTTAATTCTGTAGTGTAGATACAAAGACAGCTGAGTTCAGCAGCATATCATACATCTTGATCATTTAAATTTCACATAGAAATGCAAGATTAATTCAGAATTATATAATTCACATTTGCATGATAAAAAAGAAGAAAAATAGAGAATAATATCAATAGATTTTATTAAGTTAACAGCCACTATGGATAAATATCTTTAAAATTACAAATATAAGAGGATTTTTAAAAAATGTTTTTTAGTTGTTGATGGATCTTTATTTTATTTATTTGTATGTGGTGCTGAGAATGGAACCCAGTACATCACACATGCTAGGCAAGTATGCTACCACTGAGCTACATCCCCAGCAACCAAAGAGGATTTCTTAATGAAGAAATCTACAATAAGTTTTGTACTCAGGAGAAACACAAAGCATTCTTGTTAAAAATCACAACGAAGGTAAAAATGCACAGTGCCTACGTTGACATTCACTGTGAGATGTAGGTAAAGAAGGCAGCACAATCCATTAAGAAATAGAAATTAATTGGTAAGAATTTAAAAGGGAGACACCAATCTGCCATTATTATTTTGCAGACTGTATTATGGCATAGAAAATCAAAAAGTGAAGAACACAGAGCATGCTTCTTATTGCTCAGTATGAAGTTAATATACACAATCCAATTGTATCATTTTATATGAGCAATTCATAGACAAAATAGTTTTTAGTTATTGGCCCAATAACATCAAAAATAAAAATAACGTACTTTGAAATAAAATAAAACATAGAAGTTTTGAAGAAATAACTTTTTAAACTTTTTAAAAATTATTAAAAAAAAACTCTAATGTGGAGGCACATATCATAGTCAATGCCTCTAACACTTGAGAAAGGTATTAATTTTCCTGAAATTTCTTTGGATAGTCAAAGAACTTTCAGTAAATCCCAATAATTCTAATTTATTTTGAAGCCAGAAAGCTTGACAGAAGTAATTATGATGAGAAGGAGGTAAAGACTTAAGAGAAGACAACGATAGTCATGACATAATGACCAAGTGATAGACGGAGCAAAGACGCAGTGATTTTAAGTCTGTAAGCACCTTAATGTTGGAGCACCCAGTTTTATAAAACAAATACTCTTAGACATAAAAAGTGAGACAGACTCTAACACAGTAACTGTGGTTTATCATCCTACTCTCATCAATGGAGAGATCATCCAGATAAAACAATAATAACAATAACAACAAAATCATAGTGAAACTATGGGCACACCAAATAGACTTAACAGGTGTTTACAGAGCATTTCATCCAACAGCTATGGAAAATATGTTCTTTCCATCAGCACATGGAACTTTCCCTAGAATGGACCATCTGTGAGACTACCAAACATGACAACAATTTTAAAAGTAAAAACGAAAGCACGGCATGTATATTTTCTCATCACAATGGACAAAACCTAGAAGTCAAGGACAAGAAATTTTAGAAATGGAACAACACTCTTTTAAATTGAACAATTTTTGAATAAATCAAAAGGGAAATTAAAACATTTCTCAAAACAAATAAAAATGGAAACAAAACATACAAAATCTCATGGGTTATAGCAAAGGCAGAACACTAATGGTTAATTTGAATTGCCAACTTCATTGGATTAACAGATGCCTAAGATTAAGAGGCTTCTGGGTGTGTTAATGTGGATGTATCTAAGAATGATTGGCATGTGGGACAGCCAACTGAAGTGGAGATCCTCCCTAAGCGTGGGTGCCACCATCCAATAGGATGATGGCTTGGATGGAATAAAAGTTGGAGGAACAAGGAAGCAGCAGCAGATGCAAGCTCCATACTTCTTGAACAGGTTCTTAATTGCTGCTGGGATCTCATGAGGATACCAGACTCTCGCTCTTTCACTCTTCCAAAGCAGACTCTGGCAGTGATTCTCTAAAGAGTTTCCAGAAGCCTTTGGTCTTGGACTAGGGTAGCATCATTGATCCCTCTTGTTCTGAGGTCTCAGCCTCTTGGACTACACAGCTACTGATTTTTACAGCTCTCCAGCTTGCAGACGACCATTTTGGACTATCCAGCTTCTAGTCATTTAAGCCAACCTAATAACTCCCCCCCCCCACCTTCTTCTATTTTTTTTTAGTTGTAGTTGGACACAATACCTTTATTTTATTTATTTTTTATTTTTTTTTATGTGATGCTGAGGATTGAACCCAGCACCTCGTGCACATGCTAGGCGAGCACTCTACCACTGATCCACAACCCCAGCCCTAAATCCCCTTTTTATAATCATACTTCCTGTTGGTTGTGTTCCTCTAGAGAACTCTAATACAAGTACTGAGAGGGAAGATTGTAGCAATAAGTGCCTACATCAAAAATAGATTCAAATGAACAATGAAGCATTTCAATGCTTTATAAAAGCAAGAAGAAAGCAAACTTGAATTTGGAAAAGAAATGGATAAAGATGAGAGCAGAAAGAAATGAACTAGAGCCTCAGAAATCAAAACAAGACAAAAATCCAGAAGATTATTGACAAAAAGACCTGGTGTTTTGAAAAAAGAAACAATACCAACCGATCTTTAGCTAGACTAGCCAAAGAGAAAAAAGGAGAGACCTTAAATATGTAAAATCAGAGTTGAAAAGGAGATACCATAAACAATAGCATAGAAATACAAAGCATCATTGAGAATTATTATGAAAAGCCATGTGCTAACAAATGGGAAGACGTAAAATAAATATAAAAATTTCTGGACACATGTGGCCTACTAAAATTGAACTACGTGGACATAAAAAATGTGGATGGACCAATAGCAAATAATTAGATTTAATCAGCAATAATATTTTTAACAAAAGTCTTGCAACAAAGGAAAGTCCAGGACCAGATGGCTTCACTGCTAAATTTTACCAAAATTTTAAGGAACTAATGCCAGTTTTTCTCTAATTATTCCAAATAATTGAAAGGGAGGGAACCCTTCCAAACATATTCTATGAGACCATCATGACGCTGTTACCAAAACCCAACAAGAATACAGTGAAAAGAGGAATGGCACAAAATCCTGGTGCAAATTTTCTCAACAAAACAGCAGCAAATCTATTTTAACAGCACATCAAAAAGATCATTCTCCATGATCAGATTTGTTTCATCCCAGAGATATAAGAATGTTTTAAGATATGCAAATCAATAAGTGTCATACATCACATCAACAGGCAGAAGAATCACAGGATCACCTCAATCCATGCAGAAACAGAATTGGATGAAATTGAATATCTTTTCAGCGTAGAAATCCTGAACAAGTTGAGATCATGCCTTGAAAGATCATGCTGTCTTTGACGATCCCACAGCTAACATCACAAAGAGTGGGAAAAACTGAACACCTTTCCCCAAAGATGAGGAACAAGATGAGAATGTCCACTCTCTTTCGCTACCATGAATTGATACCATGGAGGCTTCAGGAGGGAAATTAGGCAAGTAAAATGAAGAAAAGGTACACAGGTAAGATGGAGGGTGTTGAATTGTCCCTGTTTAGAGATGGTATGATTCTAGAAGAAACTGAAGAACCCATGGAAAGACTGTTAGAATTGATAAAAAAAGTTCTTCAATAAAGTAGCAGATACAAAATTAACATGCAAAAAAGTAGCTTTTCTGTATACTGATAACAGATTGATGAGAAAGGAATCAAAAAAAGCAATCTCGTTTACGAGAGAGAGAGAGAGAGAGAGAGAGAGAGAGAGAGAGAACCTAGAAATAGAATTAACCAAGGAAATGGAAAGCCTCTACAATAAAAATGACAAAAACACTTAGGAAAGTAATTGAGAAGACATAGAAAATTGGAAAGACCTCCCATGTTCACAGATTGGAAGAACTGTTATTGTTAATATATGTATGCTACCTAAGTGATCTATACATTCAACCCAGTCCCTATTAAAATATCAAAGACATTCTTCACAGCATTAGCCCAAACAATCCTGGGAGCACAGAAGACCCCATATAGCCAAAGAAATCTTGAGTGAAAATAAGAAGCTGGAGGCATCACAATAAATAATTTGTACCCACAGTCCAGAGCCATAGTGGCCACAGTGGCAGGACATCAACAGGCAGACACAGAGCCCACGGGAACAAATCCGAGATCTGAGAAATAAAGCCACGTAGGCAAAGCCAGCTAAACCTCAGCAAAAGGTGTCCTTGGAGGAAGGACAGCCTCTTCTATAAACAGTGCCATGCCAATTGGAAATCCACACTGAAACCTGACTCCTAATTCTCCTCCTGCAAAAATCGGACTTAAGACCTGAAACTCGGAACTTAGGAGAGCATGTAATAGAAAAACTCGGGAGATTGGTTCTGGCAAGGATTTTCTGGATAGGACCCCAAATCACAGGAAAGAAAGGCAACACTGACAAATGGGATTACATCACACTAAAAAACCTGCACAACAAAGGAGACAATCAATAGAGGGAAGAGACAGCCTGCAGAATGAAAGAGAGAATGTTTGCCTAGCATCCATCTGACAGAGAGAGAATGTCCAGAATCTATAATGAACTAAAAATAAATAAGTAAATAACAACAAAAACTTAGCAACAACAAACACTCCACCAAAACAAGTAATCTAGTTAACACCTGGGCATATTATCTAAACAGACACTTCCCAAAAGGAGAAATGCATGTAACAAGCAAATATTTGAAAAAAAAATTCAATATCATTAGCCATTGGGTAAAGGCAAATACAAACCACAATAAGGTACCATCTTATTTCAGTTAGAATGGTTGTTAGACAGAAGATGAACAATAAAACAAATAACAAATACTGGTGAAGATGTGGAGAAAAAGGAACTCTTGTACATTGTTGGGCAGAATATAAAATAATTATGGGGAATAGTATGGAGGTTCCTGAAAAAACAAATAGATCTACCATATAATCTAGCAAAATCACTTCTGGGTATATATCCAAGGGAAATGAAATCAGCGTGTCAAAGAGATGCCTGCACGGCCATGTTTATTGAGACCCTATTCACAGTGTGGAATCAACCGAGGTGCCCATCAACAGATTGAGAGGTGAAGGAAATGAGACCTATGTGCCCGATAGGGTATTATTCAGCCATAAAGAATGAAATCCTGTCATTTTCAGCAAGATGGATGGAATTGGAGGACAAGAAGTGAAATCAGCCAGACCTGGAAAGACAAGTACTACATAGTCTTTTTCCTGTGTGGAGACTTAAAGAAGAGAATTTGAAAGAATAATGATTATAAAGAGATGGAGAAATGTACCCGGGGTGGAGAGTGGAAAAGGGAGGTTGCATTCGATCAGCGCCCACTATATGCATGTTCGGAAATGTCACCCTGAATCCCATTAATATGTACAACTAATATGTGCTAATCATTTTTAAGTAATAAATGCATCTTCTAATTTTTATCACAGGGGCCATCGAAGTAAGATCTGGCTGGATTTTGATTCTATCATGAGGTTGATAGCCAAGTTGGGTAGTTTCCTTGAAGATATGAATATTTGTTGAACAGAAATATTTGGTTAGAAATAGTTTCTAAATATATTTAATTGAGCTTTGTGTTTGGTCTTTCAACCAGCGTTAGACTTTCCTGTTATGGACTTCCCAGGTACACTTCTCAAGAGCTATATCTGAAAATGTAATGGATGTTTTTTATATATAAAAAAAATACTTGGGGCTGGGATTGTGGCTCAGCAGTAGAGCACACTCACTTAGCACAGGCAGGACCCAGGTTCGATTCTCAGCACCACATAAAAAAATAAAAAGGCATTGTGTTGTGTCCATCTACAAAAAAGAAATAGATATTCTCTCTCTCTCTCTCTCTCTCTCTCTCTCTCTCTCTCTCTCTCTCTCTCTCTCCTTTAAAAAAATACCTGTACTGTCATTATTATACCTATCAAAGTTAGTAACAATGTTTGAACATTAAGGAGAAAATATGCTCAAAAAGCTGATTAGCTGTGACAGAGGAAGAGAACTACAAAACTCCTGTAAATACCTACGGCTCAGAATTACAGGATAATAGTGCTTGTATAGGTCATGATACTTGTTACCTTCCACCCCTATTTTTCTGTCAAATTTCCATTTTCACGAGAAGATGGTTTCTTTCTGTTTGGAAAGTAACATCTATTTGTCCCAAATGGATGTCAGAGCCTGTGGTATGGACACAGGAGTAGGGGGCCAACCAGGCAGGAGCAAGAATGGGGATGTCCCTGGACAGAAGCATGTGCCTACTATGATGGTGAAAGCTACAAGAAAGAGCTTGTGATATATTCCATAAATCGCCTATCAATTGAGAATATGTCAATCAGTAGTCAGATACAATTTTCTTTCAGATCACATTTCACTTTTCGCTTTTTTGCCATTTATATGCCTTACCATCATGGACATGGGAATGAATGTTAAACTTCAA
Organism: Callospermophilus lateralis; assembly: GCF_048772815.1. Classification (NCBI taxonomy): domain Eukaryota; kingdom Metazoa; phylum Chordata; class Mammalia; order Rodentia; family Sciuridae; genus Callospermophilus; species Callospermophilus lateralis. The sequence continues at coordinate 5,004,760 of NW_027510272.1, forward strand.
TTAAAACGACTTTCCTGTAGATCATTTAAGCTAATGAAAATGCTGCCTGCATTAGTCTTGAAAGCACTTAAGGACTAAAATGCAAAGCACTTTTGTATGTTGTGATTTATGTGTTTTTTTTTCTACAATGATTAACACTCCCAGTTATTTGCAGTGAAGCTAGCGTTGGAAGAAGGATACTTAACAATGATTTTAACAACTTTACTTTTAAATTCATGTATCCATCAAAATGCTTCATTAGGATAAGGATTTTTTTTTTGAAAAGAAGACATCATTCTGCTTAATTTCCAATTTTTTCTTTAAAAATTTTGTGCAGGTACATTTGAATAATTTATACTCATATTATGCAATCTTATCAATATTTTTGAGGTGTGCGCAAGTTATTTTCATACATATATGAAGTATCTTCCACAAACTCAACAAGAATTGGGGGATTTTAAAAAAACTTTATTTACAAGATTTTTTAACTGAATTACCATCATACTTTTAAGTATCATATCCAAACACTTCACAGGATTTATTACATGATGAATTAATTCTTTATCCATGTTAAAGCTCTTGGTGCATATTTCACAATTCTTTTTAAAGTAACTCAAGTTGTTTTCTAATATGTTCCAGACTCTTCTAAAGCTGTCATTTGGTTTTGTGAACCAGTGTTTAATTCAATAGAGTCCCTTCTTAATTAAAACACCAGTCATCATGTAAATATTGTCTTTCTTTGCCTCTTTGAAATCTGGAGTGATACTGATTGCTTTAGGCTATTGTGGTTTCAATACTCACTTCTTCTGCTGACAACTGAAGACCCTGTGGAGAGCAGAGAATTAAATTTGCCTCTGAATTTCCCTCAAATCCTCAAGTCCAATGAGTCTTCCTTCCTTAGAACTTATTTAATTTTATGGATCTATAATTGAATTACTCAATTGCTAATTGATCCTTCTGTAGACTTTGGCCAATCATTTGTGCAAGGTCAAGATTCCTGTTTATTTTGGGTATTGTATAGATTTAGTTGGGATGTACAACATCTCATTTCTCAAAATTCAAAGATTGATTCTAAGAAAATCTTGAGAAATGGAGAATTATACTTGACTTGAATCTTGAACCTCTGGATATTCAATTTATGCTGTCTCTTAAAGACAAATTAACACTGACTTCAGTTACCTTCACCATGTATTTTTAAAATTCAATTATAATAAATACATTGTCTTTTACAGTAGTTTTTAAAGAAACCCCGGTGAGTATAAAAGTTCTACAAAGGGCAGCAGTAAACCTGGTATAGTGTCTCTGTTAAAATAAACCACATGGGCATTTGAGGTCTTAAATAAATTCTGATTTCTCACAAAAATGTTATACTTCACTCATGTCCTGAAGATCAAATATTTAATAAAACACAATTGAGAAAGCAGCATACAACAAAATATAAATAAAGCAGAACAAACCTTTCAATCAGGCAAAACCCAGTGCCGTCACTTCTTGAGTAAATGTCTGGGCAAAGGAGAGGTTTATTCTGTCTAAAAAAAAAAAAAATTGGCCTCCTGCCTGAGCTAGCAGAGCAGGTCACTGAGGATCTGAATGCTGCCTTTGGTTGGCATATCAAGCCTTAAATAAGAAAGAAAGAAACAGCTTAATCAACCTTAGCTGAACCTTCTCTAGACACTAAGATAACTCCCTACTGAACTCTGCCCTCCTTGCATACCTCAAGGATATTTCCTGAGAGGAAACTACATCCTGAGCAGAGGCTGGGTGCTGAAATATGGACCTGAGAGAGTTGCTGTGTATGTTAGTCGGCTTTCCTTCCCTGTAACAAAACACCCGAGATAATCAATTTTAGAAATAATGCAGTCTGAATCTAACATATGGCTTAAATTTCCTGTGCTTAAATTTTAACTTTGAAGGTAAAAAGTGATGATCAACTTAAATCTTACTTGTTGTTAAGGCAGTGCTTAGTATCAGTAGGAATGTCACAGATCTGTGGTGTACATCAGCATTAAGCAGATTCCAAAATCCTGGTAACTCCAAATATTATGCAACTGATTTTAGGTTCTCTTTTAGGTACTCAGGATTGAACCTGGGCTACATCCTCAACCCTCTTTATTATTATTATTTTTATTTTGAGACAGGGTGTTGCTAAGTTGCTTAGGGCCTCCCTAAGTTGCTGAGACTGGCTTTGAACTTGAGGTCCTCCTGCCTCAGGCCCCCGAGTTGTTGGGATTACAGCTGTGTACCACCATACCTGCCTTGATTTCTCTTATATATTTTTCTTATACATTACTTCACTTAAAGTAAAATTGCATGGGTTGAAGGTTTTACTACTAAAGCTTAGTACTTGTTGTTAGTGGGGAGTTAGGGTAGAAAGTGTGAAATTGAACCCAAAAGGTGCAAATCTCCCTTTTCTTAGGGTAGGGATGCTGGGTTGTTAGAGTTCCTAGCCACATACAGTGTGGACAAAGGACCTCAGGTCAACAGCTGTATTTTTGGTTTAATCACTCAATTACTTCATGAGTATTCCCCACCTCACTTTTCCCTTCTGCTTCGGTTCCTTAATTTCTGGATTCAATATGTTTGTTTTAGATGGGTGCTATCACAAATGAACATAATCTTGCTGACTTAAAAATGTTCACATCTTTGCTTTATAGTGTTGGAGGTCAGAATCTAAAATACACTTCCTCTGAGCCTAGGGGAGAATCCGATTCTTTTTCTCGTCCAGGTTCACCACAGTGTTTCTCGGCTTTGGGTCCTCCTCCATCTTCTGCTGCAAGATGTGGCCATGCAGCATCCTACTGTAGTCTTCACATTGCCTGTCTCCTCTACAGGTTGAGGCCCCTGCTGACATTGCCATCAGTCTTTTTCCCTCTCTCTCTCTCTCTCTCCTTTTCCCCTTCCTTTTTGCTTTATAGTGGTAAATATAATGTAAGTTCTTCTTTTTTTTTTTTTTTTGTACCAGGGATCGAACTCAGGGGCACTCAACCACCGAGCCACATCCCCAGCCCTATTTTGTATTTTATTTAGAGACAGGGTCTCACTGAATTGCTTAGCGCCTCGCTTTTGCTGAGGCTGGCTTTGAACTGGCCATCCTATTGCCTCAGCCTCCCAAGCTGAGCCACTGGGAAGACAGGTGTGTGCCATGGTACCCAGCTTGTTATTCTTTTTGCATGTTTTAAGTTCAGTACAGTATGTTTTATTCTTTTTACAGTGTTGCACGGCAGATCTCTGGAGCTCATTAATCTTATGCAACTGTAACTTTATGCCTATGGGTTAGTAACTCCCCATTCTATCTTATCCCAGCTTCTGGAAACTATCATGCCATCCTTTGACTCTGTGAATGTGGCTATTTTAGTTACATCATGTAAGAAGAGTCCTATGGTAGGTATCTCTTTCTGTGAATGAGCTGTTCCACTTAGTGTAATGTCCTCATGTTTGTGTACAGTAGAAGTTCCTTCTTTCAGGCTGATGTGTGCGTGTCCGTGTGGGCATGCATTTTATGTGGCTGACCCCATGGCAGATGTATGATTTACAACATTTTCTTCCTTGGGTTGTTTTTTTACTCACTTGATTACCCCCTTTTGCTATGCAGATATTTTTTCGACGGAGACAGTCCCATCTATTGAGGATTGCTTGTGCTATCTGTGTCGTATCCATGCAGTCATTGCCAAGGTCAGTATTATGAAGTTTTCCTTATGTTTTCATCTGGGAGTTTTACAAGTTTAGGTCTGACCTTTAAGTCTTGAATTCATTCTGATTTAGCATCTGTGTGTGGTGTGAGGGAAGAGTCCAGGCATAGTGTTTTGCACAAGTATGTCCAGCTTTTTTTTGTATGTAGTTATTCATAGCACTGTTTGTTGTAGATGGTCACAATACCTCTATTTTATTTATTTATATTTATATGGTGCTGAGTATCAAAATCAGTGTCTCACACATGCTAGACAAGTGCTCTTCTACTGAACCACAACCCCAGCCCTACAGTACTTTTTGTTGAAGAGGCTGTGCCTTCCTTCCCCAATGGGTATTTGTATACCTTTGTGGAAGATCAGTGGATCCTATGTGCATTGATTTATTTATGGGATCTCTTTTCATTTTCCTATGTCTATAGTTCTGTCTTGGTGCCCAAAATGTACTGTTTGTGTTGCTGTAGCTTTGTAATATATTTTGAAAAAACATTACTGTGATGCCTCTGACTTCATTCTTTCTCAAGCCTGATTTGGTCACTTGTGATCTTTTGTGCCTCTTTTAAATATTAGAACTGTTCTTTTCTATTTTTATAAAAATTGTCATAGGAATTTTGATGGTGATAATATTGAATTTCTTCATCATTGGTGATAGTATTGATGGTGATTGTATTAAATTTCTTCATCATTTAAAAAATACTAAGCACCCTAATTCATGGACACAGGATGCTTTTCCGAAAGTTTATGTCTTTAATTTCTCTCATCAACCTTTGGTAGTTTTAAGCCACATGCCTTTCTCCTCCTCAGTTATAATCTGAGGCGTTTTATTCTTTATGGTGCTTTAATAAATAGAGTTGTTTTATTAATTCCTCTTGGGTATTTTTTGTTTATTTGTGCATAAAAACATGTGATTTTTGTGTCTTGCTCTTGTATCTTGTAACTCGTCTGAAATCCTTCAGTTCTAAGAGTTTTTAAGTGGAATCTTAAAGGTGTTCAATATGCAAGATCTTATCATCTGCAAAAAAGGAAAACTTCATATTTTTTTCAATTTGGATGTGTTTAATTTGTTCTTGCTCCAGTGGAGATTTCTAGCACTATGTTGAAAAAAAGTAAGAAGAGAGAACCCCCTGGCCTTTTTCTGGGTTTTAGAGGAAAAACTCAATTTCATGATGCATTAATTGCTAGCTATGGGTACTTTATGGTGGCCTTTATTGGGTTGAGATATTTTCTTTCTATTACTCGCTTGTTGAGGGCTTTATCATTAAAGGGCAATGTATTTTGTCAACGACTGACACCTGCATTTCTTGAGACCTTTCCCTCTAATCCTTTCTTCTGTTAAGGTGGCACATCACACTAAGCAACTTTCCATGTGGAACCTTCTTGATGCCAGGGACATCCTATTTGATCAGAGAATATGACCCTTTTCATGTCACAATGAACTTGGCTTCCTAGTATTTTGTTGAGAATTTTTGTATCTGTTTCATCAGGGATTTAGGTTTTTGAATTTTTTGTGGCATTTTTGGCTTTCATGTAAGAATAATGCTGGGTCATAAAATTGATTTGGAAGAGATAGCTCCTCTTCCATTTCTTAAAAGAGTTGGAGAATAGTTGGCTTCGTGTCTTCTCTAAATGTTTGATAGAATTTACCAATGAAGTCATCTGTTCCTGGGATTCTCATTGTTGAAAGATTTTTTTCTTTGTTCTATTACTGATTTTATCGTCATATTAATGACAAGTCTATTTAGATCTTTGTTGCTTTATGATCTAGTTTTTCCAGGGTTGTTTCTAGAAATTCATTCACTTTTGCTAGTTTATCCTGCTGGTTGGTATATAGTTATTCATGGTAATTGTGAAGACATTTGTGATATGCTTTAAGGCCAATGGGGAAATCCATGAAACTCCTCACCTCAAGATTCTCAACTTAATCCTATCTTCAAAGTCCCCATGAAGAATAAGGTGCCATCCACCCATTCCAGGGATCAGAGTTTGAATAAATAGGGAGTCATTTTTCAACCTAACATATACCATGCTATGCTATTTTCTTTCAAGATTATATTCATTAAAAGTGATATTCAGGGCTGGGGTTGTGGCTCAGTAGTAGAGCGCTTGCCTTGCATGTGTGAGGCCCTGGGTTTGATCCTCAGCACCACATTAAATAAATAAATATGAAGATATATAAAAACTGACATCAATCCAGATATTTTCCTAAATCATAAAATAGAATTGATCATAAAGAGATGGAAAACTCTAAGCACCAAAAGCTCTGGGAGAGGGTGGGAACAACTTGAAAGAGAGAGGTAAGCAATTTCAGAGCCCTTGTTCCTTCCCACCCAGACTCGTCTCCATTCTCTCTCACCCCTGGTCAGTCCTTCCCGTCTCTGCAGACTGGTCCTCTCTGTTTTCCTGGTCCATAGATGCCAACATTAATGAGCTTTGTTCACAGGTAGGAGATGTGACTGCTGAGAAACTGCCATGTGTTTCTGAAGCCAAAAGTCAACAGCTATAAGAAGGAAGCTGTTGTATAGTTCAGTGCAAGCAACCCGGCTTGGACTAGTCCACTGTGGCACTGCAACATGGTTCTCCTGGCTAAGACTGCCTGTCTTCATTCATTGACATTGACCAGGGGAACTTGGTGGGCAGCAACTAGAAAGGTGGTCAGGTGGTTCCTGGGCATGCCTCTCCCCAGGTGTTCTTTTCTTATGCAACTTCACACCTACAAAAACCAATCCCTCTTTGGGGGTGAGGTAGGACAGGTAAAGTAGTGTGATAACAGAATTTTGCATAAAATGCCTCTTTTAAAAAAAGATTTAGTTATACATGGACACAATACCTTCATTTTATTTATTTATGTCTGCGTGGTGCTGAGGATCGAACCCAGTGACTTACACATGCTAGGTGAACACTCTACCACTGAGCCACAATCCCAGCCCTAAAATGCGTCTTTATAGAAATGCTTTACTTATGAAATAAGTAAGCATTATTACCTTTTGTCTGTAGATGAGAACATGAAAATCCGAAACAGTTACAGGGCTTCTGAAAGTTGGCTAGCGTGGGTCTTCTAAAAATAAAAATATTATTCCTTTCTTCAAGTGACAGCATAGAGTTGAAAAGACACTAAACTAAGAGTTAGAGGACCTGGGTTTATGGTTTATGTCCGCTATTTAAAACCCTCTCTGGCTCTCTTTATGTCCTCTGAAGTGGAATAAAAATTCCTTAACCCCAAGGGTCATGCCTTTCAGGTTCAAATGACCATAATTTAGTAAAAGTCTCTGTACAATTAATAATTTTTAAAATCCTAAATAAACGCCATATCACCTGTCTCTGATTATTTTTGATACCGTTTCTGTAATTCAAATGGTGCTATTACTAAATGAATTGCAGTAGAGTCTGTTATGGGTTTTGCCTCATATGTGCAAAGAAGTTAATCAGAACAAGAGTTTCAACTCAAGTGCCAGCGATGGAGGCAAGCGCCGCTACTTGTCGGGAGAGGAGAGCATTTTCCAGGAACAAGGCTCTTGGCTGCTGAGGTGGGCAGGGAAGGATCCAAGAGATGTCAAGTTCTGGATGAGATCCAGAGCAGCCTGCTGGCTTACACGGGTGGACGCTCATATCCTCTCAAGTTCAATTTCCTTAGTGATGCTGTTCTAGCAGGGGGCTGGGGGGAGTTTACCTCTCCCTGTAACAGGACCCCCGGCAGCAATGAGCTGAGAGGAAAACGGGGCATGGGGACAGATGGCTGAGAGCCAGCATCTTAGGCACTATCATGAGAAGATGATGCAGATAATGTTTCATTAACAGTTCCAGAATGCACAATTTTATGCTTAATGGGAATTTTTAAATGGCATGGGGCTATTTCTCTACCAGATAGATCAACATTAGCCACATTGCTTGATGATAATGTTTCCCTGCTGCTCTCTTTGTAGCGTATGCACATTGGATAGATAAGCCCAGAAGTTTAAGAATAACCTTGAATGAGGGACTAACGAATATACTTCATTCTTTGTATGCTTGTGGGCAATGTTTTATAAAATAATAAAAGATTAAAATTACTGCAAGACATGGAAATTTACCCTCTAGGATTGAAAGTAAGTAGCACTACCAGTAGCTTTTAAAAAGCATTTTGTTACATGTTTCTTTTGAATTTTTCATATACATTTGTATAACTATTTTTTTTCTTTCAAGAGTAACTATAATTGGTATTTAATTAAACATACCCAGGGATGTTTTCTTCTCTGTTGAAGTTGAGCTAGTTCAAATCACATGTATTTTTGAAATAAGTCCTAGAGTTAAGTTTTGAAGATTTTCTAAAGTTATTTCTTAAATTGGTAACTAAATATAGCAAGAACAGCTCCAGTTAAAATTACGTACAGGACCAAGGATATAGCTCAGTGGTAGAGTGTGTGCTCAGCATACACGAGACCCTGGGCTTGATTCCCAGCATTACCAAAAAGAAAAAGACACAGAAAAGGAAATATGCACAAATATTACTAACAATTGTGTTTTTTAAAAGTTGAAACTTGAAAACAAAATAGGCAAGTCAATTAATACATCTATTCACTCATCATAGTAGGGAAAAAATCTTTACATCATTTAGATATTTTAAAATATGTGGCCAAAAAAATAAACACTTAAAATTGTAATTACCTGTGACATCTTGAAAATAATGTACTTAAATAACCAATTTGCTCATTTGCTCTTCATTTTGTTGCTTTGTTCTCTTATAGATGGTAATATTTAAAAAAAAGTATGTGTTAAAGCTCTTTAGAAAGCCAAATAGCTCATTCCCACGTGGCTAGGATGGGCATGTCAAATCCTTTGGCTTATCCTATCTCCATTTAAGAATTATGTATAGAGCCTCCTTGGAATTCCACATCACAAGAGGAAAGGGTGTTCCACCCTATTTCTCCTGCTGTTCAGAGAAAAAAGTCTGGACAGTCTATGCAAGGGAACTCTGAGAGGACCCAGAGGTGAAGAGAAGAAAGCTGGCTGCCCCGGAGAGTCCAGCAACGACCACCCAGTAAGTTTCCTGTGACATTTGAAGCCTCCAGTATATATCAGTCTGTGTGATAGAGAAGTCCCCAGCCTGAAACTCCCAACAGCGTGTCCACAGCCTACAGTGCACCCAGAAAGGTGTCACTCTCTTGCCAAGAGACCAGGCATTTGTGAAAGGCTCAACCCACCCTACTGCAGGTAGCACCAGCATGACGCCAGTGCCCACCCTATGTGCTGGGTGAGGAGCCTGACTGCATGTAGAGCCTCCCCCGATGACCCTACTGCTGCCTTTCTGCACCTGTCTGCCTCTTTGTCTCAACTGGATACTGTGTAGCCCATCCAGTGAGGTTTTTCTTTTAATTCCCATGTTCATCAATTCTCGAATAGTTTTTTAAATATTATTATTAAATAAATCGGTTCATTTCAAAACAGCCTGCTCTTACTTGAAAGCTTCTTCTATTGCGATGGTCAGTTAATTGGATTTCCTGTGCATGGTGATTCTTTGTCTGTGAGCTTGTCTTCAGTGAGAGCTGATGGTAGGTTTCCCATGCCTGGGACGTGAAGGCACGCATACTTTAGGCACTCTGACGGGCCCGTCATTTGGTTTGGTTTCAATTTTCAGGCAGTTAGAGTTCAGGCAGATCACCTTGACTGAATAAGGATTTCACTGATTCAAGATTGTTGGGTACCACTCCAACCCTGAGGACTCTCAACTGTGGCAGGCTTTGAGGGGCAGTATTTATCTTCTCACAGCGTGGTGAGATGGGCAAATTATACCTTCGCTTTTGAACAGCTGGGCTATTTGCTTTCTCTTCCTCTTTCCCTTACCCCTCCTCCCTCTATGACTTCCTCTCTCCTTCCTCCCTTACTTTTTCCTATTTTTTTTCATTTCTTTTTTATGTACATTGAATACATTTCCATCTTTTGTTTTGATGCCTTCTGTGCTCAGAAGGTGCTTATCTTTTAAGACAATTTCTAGAATGTATTTTCGTTAATATGATGTTAGATTATTCAGTTTTACTTTTATTACACAATATTCTATTCAAATGCAAATTGTGCATCACTTTATAATGTCATAAAGCAAAAAATTAACTTTTTTAAACCCATCATATCACTGAAGAACCAAAACTTTTAACTTATCTGAAACCACCTTTGTGCTCACTCTGAGTGACATCTCTTTGCATCCCCTCCAACTTTGATTTCTTCAGAAATGATACATACAGAATATTCATTTGAGCTTTTGACATTAAGAGATACTTTTTAAAGAAGTCCAAAAGCTTTCAATTCTCTTTTAAAACTGAACATCAGCTGGGGTGATCTCACATTTCCTTATAAAGGGTTTCCATCTTATCAGAACATTCTCTGATTTTGTTCTCCTTACATTATGAAGATATCATTTAATTAGAAATTAAAAGAATAACTACTTTTAAAATGCTTCCAAGTTGCTCCATGAGAACTGGTTATTTATAAGCACTTTAAGGGGTGTGATTAGGCAGTTCCTGATATTAATGTGAATAGAGCAACTGTAAAGGGGACATATATTCCACATCCATTAGAACCTGAATGGTTTTCTCAGTCAATTTTTTTAAACTCTCACCATTGCTGTGGCAACCAGCTACACACATGCAAAACCTAAGGACACTCTAGCTGTAACTGGCATTTCTCTTGCTTTCTTCCCTGGGAGCTTTCTGTCTGTCCTTACAGTGATGTCTACAAGAAACCAATCAATCATTCTGAAGCATTCAAAGTCAGGGAGTGTGAGGTAGCTGACATTCCCCAGGATGATCATTGACCAGTGGGGAATGGCAGCCAATGGACAAGTACCATCTTTTTCTGTCCCTTGCATAGATGACTGTGAGGCACACTTTATATGACATATGGGGATGACCCCATTGAGCACAGGTTGTACATAGCAACTCAGAGATGTCACATTGTACTAGTTTCACTTTTTCCATATCCCCACTCCTGTTTTTGAGATCACTTCCCACAACAAATGATCTTTACACAAGCCCTTGCCTTTAGCTCCAATTTTAAGGAGATGACAGTGGGACTCATGTTAATAGGCAGCTCATAATGAATAAGTTTTGCATTCACTAAAGTATTTTAAATGTCAAAGACTCTGACCATTTTGATAGATGATTTATGGGTAGAAACTCTAGAGGATGGATTTACTCTGGGTGTTGAAATCAGTTGCTATGGCAGTTATCTAAATACAAGTTAATATATTGATGTGTGTGTGTGTGTGTGTGTGTGTGTGTGTGTGTGTCTTGTCTTTTATGCAAAGTCATCAGTAAAGCTACTGAGGTAAATTACTATGGGTGTAGATTTTTATTGAAATGATATCTATTACCATCTGCTGTATTCTATGTTAAACACAGAAGTAAATGATGTAAAAGACATTGTCTCACCTTTGATAATTTTATTATTGAATGGAGATAATAGCCAATAAGCTAGAAATTCTAATAAAGTGAGAAAATTATTCTCGTAAGGGTATGAGATGTTTTGGTATCACTAAGGAAACACACACGTGGACATTGGTAAGGGATAGTTTGGTAGAGTTGTGAAAGGCTACAATCATCAGACCAAACAATTTGAGTGTACTGTGTTTTGATAGGTGTTCTGGTTTGAGTATGAGCCATCTCCCCAAAGTTCCTGGATTAATGCAGGAATATTCAGAAGTGAAAAAGATCAGATGATGAGAGCTATAACTCATCAGTCCATTCTAACTAGAATGGACTGGCTGGGTGGTAACTTTAGGCAGGTGGGGCTTGGTTGGAGGAGGTGGGTCCCTAGAGGGTGCCCTGGAAGGATGTATCTTCCTTATGGCCCCTTCCACCTTCCCTTCTCTCTGCTTTCCAGCTGCCATGAGCTGAGAGCTTCCATCCACTATGCCCTTCCACCATGATGTTCTGACTCATCTGGGTCCCAGAGCAATGGAGTTGGCCCACCATGGTCCAAGGCTCTGAAATTTCGAGCCAAAATAAGCTTCCTCGCTTCTAAATCATTCTTGTCAAGTTGAGTTGACCAATGCAGCCAGTGATAATGTTTTTTTCTTGTATTTTACTAACAATACACTTATCAGGTGGAATCTATTTATATCCCCATTGGCAGATGTAGAAAGTGAGAATTTAGTTCAAAGACTTCCCCGACTATGAGTAAGGACTGGTCAAGTGGAAGAAGGGGGATGGAATAAAGTATCTATGTTGGGACTGTACAAAGACACTGAGGTTTGAGAAAATCTGTCCTTTAGAGGAAACAAATAACACTGTTTTAAGATTAGAAATCAGGGGCACTAGGAGATGAGGGTAGTGAGGAGCCATGAGCCAGACCACAAAAGGCCGGGCATGTGATAATAAGTATGTTGAAAGATACAGCCTCTGAAAGATACCCAGCAGAAGGGGACCTGAACAGATTTGTGTTTCATAGATTATGGACACACACAAGACTCTACAAGATGCAGTGCTGATGATGTCTTGCCCATGTTGGTCTCTTTTTATTCTTAGACCTAAAGACGTACTCTGTATGTCCTTTGTCATGCTGGGCTTGGAATGCTATAAACTATCTCTACTTTTCTGTATGATTCCTTCATTAGGTTTGCTGGTCCAGGAAGGGAGACAGGCAGGCTGGAGGGGTAGAAGGGGTTTGTTTTTTCCTGCTTCATTCTGTTCAGTGGTATTGTCTCGGGGAGAGCCGTGCACCCCAGCACCAACAGTAGCTGTCCCTAGTGTTTGACACAGCTCTCTAAACCTTGCTCTGTGTGACAAAAGCTGAAATTAAGACAGAGGCAGCAGATTTACTCCATTCAGAATGGCTGCTATCAAGAACACAAACAACAATAATTGTTGGTGAGGATGTGGGGGAAAAGGCACACTTATACATTGCTGTTGGGACTGCAAATTGGTGCAGCCAATCTGGAAAGTAGTATGGAGATTCCTTGGAAAACTGGGAATGGAGCCCCCATTTGACCCAGCTATCCCACTCCTTGGTTTATACCAAAGGACTTAAAATCAGCACACTACAGGGACACAGCCACATCAATGTTCATAGCAGCTCAATTCACAGTAGCTAAACTGTGGAACCAATTCAG